>NC_064615.1:547318474-547624225 GCF_023898315.1 Schistocerca nitens
ACGGAAGTAGATGATCACCATAAAGATTCCAACAGTTTTCAAACGAGAAGAAACTAAGGGCAGGTTTCCATCTGTCAAATGGCTGAGTGGCTGGTGGCTGGAATTCAGACAGTCGTCTGAGGCCAGGCTGCCATTTCTGCCCCAACGATCAGCCCGCCAGGAAAATAAACACGTCCACAAGGGCAGTGACCCCGATCGGTACGCTGTGCCTCCAAGCAGCCAACTCTCTTAACATATGTCGTACAAACATGTATCTCGCTGCCCAGTCATAGCATTGCTTCTAACGCAACCGTTTGTGTTGTGATGTAAAAGACAACCTTTACAAGGAACGATAATTCTGGTCAACAGTGAGGGATGAGATGGAATTTGGTTGGGAGATCGTTCCATGTTCTCTCATGACAGGCGCATATTCGAAGAGGCTGTGAAAAAAAACCGTGCGGGGAGATAGTATGGTAGAGGTGGGAAAGCATGCAGGGATGAGGTGTAGAGAGCGTAGGGCACTAGGGCACCTAGGCGCAGTCAGGATGTTAGGTAGGGGGAAGCGGTGTATAGGTGGGGCGGGGGGGGGGGGGGAAGGAAAGGAGAGAAGTAAATAGACTGTGGGTACATTGGTAAAATGAAAGGTTTTGTACTGCTGGAGTGGGAACAGGAAGGGTGATACACGGGTAAAGGACAATGACTAATTAAGGTTGGGGCCAGGAGGGTTACGTGAACATAGTATATATCGCAGAATTAGTTCCTACCTGTGCAGTTGAGACATGCACAATGCAACTGCACAGTTTAGAAGAGTTGGTGTTGGTAAGAAGGGACCAGCTTTTTTGTACTTTTCAGGTAGGACCTCTCCCTGAAATATATCCTCTGTTCCTGTAACCCTCTTTGCCTAAACATTCGTTAGTCATTGTCCTTTACCTACATATCCCATTCCCTGTTCCCACTACACCAATACACAGCTTTCTGTTCCACCAACAGACCATAGACATTTTACTTCTCTCCATTACTGCTAACCACCCCTCCCCCTGCACCACCACCACGACCACGACCACCACCACCACCTCCCTGCCTGTTATCTAATCTCCTACCTGCTTCTAGTTGCCCTACCCTTTCTCTCCACCTCATCCCTGATATGAGCCCAAAAACAGAACTTTACCACACCAACCTCCTCCTTACCCCAGCGACCAGATTGCTTGTCCCATCATATGCAGTTGTGGGAGTGTGGCCTCAGCTGCCAGAGATGATTGTCACGTGCGTGCGTGAGCTATGACTTTGTGAATGTACGTTGTCTAATACAGAAGAAGCCCCTTTTGCTGAAGGCTTAATTTTGTAGTAGTCTCTTTGTAGTGCCTGTCTGCGACTCAGTATCTCCACTATATGGTGTGTAGCAATCTATTCTTTCCTAAATACAGTCATTAGTCTATATTATTCCATCCTGGATTTTCAATTGTTATGTAATTTCAACATTCTTTTCGGCATTTCCTGTAATCGATAGCAATAATGTTTGTATTCATCAAGTGGAGTATTGTTACTGAATGCATCTGCTGCTGATATAAAGCAGGCAATGTTTGTCCCCACTAGTATCTTTCTGCTACTCAAATTGTGCAGCTTCGGAGCTGGGTCTTCGTTAGTTGTTGTATTAATTGTAGTGTGACTTTTAACTCAAAATCTGTAGTCCGTTAGCTTTGTGAAGATCAGCATGTATTAGCATTGCTTGCTTCACCAGTATTTCCGAAAGCGACGTGTGAACAGTGTGCGTGACAACTCGTAACTTCTCATGTCTTACAGAGTATTTAATTTTGTCTGTTTTCCAAATACCAGCTGCACTTACTCTCTAACTACAATGTACAGCTTTGGTCGGACGTGAAGACAAGCGTTTTGTACTGTGAATGTGAGCTGCGCTCGCCATCTGTCAATGCGCAAACTAAGTGCATCAAGGTCCTATCACCCCGTAGTGGAGAAGTTAGGCAACTGTTCCCGAAATAAATCCGTCATTGTCGTGGACGAATATGAATAGTGACCTAATGAGTTGAAGGGTATGAGATACAACGAAAGGAAACCGTAAAACAAAAGTATGTCTACTTTCAATTCTTGCTGAGTAATAAAGTGTGTGTTAAATGAGTGTAGTTCCCTTGTTTTCTGTATTAGGTCTATTTCAAAGGACGGGAAGCTACAAATATCTATTGAAGAATGTACGGTTCATCTCTTACATCCAGGAGCAAAAATGTGGCAACAACTCGAAACGGACGCGACGCATGAAACTTATGAAATAGCAGATAGTGAGATTATTTTATCAATCAATAAATGTTTCATCTTCGCTTTCTGTTTATAATTTCCTGGCACACCTTCTACGCCTGAACTTCGCGGTTATTTTTCAGCCTTTAATTTCAGTCTTTTCAGTTTTCATTTACACGATCCTGAGGTTTCACAGAGCGGGTGGGACTCTTAGCCATCGTGAAGGCAGGCATCCCTAGGAGACTAAACCATAAGGAAAAATCCCAGTCCACCAGGTTGGTGGTTCGGGGGAGGGGAGGCTGTTGGCATTCCGCTGCCGGTAAAAACAGCCTTTGCTACGTTTACCAAAGAAAATAAGAATCTGGATGGACTAAAAGGCATCGACTCTGATTAGGAATAAGGCCTCTGATTTCTGTAACATAAAATGCGCTGTGGTTGTCAGGTAAAACTGAGACTGTAATTAAGGAAATGGAAGAACTGAAACTGGATATCCTGTTAGACTATATTATGTATCTGAATTGAGTGCAAAAACTGGAAAATCAAACTCAGAGATAGCAATTCCTATGAGAAAGAAATTGAAGCGAGCAATAATGGACTGGAAGAAAGAGAATGTGAGACTAACCGGTACAACAAGGAAAATGTTTGTGAAGTAACATTGTAATTCATTGGAGCTGTATGGCCATAGCGAAGATACCCTGAGGGGAAGAACAGATACTTCTTCGGTGAATTATGAGAAGTGTTTGGTGAAGGAGGATTTAGAGACTTATAACGATAGGAAG
This sequence comes from Schistocerca nitens, assembly GCF_023898315.1. Lineage (NCBI taxonomy): Eukaryota > Metazoa > Arthropoda > Insecta > Orthoptera > Acrididae > Schistocerca > Schistocerca nitens. The sequence continues at coordinate 547,321,480 of NC_064615.1, forward strand.
TTGGTTAACATCTATAGCATTCCGATTTGTACTGTTTTGAAAGGCCAATTCTAGCACAATGAAAGTCTTAAAAACACCTGAGCGAATTCGTCAACGAACCTAAAATCAAGTATAGGGTATGTAATGGTGGGAAGACAGCGAGCGATTGAGGTGCAAGGTATAATGGTAACAAAAGGAATAGAGTATAGCTCAGATCGTTATACAGTAACTTGAAAAATGCTTTTCCGATTTGGACAAAGGTAAACAAAAGAAGTAGGAGGAGTTGTTGGGAGTACAGCAGCGAAGCACTCAAAATATTGCGTACATCCACTACGAAAGGGAAGTATTAGAAGTTTGTATCAGCGATGAATAAGTCCAGTGGGGGACCACTGGATGTCACTGAACTACAGGGATTCCTGAAGCAGTCGGCTGATGGAGCAGTAGAACCGGCCTTAAGAGGGGAAAGGAATGTAAGGAGGTAGTTGAAGAAAAGAAGAAATTGTGTTAAATATGGGTAAACTCTGCGAGAGAAGAAGATTGGAACAGATGCAAGACATACAATAAAAGGGCTAAATATAAACAAAAAAGTGTAAGGAAGAGGTACGGGAAAGAGAGGAAATACGGCGTTCGCTTGGATAGAGGAGATCGGCGTAAGCGTGGACGATGATAAGCAAAATGAAAATAGCTAGCGATGTTGCACCTACAACGCGACCTGTATCTATTGGTCAGTGGAAAAACCACTTTGAAGAACTACAGCTAGGAAAAAGAAGAGATCAAGTGATAGAATGCTACAACAGCTGCAGCATATTAGGTAAATGCTGGACCTCTACTAGAGGAAGAAGTAAAAGGCCGAAAAATGCAAGAAATGGAAAGGCAAGAGGACAAAGAGGAATTATGATCGACTTGTGAAAAATATGCCCCCGCTCCAAAATGTAACATGTGGATTGTTCGATCAGATTATGGGGATAGAAGAAACAACATGAGTGAGATGGTGAGATGTATGTCATACATATCTGCTATCTACATGAAAAGGAATCAAGAAACACCGAAGCAGTTACAGGGGGATTAGTGTTGTAGCAACTATCAGAGACTTTTTGGCGTTGCGCTGAAAAACAGGTTGGTGAATGAGACTGATGGAATGACACCAGAGGCCGGCCGAAGTGGCCGTGCGGTTAAAGGCGCTGCAGTCTGGAACCGCAAGACCGCTACGGTCGCAGGTTCGAATCCTGCCTCGGGCATGGATGTTTGTGATGTCCTTAGGTTAGTTAGGTTTAACTAGTTCTAAGTTCTAGGGGACTAATGACCTCAGCAGTTGAGTCCCATAGTGCTCAGAGCCATTTTTGAATGACACCAGAGGATCAGGCAGGTAGCACAGTTGGACAATCTTGCAGGGATCATATTTTTTATATTAGACGAATTAATGAGAAGACGTGTTTTATGGGTCGGAAAGTACACCTAACATTTGCGAAGTTAGAAAAAGTATGTGATTCTATACCCAATAACGCATTGTGGAAAGCGATGAAGTAAGTAGGTATAGAAGCACGGCTAATTTGCCTAATTCTGAGAATATTACAACAATCGCATGCAGTGGGTAAAGTAGGATGCAATTTGAGTGCGCCACACCAAACATCGAAAGACACGGACAGAGCTGCAGTATGTCACAGACCCTGTTCAACATATATATGCATTACGTACGGGAACTGTCGAATCAATCGTGCAGCGTGGAACTACCTATTCATTATTATTTGCCGATGATCAACTACTGAAAGCGCAAAGCAAGGAGATGTGAAGTTCATGACAAAGAAGTTTGTGGAAGCATTTCAACGAGGCGGGCTTGGAATAAAAGATATGTGGAAGATAGTAGCCAGCGGGCAAGAGGAGCAATTAACATGCTAAATGGAGTTCTGTGTAGAAAATTAACGTAAAAATTAACAACGAAGAGGATTTTGCAAACAGTTGTCGAAAGTATACCAACAAATGTTACAGAAGGGTGGAGCCTATGAGAGCAATAGAGAAGCAAAGGCAGCAGAATTGTATGGAGTAAGGAAGGTAGCCAGAATTTCCAAAATTGAGAAGAGAAGAAATGAAATAAGGGAGATAATGCATGTGGAACAACCGATCACGCAAAGATCTGAGAAAATATCTCTTTAATTATGTGGCAGTATACGGTGAATGGAATAAAGACGATGGGTAACAGCAATTCTGCAATGGTAACCGCCGGAAAGGAAGAAGTGCGAACGACCAATAATAACAAGATGAGCTGCAATAACTGGAGTGATGAGAAGGAGAGCTATAAACCTGGAAGACTCCAATGATCGCGAATGTTGGCGGATGGGAATACAGGGCGAATGGTGAAGAGTGAAGAAGTCCTTTAAAGGAAAAATGTTTACGTACCTCCCTTTTCTTCAGCTGGTTTTGTCTCGACTAATTTTAATCGCCAATGCAACCTAGATTTTTAGTTTCCACGCTTGTTTCTAACGGGATTTGAACGTTATTTGCATCGCTTAATTCACTGTGTATGCAACATTTTATCAGATATTTGGCGTCATTTACTACGAACAATAACAGCATTGAGGTGCTAAAAGGGCCTCAATATGGAAAAGCTACACTGCCCAGCGCCAGTGAGGGATCTAGTTATTTTTAGCGAGACTATGAGGCGCGTAGTTTTATCTACATCCGCGGAGCAGAGTGCGCACAGTTTAGATAACATGCGAAGCTGTTTCATTCAGAAAGTCGTTTGCCAGTTATCTGACAGCTGGAATGGATGTGATGGCAACTTCTGTGTACGAATTGTTGGTTCCCACTGCATGAACAGTTTTCTATGACAAAAGTGGTCCCATAACGTAACAGGCAACGAGGTAGAATTTCAATTAACATTCACGCGTATATACAAACCAAGGTTCAGCACCATACCGCGTACTCACGTTTATAAAATGGCTTAGATACCGTAAAGAGCAGCTACATTGAATTATACATTTTATACCATGGTATCTGAATAGTTTATTAAATGAGATGTCAGATGATTAGAGCCCTTTCAGAGATCATCCCTGTTATTTTAATTTGCTGCTACTATCGCTAGCTGTCGCAAAGCTTCATAGTCAGTGGCGTATTGCCTGTTGGGTTCTGTCTTGTGATCTTCGGCCTACGTTCGTTGAAAGACTTTCCTGCCATTACGCCTGCAGAGTAGCTGGCAATGTCAAGGGATACTCCTCCATTGCTGGTGCAAGACTTAAAAAGTCAGCCACTAGCGCTGGCGAGAAGTCGGAAAAATCATTTTGCAACCGTCGGCTTAAGATTGCCTTATCAATTTTCTAGTACATTTTATAAGTACAGAGACCAATCACTGCCTGTTATAACTAGGACTAACACAATCCGTTATATCACAGTTCTACGGCTTATTGACATAACACTGAGACAAATAATTCTGTTAGCAAGCGACAAGTTGGAGATGACCACTTTATGGAAAACTGTAAAAATTCATGGGGGGTTATACCAATGTCCAGAAAGTGAAATCTCAAACCCGTTGACACACTCAGCCTAGTGAATATTGAAGTTCTAGATCCAGAATAGCATTCGGATTCTCAGTCTAGAGCGCAGCAGAACCAACTTCGAACAGCAGGTCTATCTCATCGTAGCTCTTCCCAGTTGTGCAGTAGAAACATAGCAGCTTGAGAACTTCCTTGTAGACGTCAGTAGCGGTTTTAGATAAGACCCCATATTAATGGAGTCGGCGGCTGGGGTCACTGTATATTATGGGCAGCCAGTCACTGATTGTTACGGGTGGCCAATCACTGTGTTTTCAAGCGCGCGATTGCGAGAAGGCGGCGTGCTATGTTAGCAACGGGCTGCCCACGGAGAAATGCAACCAAAGATGAATTTCTCGGCCACGAGCAATGGAGCGCGCCGTTGCTCGGTGTGGAGACCCAATAGTGGTTGTGGATACCACACCTCTTCCCCCTTGGGGAAGCTGGGAGGCCATTGCAACGAATGAAAATCAGGCCCAAGGAGTCCTTTTTCGATTTCTCAGTGGCGATGATGACTCTGGGCGGAGGAGCATACGGACGAAAACATCCCGAACGCGTCCGAAGGTTGTATGGTGTGGACCTCGGTAGCACAGCCGTTTGAGCAGAAAGAGCCAGCAGCATATCTTTATCCGGAATTACAGGTGCTTGGTCACTAGTCGACATCTCTTACTCCGAAAAGGGCAGCCTCTGGGGCTGGGCGACACCTGGGGCAAGTCGATCTTGATGGGGTGTGTTGCTGGTCAGCTGGCTGTGATGGTGTTGATGGTTGACCTAGCATTGCTTCGGACAGTGTACGGAAATCTGGAGTAAGCATCAACCACCATCAAGAACATGACGTTAAACACTGATCTGACGAAATTAATGTGAACCCCGCCGAAAGGCGAGCACGAAATGGCCAAGAAGGAAATGAATGTCGTGGGGTTATCTGCTGGCTTTGGCAGGATGAACATGTTTTGGTGAGTCGTTCAATCTCCTCGTTCATCCCGACCAGGAAGTGAACCTGCAAGCCAAGACTTTAGTCCGGAATGCCCTTATTGCAGTAGTTGCAGAACGTAGTCATGTAAAGAATAAGGAATGACTACTCGTGGGTGCCCCTCTTTGGAACGAGTAGAACTCCATCGATCAACATGAGCTGATGGCGGGCGTTAAAGAACTGACGGAATGCACCTGAAGCATTGGGAGGTTGATGTTTGGCCCATCCATGAAGTGCAAGGTGACTCCAGACTTGTTTGGGTTCTTCGTCGCTACCAGTTGCGTCTTCGACCCGAGAGCTGGTAATGGGAAAAGAACCTGCGGCGGCTTCCGTTTCTTCATCGTTGTGGAAATACAGAATTTCTTCTTTTTCGATCTCTGGACGGGTCACCATGGAAGGCGGGAGAAGGCAACAGCGTTGGCATGCTCAGCCCTGCTGTAGAAGTGAATCTCAGACTCGTAGCGTGCCAAAAGTAAAGCCAATCGCTGGAGGCGGTGAGCAGTCCTGTCTGGAATCTTTGCTGCTTTATAAGGAGGTCAGCAGTTTGTGGTCTGTGACGAGGCGAAACTTTGTGCCATAGACAAAAACGTCGAATTTCTTTAATGTGAAGTTGATAGTCAGCCCTTCTTTTTCTATTTGGAAGTAACCGCGTTGGTTGTCAGTCAATGATTTCGATGCGCAGACCACAGGGTACTCAGAGCCATCCACCTCCCTGTGTGCCACGATCGCTCGGACCCCTATATCGGATGCGTCAATTGCAATAACTGTCTGCTTTGTTGGATCAAAACGTGCGAGGTATGGGGCCGTCAACAGCTGGGATTTCAATCTGTCGAAGCCGTGCTGGCAAGCTGGTGTCCACTGGAAGGGCACCACTTTTTTTTTCATAACTGGGACAGGGTGCGGTTTCTGTTTCTGCCGCGGGTAAGAACTTTCGTAAATACCATATCTTCCCCAGAAAGGATTGAAGTTGCTGAAATTTTGTTTTGGTCTGGTAAGTTTGATTATGGTTTCGACATGTTTTCCCAGGAGACGAATGCCTGATATCGGAATGACGTGGCCGAGGTACTCATTCTCAGGCTGGAAAAAACAACGTTTTATTTTCTGCATTTTAGGCCAGACTCCCTTAAGACACTGAATAAAGATTTCAGATCGTGAAGGTATTCCTCCATGATTCTCCCTGTTACAATGGCGTCGTCTAAATAGTTAATGCAATACACTTTGAGTATAAATTGTTGAAAATGGCGGCGGCACTTGCAATACCGAACATTAGGTATTTCAAACGATAAAGCCCGCGCGGTGTGGTAAGTGTAAGAAACTGCTGAGATTCTGCACGAAGAGGAATTTGCAGGTATGCATTTGCTAGGTCTGTTTTAGAAAAGAAGTTTCCACCTTTAAATTTTGACAGCAATTCTTCCGGCTCCGGAACAGGATATGTCTCAATCTCTGACTGCGCATTGACTGCTACTTTAAAATATACGCACAAGCGATCTTCCCCGATGGCAGTCGCGCTATGTCTAATGGGGTAGCCCATTAACTAGAAGGAATAGGTCCTAGAACTCCTATCGCAGTTAGGCGATGCAGTTCGTCCTTTATTTGGTCTCATAGAGCTAACGGAAGAGCGTGGGCTCGAAAGTACCGAGGCCGTGCATTATGTTTCAGTGCGATGTGTGCCTCAAAATCCTTTGCGGTGTCGAGTTCCTGCGTGAAAAGGTTCTCATAATCACGACGCAGTATCTCTAGGTTCGAGTATGGAACATCTTCGGACACCAAATTCACAGAGTCGTCTAACGAAAATCTAAATTTCTGAAAAAAGTCCAAACAAGTTCTCAGCAGAGTCTCTATTAACGATGTCGTTACCAGTTCGACTTGACCACATACTGGGATGGTATGTTTATTATGCGCCATTAGATGTCTCTTTGTTTCTTGCAACGAAGGAGCTCCTAGTTTCAAGTAGGAACCGTAATTCGGAATGCTCACGGCTACACCGGTGTCTACTTGTAATTGAACTGGTTTCTTTGCAAGTAGCACTCTTGATGGTCTGTAGTGGCTACCAGATTAACATCCATCTGATGGGCAGAAGGCTGACTTACCTGACGGGACATACGACATACAGAAGTTACATGGGCGTTGACAGAGCAGTTTTGGCAATAGGCCCACTGTAAGGACACTCTTCACGTCGATGTGTTTTTAAAACAATCAGGACGCGATGGCAATCGTTTCGGTTCCCAAGATCGGTTTGATCGGCTCGAACGGACGTTGTTGGTTAATGATACGGCGTCCCGTCTGTACAACTGCTACGTCCAAATCGCCATTAGAGCGACCATAGGCTGCTGGTTCGGATGTGTTTACATTAACGACTGCTACGTCGATCCACGACTCCAGTTTCCTGCCTGCTGCTCGCGTCACTTCGAAACTTTGTATTAAGACCAAAACTTTGTCCAATAACAAGTCTTCGAGTGGAAGTACTATAGATGATCACGTCCCTGGTCATTTCTTTTGCATATGGCTTCTTACTTTTAGGGTAACAAAATGACATTGTCGCCCTAAAAGTAGCAACTCTGCAGCCTACTTTCTATGAGCTTGGTTTGACTATTTCTACTATTTGCAAAATGCTACCAGGGACGAAATAACATGGGCATGTCGCTGTAAATTTTTAGTCAGCAAAGAACCAATATTTGGAAACGTGAACTGTGAAGGATTAGGTAAGGCGTCCAATTTCTGAGTTTAACTATCGACTGAGTGTGTCACACAATCTTATGGCTTAAGGGCACAACCTCTTTAATTTTTAAAACGGCTGAAGGCCCATAATTCAAATCACAACAACAATAAATTTTTACAAGGCAGGAACACCAAGGCTTTATCTTTAAATAATTTTTTTTTAAATGACGATGAAGGCCCAAGCAATGCAAGACTTGACAAGTAAGTACTTTTAAAACTACTGAAGGCCCATTATTTAAAACCCAACTAAAAGCATACGAACTCAAACCATCGGCTATGAGCCAATTAAAATACACAATTAAATACCAATAAGAAAAGTTAGTACAGCCAGTGGCGCTCAGAAGTTTCCGGGGGTCGGTCTGCACTCTAAATATTGTTGAGTGGTACTTAAGTAAATAAATCAGTGAAATCAAAGTGAACTAGAAATTAGGATATAAATGAAAAACTTGGTTTAGTTTAGAGAGTTACATACTCGCAAGCAGCGGGCCGAACAGCAGAACAGAAGAGACAATGACCATGAAGTCAGCGAGTTCCACATAAGCGGGCGCTGTCGATTCAGCCGTCAGGGCATCGCCCGACCGGCTCACGTGTTTCTCAGTTGTCGTATGTGAGCAAAGGCCCTCGCCTACATCCCAAGAGCCAATGACCGACGTTAAGAAGATTCTTCGAGAAGCTTTTCAACGTGACAGAAGAGGCAATGACCGGCTCACGTGTTTCTCAGCCGTCACGTGTGATCAAAAGCCCTCGCCTACATTCCAAGAGCCAACGACCGACGTGAAGAAGATTCTTCGAGAAGCTTTTCAACGTGACAGACGAGGCAATGACCGTGAAGTCGTTCACCTCCAGTAAACTGAAGTGAATAAATACGCGAGACGCAGTGGGCCAGACAGATGAAGTCAGAGGAAGTCAGATGAAGACAGACGGGGACGGAGTCGAAGACGAAGACGGAGACGGAGACGGAGAGGAGAGACGAAGAAGACGAAGAAGTTTTCAGTCAGTTTCGGTGCTGAAGACCGTCATGTAAGAAGAGGAATAGCAAGCAGTAGCCGCAGCGCCAGAAGACAGAAGTTAAAAGGTATTTGAAGTCTGATTTTTACGTACCCGGGTGACTCGTGAGGACGGGAAGGAGACGGCCTCACCTCAGCAGTCACCTGTGAGCTGGGATGAAGACCTGACAGCCGAAGACTGGCAAGCGGGAGTCCGTGGTTCGAGTCCGGGACACTGGCCTTCCCCCGCCGCGCCGCTCCGCTGGTCGACGCACAACACACGCGGCCGCATAGAGAAGAGAAACACTGGGACGCCACACCCAAGGTATCATCCGATGCACGACTTCGCTCGCAATAATTAAACCGGCCACCTCGCGCGGCGCGTCTCCCGTCAGCTGGGCGAGACAGCGACACGAGATACACACCGCTACGCGTAATCAGACGCCGCCGCCGCCGCCGCCGCCGCCGCCGCTGCCGCAGCAGAAGACTTCACAAACGACACAGCTGCCGCTCTCCGAACCAGAACATCCCGTAAGATACAGTTGTACAAATCTTCAATAAAAGTTATCTTATGTAAAAATGATGTTTCATTCGACCTCATACCCGAGCCATGGAAGAACCCACCCTGCCCACATGTTGTTAAGAGAGAAAAGTTAATTTATTTAATATTTTCACCCTGACAGAATGCTTTAGAATGCTCATCCTGACAATTGACTTGCATCAAAAGAGAAAACCCAGTTACATTTAGTGACAGAAGTGCCACATTTAGTATCACAACTGTTACATTTGGTATCAGAAGCCGTTACAGTTGTTACAATATTAACGTTCGCTTAGGGGGGTACAGGTAGTCGGCCGAACTATATCCCATCCGCCGGTAACCCAACCAAGAGACAGTCAACGGACCCACCGAAAAGACGACTTGCGCTCCACCCAACCAGTACACCAGGAACTCCCAAGCCAAAACGTAAAAGGCGTATCCGCCCGCAACAAAGTATGCATAAGCTGTCAAAACTACACACACGTGTTGGACAGCCACAAAACAGTAAGGAGGGAACGCTGCCTGAATTTTACGTCAACGGCCAGGGCTGGTAACCGGAATGGTAACAGACACATGGCAGAAAATTCAGCTGGTGCACTTGGACTTAAAATAACTAAAATACAGTTACATTCCACCGGATGGTGGTCAAAGTTTCGCCAACTCGAACACTCGCTGTTGCTAACGGGAATACCCCCAACAGCCAACCATGAAAACCAACATCACAATGTGAACAGACTGGCTTCGGTAATTAAATCACCACTCAACTTTGACATCCTGGGTCGGTGTGCCACGAACCTCGTAGCAATCGGAACAGCTCCCACATACTCCGACACTGCGTAGAGACCACCAGCGGGCCCGGCCCGCTGCGCCGGCTGGCTGATCCACACCAACCGACCGACTGCCGCACACACCGGCTAGCCGGAAACTATAAGCACCAGGCCAAAGATAGTACAAGGTGCAAATGTCGATACAAACCGCTGCTGCCACACGTAGAAAGAGGAAGAACCACGGCATAACCGCAATAACCGCGAGAAACCAAACACAGAGTAAGAGTCAAGGTTTAAGCCAACGCATAAGCAGGAGCCAGCACGGCTCAACTAGAAATAACACAATAAATATATCGCCATTCTACGGTTTCTTGACACAACATTGAGACAATTCTGTTACCAAACACCATGTTGAAGAAGAAGATTTTATCGAAAATTGTATAAACTGATGGTGGCTGTACCAGTGTCTAGGAAATGCAAGTGAAATGCAGAATTCCAGCAGGAATCTCGAGTCCGATGACATACTAAGCCTAGTGGATCCTGAAGTCCAAGTTTCAGTATAGCATTCGTGTTCTAAGTCCAGAGCGCAGGCGAATCAACATCGAACAGCAGGTCCATCGCAGCGTAGCACTTCAGTGTTGTGGAGTAGCACCTTAAGAAGTGTATTGTAGACGTCAGTAGCGGCGTTAAATAGGACTCCGTAGTCAATGGAGCCGGCGGTTGGGGTCGCTGTATATTCTGGGCGGCCAGTCGCTGTGGTTTGAAGCTCCCTGGCGCAAAAGGCGGCCGACGATGTTAGCAGCGGGCCGCGCACGAAGTGCTGCCAACGACGCTTTTCTCAACCGCGCGTAAAGGAGCGCGTCGCTGCTCCGTGCGGAGGTTTAACAGCGGTGGATACCACACTGTAAGGCAATTATGAACGTGCGTCTACGATGACACAATCCAAGTAAAACTTAGTCCGCTTTTAATACCAATCTTATGTGACAGCGCGGTTTTGATACACACTTAGACATTAAAAATAAAATTCTACCGAAGACCAATTCACGATAAAAAGTAGTAGTGACTTATTCTACACAGTAGTGTAATTATGCATTCATATATTGTTTATGTGTGTGTGTGTGTGTGTAAATGCGAATGAATGGTCTATGTATAAAGTAAAGTGTTTTATGAAATGGTCTTTTAATCAGATAATGGTTAATTATTTTTTATCACTAGTCTTTAAGGTGTAAAAATGTTAAAATAGATTTTTACACCAAACACTTCAGTGTGCTAAATAATTGGTTATAATGATATCCATTTATTGAAGTTACGTTATTGGACACCAGAGGAAAAGCAATATGGGAACATGATCTGTTTTGGTGTCAGGGGTTAAAACTATACGGTTCATACGTACGTACATTTATTAGTAGCAATTTGGTTTGCTAGTTTTAATTGCAGGACGTATATTTAGCTACAGTTTACTCTGTAATGGCGCCTACGTGGAAAATAGCATTCTCGAGAATTGTGGCCCGGTACGGCAAAATTTGCATCATAAAATGAAAATAATGACTGAGATACTTTATTGTTTTCATAAATCCATAAATTAAATATGTCAGCTTAATAGTATTTGAGCTAGCAGAGCCGAAATTACCATAGTTGTACCGACTGTAACGGCGGATAACAACAGGGTAAGATCGTAACTAATAAACCTTTTTGTAACTGCAGGAAAATACACGATTCTTCTATGGTAAAAGTGGTTTCAATAGTAAGGAACAAAATTTTGTATTCTGTAAACGATTTATGAAAATTAACAATTCTTACACTTATTACAGGCCTCTTCATAATGGAACGTATGAAGAGTACGTCTTGCCGGGTCAGCGGTACTACTCGGAAAGGTAAAATGTCTTCTCTTTTATCAAACAAATGAAAATTAACAGTGTTTATATTGTTATCCTTAATCATTGCCTACACAACTAATAAATAGTGCTTATTGTTTTTGTCCTTTTTCACTCGATGCACTTAACATAAATGTCAGTGTTACTCGCACATTACAGAAAAAATATTACGTAATTCTTTTTTCAAGTATATTCACAGGGAAAAATAAGCCAGGAGACAGCACAACACGTCTTATACACATCGATCCCACTCTGTCCACATATACATGGATACTCTGCAAATCATAGTGAAGTATCTCCATTCAAAACATTTCTCTAATATTTCACTCTCTGACAGTGTGCAGAAAAAACACCTACATCCTTCCGTGTGAGCTCTGATTTCCTTTATTTTATTATGGTGGTCGTTTCTCTGTATGTAGGTCGGCGCCAGCGAAAGATTTTCGCATTCGGCTGAGAAAGTTGATGATTGAAATTTTGTGAGAAGCTCCTGCCGCAAAAGGAGAGATCCCTCTGTTTTAATGGTGTTCATACGAAATCCTGTATCATGCTCGTGACACTCTCTCCTCTATTGCTCGATAACACAATACGTGCTGCTCTTCTCTGAACGTTTGCGATGTACTTCATTAATCCTGTCTGGAAAGGATCCCACACCATACAGGAGTACGCCAAAAGAAGACGGATAAGAGTAGTGTAGCAGTCTATTTAGCAGATCTCTTGCATCTTCTACCTGTTCTGTCAGTTAATCAAAGTCTCTGGTTCGCATTTCCCGCAACATTTTCTATGTGTTCTTTACTGTTGCTGTTGTTTGTAATTGTAATTTCTAGGTATTTATTTGAGTTAACGGGCTTTAGATTTGTTGATTTGACGTGTAACCGCCGTTTAGCGGATTTATTTTAGTACTCATGTGGATGACCTCACACCTTTCATTATTTACGGTCAACTGCAAGGTTTCGCACAATGGAAATGGATTTTCTAAATCGTTTTGCAAGTTTTTTGATCTTTACATTTTTAGTTTTTTAGAGATGAAATGACATGATAGACTTCACACTCCAGTAATACCACGCGCCTCACTTCCTTACGCTGCATTTTCGTTCAGGAACGTTCTAGCTAGTCATTCGGCAGCTCATATACAACCGCCCCCGGAAGAAGCTGCACCATCTCGGCCAACCGTGAGAGTACAAAATCATCGTCGATGAAAGTTTAAATTCATTTCAGCCTTTTAAATGTTTTCTATGAAATGAAAACCCTGAATGTATTGTAATGCACACTACGTTGTCAAAAGTATCCCGCCACCTATTTCTAGGCATTAATATCTGATGTGCCAACTCTTCAAGTTTATGATGGTTTGAACTGTCCTGGGGACAATTTTAATAAGTTGTCTGAAAGTCTGGAGGAATTGCAGCCCACATTTCCTCAAGAACCGAAAGCAGAACAGGTAGTGATGTTCGACGCAACGGTCTGGTGCGAAGTGGACTTCTGGAACTAATCCCAAAGGTGTTCCATTAAGATCAGTTCAAGACTCCGAGCAGAGCAATACATTTCATGAATGTCAGTGTCCACAAACCATTACCCCACGGATCCAGCCTTATGACAGGGTGCATTCTTATGCCGATTCAAACTATCACTGCCTTCGAACTGTTCGTCTGCCGTAAGCAGTACACAGCGCTGTGATATGTTTTGGTATCGGTCCACTTTCAGTGTTTCCTAAAGCGCAGTAAGTGGAACATACACTAACCACAAGAAGCACCGCCATCCCATAACACCACCTCCTCCCTACCTTACTGTTGACCCTACATGTGATGGTAGGTGTCGTCCTCCGGGCATTGGCCCAACCGAATACCTTCCACCGGATTGCAATAGAGTATAGCGTGATTTATCCCTCAAAATGATTCGCTTCCAGTTATCCACTGTCCCGTGGCATCGCTGTTTACACCACCACTGGGGTAGCACTGATTACAGGAATGTATGTCTCACGAGGAGTTATTCGGTGTTACTCGTTAATTCTGCCCAATTATCTTTTAACTTTCTACTCACAGTCACTGCGCTAGCTGGACTACTGGTTGCACTTCGCAAGTCAAGAGTGATCCTTACACTGATTCCATGCAGTTTTTTACAACCCCACCCCAACCATCCCCACCCGGAATACTCGACCACCCCTGTCCGTCAGTACCCAGGTCAGGTAGGCTTGGTTGTGGCTTATCTGTGGTTTTTCCTTCCCGTTTATACTTCACGATCTCCGTTTAGAAGAACTGATACGTAACTGATGGATTTTGTCCACAAGTGAAGTCTACTGTCTAGTGCACATTCGATATCACTAACCTCTCCCGCTAATTTCTCGTACTTCTCTGCTGATAACGCAATATTCGTGGTATCTAGTGGTCAATTGCGTATTGCACAGGGGTGTCCGGATACTTTTGATCAGATAGTATGCGTGATCGGTTGTAAATGTTGACAATTAGTTAACAACGAAAGTCGGTTGTGCCAGGGCTGTTTCGCCCACAGCCCACACACACGTTGCCGCCGTTCCGTGCCCTGCACGTTTGCGGCAGGCGCTTCAGCCGGAAGAGCGCTCGGCCGCCCATGTCGCATCTCGCCCTGAGGATGCGCTAATTGGCCGAGACGTGCTGGCCTGCGCACTGACGCTGTTAGCTGCGCGCGTGACTCGCACGCCAACCACATCAGACGGCCTCCAACTTGCCAACTCGCTGCGCGGGGCACTTACTGTAACTCTAGCAGACGAAACGCCAGAAAGCGTCACCACCCGCGCTTGTACGCTGTGCTAATGGTGTGTGCTAAGTCCGCTACTTAATCCACAACTTCATGCAGTAACCGGCGCCGTGAGCTTAAGCACCAAATGGTGCACCTCGACACCCATAACATCACAGAGGATCAATACTTTGAACATGGCTGCGCTTCAGCAGTAGTTACAAGTTAGAAAATGAAGCCAAAGAACCAAATCAGTTGCACAAAAAGGTGCTTTTCTTCAACCTTTGACAATGATTTCAACGGATGTGAACCTGTCTTCTTCAGAAACAAATATAACCTGACGATAATGTAAGACAATGCTGGCCCTGATCATAGGGACCAGCAAGTTTATTTGCGTCCATGTTTAATTGTGTGCGCTGACAGCATATTTTCACTGGATAACTATGAGATAGCTACATTATTTAGCGTTTCTCCAATGGTAAATTTTTACTCTTTTGCTCATGCTTTATGATATTTCTGATACGCCCACCTCTTTGTGGGGATCTAGTCTTTGTATAACGCGTAATTTTGACGTGAATGTTTCCGGATATTACTCTTACATTGTCTTCATGTTACATGTGTTCCTGAAGAAGACATCCTTCGGAACAATTGTCAAACGTTGAATAAAATCATCTTTTGCTGCAACTGTTTGACTGCTTTGGATTCAGTTGCGGATTATATAGAGGTTAATGATATCGAAAGCATGTCTTCGGAAATGGGTAGCTTACCATTTTATCTGCGGTGGAGTGAGCACAACTCTATTATAAATGAATATAAATTAGGAAATGTAAATAGAATAACAACAAACCCTTCAAATTTGGGTGTATTTTTCATAATGACTTTCAGCCCGACACATTTTGTGAGGACGAGATGCTATTTTGCTTTCAGTTTCCATGTCTCACTTGTAATATTATAGAATATATTTTCTTAATAGTCATCAAGATCATACGCCATTCATCGTAAATCGACTTTAGAGAAATATGGTACATTTGCATAAGCAGTTGAAGGAATATCTTCCTTCGTAAAAGAGTTATAGAAAAATAAATGGCCCATACAATGAAAAATTTCTTTCCTCAGTGTAACAAAGCTGTTTGTGTATTTAATATGATTGTCTTCTTTTACCTGATACAATACTGAAGCCGTTAGTAAGTTTTTCTTTTTTTAATTAACTGAAATTCTACACAGGAATGCAGTATTGTAATACCACTAAGTGTTCGCAACATAAATTCTTCAAAAACAGACCAAAAACGTAGGGATTGCGGGTCTCTGTTTTGCTACTACAACGCATTTTCAGCAATACTTTGATGTGTTGAACCTGTTCTGCTTAAGCTGGCTTCTGTCTCTGCGTCATGTCCAACGTGTCCATCAGTTTTATTGAGTGTCTACCGTGAACAGTAACGAGTGCTTAATAATGCAAGCTGATTTTCATGAGGTATCGAATGCCGTTACTTGTTGCGCGTTTAGTCCGCAGCTCGTGGTCGTGCGGTAGCGTTCTCGCTTCCCGCACCCGGGTTCCCGGGTTCGATTCCCGGCGGGGTCAGGGATTTTCTCTGCCTCGTGATGACTGGGTGTTGTGTGATGTCCTTAGGTTAGTTAGGTTTAAGTAGTTCTAAGTTCTAGGGGACTGATGACCATAGATGTTAAGTCCCATAGTGCTCACAGCCATTTTGTTGCGCGTTTAAAGCTATAAATTCTTCGGCATCTCGGGCGCTATATTACTCGTGCATTTGTTTCACTTGCCGAATACGTCATTTCGATGTATCGAACCGTTTGCGACGTATCAACGGCGAATGTACCAACTCCGACATTGTCAGTCGGATTTTCAACAGTTCAGTTGCTTTAAGGTATAAATTAACGTGGACTAATACTCTGTTTAGGACTAATGGTCCTAATAATTGTTATATATTCTCATTGTTCAATTTCTATCACAATTCTCTTTTCAGTATGATGAATTACACATCACTAGATCATGATTTACAACACGACCATTCAAGATACATTACCATTCTCATCATATAACAATTAGGTTTCTGTGCGACAGATCCGTAACTAAATGCACTAATTCCCCATAAATTCCATCTTTAGGAATTCATATTTTTTTAGCTAAGTCATGTTACCTGTCACTTATATCTCCACTCGTTTCCTAGCGCCGGCATGCTTGATACAAAACAGCCAACCACACACGATTTTCTCGTGTTGTTAGTGGCTGCACGTCAACAGGCTACGAAGATATTCGACTGAAACTTTGCACGCCACAACAAAAGTGTTGTCCGACGTGGATTCGCACATTACTGGAGTACTCGCCAGGCAGGTGTATATCTCGACGACGACGTAGTAGACCTGTATCCCAAGGACGAGTCGCTTTTGCCTAGGGGAAGGTCGAAACAATGGAAGAAACAGGAGGAGTGTCAGATATATAAAAGGAGAGAAAAAGTTGGTGAATTTCAGTATGTACAACGATCCAAACAACAATCGTCTTAAGTTCTACAGATTTGATTACAGACAGACATTGTAGGATCCCTGGTTAGGTAGTACAGCAATTTTGTGAAAACCACACGTGTATATATATATATATAGTTTAGCACAAAGTACATACAACCCCCATAACGAGAATTATTTTAAGAGGCAGAGGAAAACAATACAGACGGAAAAAAGTTATTGAACTGTTTATTATTTCAAAAGTAATTGCCATAATTATTAATATATAGATTCTACTGTAAGATAAGGTAATCAATGCCTTCATGGAAAAGGGCTGACATTTGCCTACGGAACCACGATTGTAACCAAGTCTTCGTCCAAAGCAAATCGATGGCCAAAATGGTCTTTCTCCGGGACTCCAGTAATTTGGAAATAGCATGGGAAGAATTATCGCTGTATGGAGGATGTCTAAGTGCTTCCCAGCGAAGCTTCGGCAGCGTAGTTCAGACAACCTTGGTGGACACTATCCTACAACAGAATAATTCCGTCCGTCAACTTTACAGGGCATCAGGACTTGATGGCACAATCCAGTATTTTCAAAGTGTCCACATAGAACCTGTGTTGCATGAATTAGTAGTTTGTCAGCAGCGTCTTTCGTGTAGGGTACCAGGATTGCTTTAAACTTAACCCTTAGCAGGATAATAACGACTTTTCAGTACATACAGTTTATAGAATATTGAATTGCTAACGTAACACAAGCTGATGTTAGTATTGAGAGATACACTGCTCAGCCAGAACATTACGACTACCTACCTAATACCTAGTTTGTCCATCTTTAGCACGGACAACTGTGGCGACGTCATGGCATGGGAGAAATGAGGTCTTGGTAGATCGCTAGAGGGAGTTGCCAAAACATCTGCACACACAATTCGCCTAATTTCCATAAACTCTGGGAAGAGTGGTGTGTGTGTGTGTTGAGGTCTGGGGGGGGGGGGAGGGGGGGCTGGTGCCTCGTTCAATCACATCGCAGGTGTCTTCGATATGGTTCAGATCTGGCGAGTTTGCTGCACCACATCAACTGGCACTCACCACTGCTTTCCTGAAACCATGTCATGATACTCCTGTATTGTGACATGGCGCATTATCTTGAAGAATAACGTTTCTCTCGGGAAACATGATCGTCATGACGGAGGGTACATGGTCTGCAACCACGATATGATACTCTCTGGCGGTTTCCACTTGACCCAGGCATGCCCATGTGATTGTTCCCCAGAGCATACTGGAGATGTGGCCAACTTTTCTCCATCCTGAAGTACAGTTGTCAAGGAGCTGTTACCTTGAAAGACGACGGATTCGCACCCTCCCATCGGCATGATGAAGAGAGTATCGAGATTCATAAGACTATGCAACGCTCTACCACTGCGCCAACGTTCAGTGTCGATTGTCACGTGCCCATTTCAGTCTCAGCTGCCGATGTCGTGGTGTTAACATTCGCAAATGCATGGGTCGTTGGCTGCGGAGGCCCATCGTTAGGAGTGTTCGGTGCACTCTGTGTTCACTCTGCCCAGCATTACAGCCTGATGTTATTTCCGCCACAGCCGCCTCCTGCCCTGTTTTACCAGTCTGCCGAGCCTACGACGTCCGACATCTGTAATGAGGTGTGGCCGTCCAATCCCACGACAGTTGGACGTACTTTCACCTCGGTTTCGCCACATGCTGACGACACTCGCCCCAGCACTCCTCGAGCACCCTGCAAGTCGTGTAGTTTCCGCAATGCTCATGTCGAGCCTCCGGGCCGTTACAAACCGCCCCTAGTGAGAGACAAGGTCGCGTGCCTTCTCCATTCTACACGTGGACGGCATACTGACTAACACTACATGCACTGTGCGTGTGTCTAACTAGCAGTTATTCCTCACGAGGTGAAGCTAATATCGCCTGGAGGGGTTTATGTCGGTAGTAGATCGTTGGTTGTATGGTTCTGGCTGATCAGTGTGTGGCGGGCTTGCAGTTGATGTATCCTGATGCTGTAGGTAGCCTGACAAACAGGAAAACGAGAGCCGTAATTGAAGAGAATACCGTTGCAACCTTCCAACAACGATTACGGCGAAGGAGGGTTCCTGCGAGGACAATGGAGAAATTGACTGACCTAGATTACGGACATAGTCGTGGAATAAATTAGCCGTTTGGAGAGTATAGGTTAACCGCGTTCGCTGAGCTGCACTATCAGTTTGCTCCGGCCAGTGAGGTATAAATGGTTGTTAATATGGTGCCAGCAATTAAACCAGATGATCGTTCGTGGGTGATGTACGCTCAGCTCCGATGTTCCGTAAAGGATTTAGAAAAATTAATATATCACATCTGAGGGTTCCTATATCAGTACCAAGCCAGAGATCGCAAACAGCAAGCGAATACGACGGATGAAAAGAAACTATCAGGAAAGAGGTTCAAAACTGAACAGTTTCTGTCTCAGTCGTACCATGGAACATTTTCGGTGAGATTATCTACTGCAGGAAAATGTATTAGACATTGCACTAGCAGCTGACGGAGGCCTAAGGGTTCTCTGAGACTGCTGGTTCTTGTTATATTGCTAGAGAAGGCCGAAATGCACGCTATAAGCTCACGCAGGATGGCGTGAGGTCTGAAACAGGATACGTAATGAATGCTATAAAGAAAAGTACGTATCTTCTGGAATACTTAACTTTAATCCATCATTTGTATACATCGTTCTTGATGAGACATGCTTCATACGATAACTATCAATTGCTATGGCGCCTTGCTAGGTCGTAGCCATTGACTTAGCAGAAGGCTATTCTAACTATCTGCTCTGCAAATGAGCGAGGCTTCGACAGTGTGCATCGCTAGCTAAGTCGTCCGTACAACTGAGGCGAGTGCTAGTCCGTCTCTCGAGACCTGCCGTGTGGTGGCGCTCGGTCTGCGATCACTGACAGTGGCGACACGCAGGTCCGACATGTACTAATGGACCGCGGCCGATTTAAAGCTACCACTTAGCAAGTGTGGTGTCTGGCGGTGACACCACAGTTCTAACGTATTGCGGATATGGGGGTAGATTTTCGCTAAGTTGAGAATACGATGGTTCACGTAGAATAACAAGCTAAGAGTAGCGGAAGGGCTATGTACCAAACGGATTCTTGGTGTCTGATGAAAATAGGAGGACGGGACTGGTTTCAAATTGGAAGCCAGATCATGTCATCTTACAGCTTTGTAGAACATGAACAGTCTCATTTTGTCTTTTCAATCGCCGTTAGCAGCTATACAACGGCATGAAGGAGAAAGTGATGTATCGTAAACGGATCATCTATTGACGTTTCAGACGGAACAGTAGCAGGAATTGGTCCGCGAAATTGATGACTTGCTAACGGATAGATTATGACGGACTAATTTAATTAAATCCCAGATTAAATTGACTGATGGTGTGGCAATGAGGCAACCACCGTATTCCCTGTGACCACGGTGGGTGAAGAACTAAAAGGTTTAACAAAGAGTTATTCGTCCTTGGAAGTCGCCGTATTCTCTACCCACCTTTTTTTGCCAAAACCAACGAGTAAATCCAAGGCGATAGTAGATTCAAATTACGTGACAAGTATGTGGTCTCCTGTTGTGTGTCGCTGCCAGACATATTACCACCGATTGGAATTTGTTTGAGTTTAAAGGCCACTGGCACAGTGGTGTTGCCACAATTCTTGGGTATGGCGTTTTCGGATATCAATTTGAAATTGGTGTATCATTTCTGGACAATGCAATTATTAATATTGATTGTTGGCAATAACATAAGGAACACATGATGGACGTTTTCATTCGTCTTAAGGAAATGGAAATGACGGTCAAACCTGAAAAGGTGGGGTCTGGGTTCCCTGACATGTCATTTCTATGCCATGTGGTATCGCCAAAGGAAATCAAAACTGACATGAAACGAACTAAGGAAGTTGCAGAATCTCTCACCCTGAATAACGCCAAAGGAATGGCGATGTTTGTGGAAATGACTCTCTTTTTCGCTTTGTTGTCTAGTTAACTAAAAAGGGTTGCAGATTCGAGTGGGGTGAATCGCAACAAGCGGCACTCGAGCGATGAAATGGGGCCCTAGTAGACGCCCCTCTGTAGGCTTTTCAAATGGTTCAAATGGCTCTGAGCAATATTGGACTTAACTGCTGAGGTCATCAGTCCCCTAGAACGTAGAACTACTTAAACCTAACTAACCTAAGGACATCACACACATTCATGCCCGATGCAGGATTCGAATCTGCGATCGTAGCGGTCGCGCGGTTCCATACTGTTGCGCCTAGAACCGCTCGGCCACTCCGGCCGGCCTGTAGGCTATTCCTGACTTCGGTAAAGAGTTAACTGTTTAAATTTCATTGTGTAAACCAGTGGCTTGATGGCCGGTGTAATAACTGTATTTCTTAAAGAGTGTTTAGAAGTGAGATAGCTTGCATCATATGTCTCTAGAGGATTAACACAGCTGCAGAAGGAGTACTCCTTTCACAAAATTTAGGCACAGGCAGTTAATTAGGCTTTGAAAAACTCTTTCTAAATCATAAACCCTTTCGGTTTTGAGGTCAGACACGTCTGGGAGACTAAAATGTTATTACACACGGACTGATTCACATGCTTCAAGGGGATTAAAACAATTGAGGAGAGTTGACTGGATCTATAAAGTAAGCCACAAGGAGTGAATTACAATTTGGGGGATTTCCTAACTTTGTTCAAGGGTATCGCCAAGTATCCGGTAGTGGATGGTTCTTTAAGCGAAGAGAAACACAGAGGAGGCCAAGGAGAGGAAATTAGACCATATTATATGAGGGATAGGGTATTCTACAGTAATAAAAGGGATAGTAATTGATCCAGGATAGTTGTGCCCATGGAGGTTGTACCTGTGTTATTCACCTATTGTCACGTCTCCAACGGGATGGTATTTGGACATTTATAAATCTCATAGTCTGCAAGGCATTCATATGGGAGGTTGTGGTGAGAAGTACATGGGCAATGGCGCAAACGTGCAAAAGGTAAAACTTTGAACATAGCTGCTAAGGTTCAGTGACCGTGTCAGAATTATATTAGAACAATTAAGCCCTCGGTCACAAATATTAAGTCAAAATTGACCAGGTTTAGACGCTACTATGGTCGTCGTCTTCAGAATTAAACTAACTGTTCTAAAATATAATAGATATATGAGACATTAATGAACTATAGTGTGTACTGACTGGAGAGAGATGCAGTGCAAAAGGTGTTCTACTAATAAACCCCACAGAATTCTGAACACAGCTTGTTAACATCTAAGCCAGTACAAACTGAGATGAAAAAGTTGTTTATTGATTTTCTGAGTCCATTTCCAAACACTCGCACAGGAAACATTTAAGATCTTGTATGGATGGATGCTTTTTAAGGTTTTCTTAGAGGTTTCCTACTAGATCGGCGATCACACATTGTGCGACATGCTGGTTAACGTGAGTTCGCGGTACCTTCATTCCTTGCAGAATCTTAGTTTATGACAATGCCATACCATTTATTTCCAGAGCCTTCAAGAATGGCATTGGGGATCAGGCATTCTGCCACCACGCCATATTACTCGAACCCATTGTTCGCGGAGAGTTTGGACCGCAATTTGAAGGTTGGCGTGACTACTTATTCAGACCACACGCCTTGGAACGAAACTCTGGAATAGTTAATGTACAGTGCCGGAAAACACATTTATACACCCTTTTAGAGGGTTCCAGTTCACGCAAGATTTACAACATTGTATAAGGAGTACAAAAAACGATTGCAATGACAGATAGATAGCACAAGCGGTCCTGACGTACCAGATATCGACCTATACTGAAATACACGTACGTGATATAGCCTCCACTTGCGGCAGTGGACGCGCTGACTCTGACATGCATTCTATCGTACAGACGGCGAATACTGTGCTGGGATAGGTTGTGCCACGCTTCCGCGATCTGCTCACGTAGTTCTGTAAGAGTTGTTGACTGACGAGTCTCACGAGTGACTTCTCGTCCCATCATTCCCCACACGTGCTCGATTGGAGGCAAGTCTGGAGATCGTGCTGAGCAGAGAAGTTTCTGCACGTGTTGCAGGGCACGTTGAGTTTCACGGGCAGTGTGTGGACGAGCATTTTCCTACTGAGATAACGCATCGACTTTCCGTTGCAAGAACGCCAAAGGATCGGGTCTAACGGGACTCTGCACGTACATAGCGCTGGTTAGCGTCATCTCCAGAAGCGCCATAGCTGAGCGAGGGTTGTAGCTTATCGCACCCCTGACCGTAAGGCCTGGGCTGGGGCCAGTGCGACTAGGACGAGTACACTGTACGAGACAACGCTCACCAGGTGTGCGTCATACCTCAAACGACCATCACTTGCTTGTGGGCAGAATCTGCTCTCATCACTGAAGAGCACGGCGCACCATTCCATCTTTCAAGCATCAATAAGGCACTGCACGTCGCCGCTGTAGCGTGAGAGAAAGACGAGCTAGAGGTGCACGTGCCCGCAATCGCATTGCTAAAAAACAATTAGGAACAATTCATGCTGACACATCTGGGCTCAAAAGCCCTCTGATCTGCGCTTTAACAGCTGTACGATCTGTCTCATTGCTGCATTACGATAAGACGATCTTGGCTGATGTCTGTGCTGCTTAGACGTACAGAACCCCGTCTACGGTAGTGAAAGTGTCTACGTGACCACTGATACCAGCATCGTTGCATAACTGGCGCAGCACATCCAACTTGTGCGGCAATTCCCCGAAAGGAACGTCACACTACTAGCAAGGTCACAATTTCACCCCTTTCACCCTCTCTCAGATGGCTGTAGGAAGAGCGAGTGCATTTCTGTGGCAAGGTAGCCTGCTTGCTTGACACGTTTGCTCCACACTGTACCTTTTGGATGTGCGCATTACCTATTAAAGGGTAGATACAGATGGCGCTCTCGTAGCTATGATACTACCCTACCTGTTCGTGGACCACGTTGAAACTATTATTAGTACATCTTCTATTCCTCAATACGGCATATGCCGTCATCGTATCAAATGGTTGAAATGGCTTTGAGCACTATGGGACTTAACATATGAGGTCATCAGTCCCCTAGGACTTAGAGCTACTTAAAGTTAACTAACCTGAGGACATCACAAACATCCATTCCCAAGGCAGGATTCGAACCTGCGACCGTAGTGGTCGCGCGTTTCCAGACTGAAGCGCCTAGAACCGCTCGGCCACACCGGCCTGCCCATCGAATCAAAATCGAACTCCTTCCAGGTGTATGTATTCAACAGAATCCGGCAAGAGACACATAATAGAACACTGACGGAATTAGTGTTTGTATTCGGAACTAGCTCCTCATTGTATAAGATATGAGCGGTCGAGGGTTTGTTGCCCAATAACATGTCCCGTAAAGAGATGAGGAAGAGATGGAGTCGTGCCAGTAAAAATACATTGGCAGCCAAACAGCATCTTGCTCAGGATTACAACGGGGAAGACACCGTGATCCGTCTAGACGGCGAACAGAGTGTATATCATGGAACACAAGCTGTGGCACAGTGACAAATTGAAAAGTGACCCGAATGTAGAATAAATTTCCTTTACTTCACGTCTACGGTCACAAATTTTTTGTCGTTAAACTACCGGTTTCGGTCTTTAATGACCATGTTGAAATCTTTTTTATCAAGATTACCGGAACAGGTAGTCTAACGACAAAAAATGTATGGCCATAGACGTGAAGTAAAGGAAATTTATATCATAGAATTTGGGTAATCTGGTCAGAGCGTAGACGAAACTAATGGGAAAGCTTCTTTCTACGGCGCTTTAAGGATCATTTTGAAATTGTTCGGTTTTCGACCCTGCCACCGTTTCAGTTAAAAATGTTTGTACGGCAAGGCAATGCATGGCGCATGCTTCACAATCTAAAATGGTGTATAACCATTGAGTTACGATGTAATATATGTGACTTTGTGATATTACTGCAAGTTTCTTACACCGATTATTGTACACTCCTGGAAATTGAAATAAGAACACCGTGAATTCATTGTCCCAGGAAGGGGAAACTTTATTGACACATTCCTGGGGTCAGATACATCACATGATCACACTGACAGAACCACAGGCACATAGACACAGGCAACAGAGCATGCACAATGTCGGCACTAGTACAGTGTATATCCACCTTTAGCAGCAATGCACGCTGCTATTCTCCCATGGAGACGATCGTAGAGATGCTGGATGTAGTCCTGTGGAACGGCTTGCCATGTCATTTCCACCTGGCGCCTCAGTTGGACCAGCGTTCGTGCTGGACGTGCAGACCGCGTGAGACGACGCTTCATCCAGTCCCAAACATGCTCAATGGGGGAAAGATCCGGAGATCTTGCTGGCCAGGGTAGTTGACTTACACCTTCTAGAGCACGTTGGGTGGCACGGGATACATGCGGACGTGCATTGTCCTGTTGGAACAGAAAGTTCCCTTGCCGGTCTAGGAATGGTAGAACGATGGGTTCGATGACGGTTTGGATGTACCGTGCACTATTCAGTGTCCCCTCGACGATCACCAGTGGTGTACGGCCAGTGTAGGAGATCGCTCCCCACACCATGATGCCGGGTGTTGGCCCTGTGTGCCTCGGTCGTATGCAGTCTTGATTGTGGCGCTCACCTGCACGGCGCCAAACACGCATACGACCATCATTGGCACCAAGGCAGAAGCGACTCTCATCGCTGAAGACGACACGTCTCCATTCGTCCCTCCATTCACGCCTGTCGCGACACCACTGGAGGCGGGCTGCACGATGTTGGGGCGTGAGCGGAAGACGGCCTAACGGTGTGCGGGACCGTAGCCCAGCTTCATGGAGACGATTGCGAATGGTCCTCGCCGATACCCCAGGAGCAACAGTGTCCC
The DNA here is from genome assembly GCF_023898315.1 of Schistocerca nitens. Classification (NCBI taxonomy): domain Eukaryota; kingdom Metazoa; phylum Arthropoda; class Insecta; order Orthoptera; family Acrididae; genus Schistocerca; species Schistocerca nitens. Next base: position 547,346,892 of record NC_064615.1, read on the forward strand.
TAATTTGCTGGGAAGTGGCGGTGCGGTCCCCTACGGCACTGCGTAGGATCCTACGGTCTTGGCGTGCATCCGTGCGTCGCTGCGGTCCGGTCCCAGGTCGACGGGCACGTGCACCTTCCGCCGACCACTGGCGACAACATCGATGTACTGTGGAGACCTCACGCCCCACGTGTTGAGCAATTCGGCGGTACGTCCACCCGGCCTCCCGCATGCCCACTATACGCCCTCGCTCAAAGTCCGTCAACTGCACATACGGTTCACGTCCACGCTGCTGCGGCATGCTACCAGTGTTAAAGACTGCGATGGAGCTCCGTATGCCACGGCAAACTGGCTGACACTGACGGCGGCGGTGCACAAATGCTGCGCAGCTAGCGCCATTCGACGGCCAACACCGCGGTTCCTGGTGTGTCCGCTGTGCCGTGCGTGTGATCATTGCTTGTACAGCCCTCTCGCAGTGTCCGGAGCAAGTATGGTGGGTCTGACACACCGGTGTCAATGTGTTCTTTTTTCCATTTCCAGGAGTGTATTTCAATATGTGGGTGCCCTCTTCAGCAAACTGGTGGGAAAGGGAAATTGTATCAGATGAAGTTGAATTTCTGTTTCGACCATGGGCACAAACAAATTGTGGCGACTTTTCGTAGTGGCTGCGCGCCATGGGGGGGGGGGGGGGGGCAGTGGGGGGGGGGAGGGGGAAGGCAGGCTGTCTGTTCATTATCGAAATAGAATAGAGATCCCGTAGAAGTAGTCAAATTACCCTCCGCTACACACCGTCAGGTGGCTTGCGGAGTATGGATGTAGATGTAGAAAGGCGGCAGGGTCGTCGTACGAGTATGGAGAAGTCAACGTGGTTAGTCGGTGGATGGCCTACGATGGAGCCGTGTTCACCGAACTGCAACTTTATTAAAGAGTAACGTTCGATGCGGGGTGTGGCCACATAGTGGGGACATAAACGGGCCAGGATGGCTGTTAATGTTTAGTGTCTTTTTTCGAGTCAGAGGACGGTGATTCCCTGTTGCAAGAAGAGCACTAAGAAAGTAGTTCAGAGACTGACTGTGGTGTATTTGTTGTTTCAATTGATTCAAGCCGTGTTTAGTAAACGGCACAAATGGTGCCCACCGAGTGTAAACGATTCATAAGAGATATTGCACACGGAAAACCCAAGTGCACAGTGTTGTGTGTTGAGGTTATTGTCTTAACTTACACGCGAAGTGTGCGTTCTATTTTATTCTTTTTCTCGAGACTATAGCTCTGTTAATTTCGTCTCTTATTACTATGCAGTGAACCTGGCCATAATTCCATATACTGTTGTGCAGCGACTTGAAATTACTAATCTGTGAGTTGGTAGTAGTGCTGCCAGTATTGACTAGCTGTTGTTGGGAGTGGTTTGAAATTCCTTTACTTAGTTTACTGCGAATGTATGAGAGCCCAATTGAATGTGAGGACTGCATTCCTAGTTTATTATTGTATTTATTTAGTGACTCTGTTTATAGGCTATTTTCATTTCGTGGCTAATGTATATTTCCGAAAAGAAACCGACTATTGTGAATTGTTGGGGTTCTTGTCGTTGCCCCAAATTTTAGTATTACTGGGGCTGTCTTATTTTGTAAATGCTGAATTATTTTTCCGATGGAATTTTAATTCATTCCATGCTTCAGGAACCATAGATGGGCCTCATATGTAACTGTCGTTTGTCGAACTGCTATTGGGAAACTGATAGGGAAGATATTTCTGGCTTAACAAACCTGGTTGCTAAGGTAAACCAACACCGGCACAACTTTCTGCCCCCACCCCAACTCCACCCAAATCCTACTTTACATAATATATCCCACGTGAAGCCTGAGAACCTCTCCCTTGTCATATGTCTTGCACTCCAGGTGGAATGGTACTGCCGTGGCTAGTTCACCAAAGATCTCATTAATTCTGAGAGAAAATCGACCACCCCAGGTCCCTTGTTTCGATTTTGGTGTTCCAGCGCACTACCAAATTTTTCTCGAACGAGTATTGTCATATATTCCATCTCAACGTCACCTACCCTCTCCGAATCTTCATTTAACCTCTGTAGCCCTTGAACGAAACTGAAATTACTGGGGTAAAACTGCAAACACTAACATTTATTATTATCCCGTCGACATAAATACACATTATTCGGAAATCGTCGTTACAAATTTCTAGGACCAGTACAGAGGAGTGAGTACTTAACGTAGCTTGAGAAATTGGATTAGGTGTGACACAGTACAATTATTAGATGGCAGTTCGAAGGAAAACAGAACAAAACTTTAGGGTGAGTACATACTAATTAATTTCACCTTAGACATTCTTCTTGATATTTGCTACTAAATTCCATACAATTTTTTGCTCGAACTACAGTGCCAATTGTACGTGATCTGTCCTATAAATCCCATAGTACTATTCATTACGAAGTACCTCTTTTACCACGACTCTCAACTTTTTCTACAAAACGCTCAAGTGTCTTGTCAGTGGAGTTGCTCCACTATGCACTGAAGACGAGACGGCGCTTTAAGCCACATCTGGTTGTAAGGGGTCCGCAGGCCCTTACTACTAAGTTTGCGCTCACACAGGTCGACAGGGCAACTATCGATTAGTGCGTGCAGGTCGCGAGAGCGAAAGGGGGTTCACCGGAGTGCCGAGTGCTGCTTGGGTAGATTCCCGCGAGGCGGGAAGAACTGGGCGGAGAGTTAGAGAGTGGAGATGTACTGAAGTCAGGGTGTGGTAGGTTCCCGCGAGGTGGGCAGAGCTGTGTAGAAGCCAGCAGTTGAATTAATGCAAATTACCGGCAAAGGGAGTGGCCAGCGCCGTGGTTTAACCCCTTTGTGTTAGGATTATACGGGAAAGTGAGAAAGTTTAGTTACAGAGTGATTTCAGTGATATTGAGTGCCGCTATTGAACTTCCGCGTCTACCGCGCCGGCATTACTTGGATTACAGTGATTGGATGTTGCGTGTGACGATTAAGAATAATTAAAGAAACCTGTGCTGAGATTAACCATCATTAACAGTGTATTGACGAAGGCAGTGGCTGTCTCCTTATTTTGTGCTTTTGCTGAGAATACAGATCTTGTTTGTGTCCTTCTTGTCACCAAACAATACGTATTACAGTATTTGCGAAGGACAATACGGAATGTAACATCCCCTGAGCAGTCCAATCCGATTGCCAGCCCATTAGGTACACGGTCACATTAATCAATTATCTAAATTTGGGCTGCTATTCAGATCCGCGAACGAGCGGATAAATAAAAGAGTATGTTACACCCTTGGCTTACCGTGAAAGGACAAGTGCAATTTTCGGACGAGTCATAATGAACAATAGGTAATTTACCGTGCTTATCGCCAGAAAACTAATTTTTCAATGTGGAACCGGGACAGTGCATGAACGATAAAATCGCGATAAGGAACAGTGCATTTTTGAACAATACGAAGTAATAATATCGCACGATAGTGACAAAACTGTTTTTCTTGCCATATTAAATAGAACAATAGCGTCATTAAACTGTGTTGTAAAGTGCAAACGCGAAAATCCGCGCGAAAAACTGTGAAAAGTGGACGCTAAAGAAAGACACGTGTGAACAGTAAAATAGTGAGACGAGCCAAGATTTCGTCACAAAAGTTGTTAGAAAGATGTTTAGTGATAACATGTTGACAGAAATTATTTTTTGAACGGTGAAAATCGGACGGTTTAGTGTGGACCCAGAAACTGGTATGCTGACGATAATGTATTGTGGCGACGCAATTAGTGAGTGACGTCACGCAGAGCCACGTAGCAGTTGCACCAAAGAGCTTCGATCTGCGAGGTGATTTCACACGACACCACGGCGAAAGACGCAACTTCGAGACAACGAGCGCAGTCCCGGCATCTAGCGGCCGAACTATGAACTACGCCCGCCTGCAGCGCCACAGAGCGGCCGACGGGGAACTACGTCGCCTTGCAGCTGATCTTCAACTTCACGCGAGCTCCAGCGGCGGCACAGCCACGCCCATCTCAAACGTCAAAACATCGCGACTCGCGGTAACGTCGGTTGGTGAGTGAAGACGACGGGTTAACATAACAGTAAATTGCAGTGTGCAGTATTCGCGATAAATAAACAGTTTTTAAATGATATTTACGTTAGGAAAAATGCTAAATTGCAGTAAATTCAGAAAAGTTGCGAAACATACTCGGAAGTCTAGCATGCTTATTTATGCACACTGCACTGGATAAATGATAATTGTTTTGGTAATTTTGCATTTTTAGATTTTGTGAGTGTTGTGATTATCTTGTTTAAAAAGTTTTTACATAAACTGTGTATGTGGACATTGTTATTGAAAATTTAGGTTTGTGAGAGCTGTTATGTTCAGTACTTAGGCATGTTGTATCATTTTGGGAACTAAATGAAAGGATTGCAGGTACTGTTTGATTAGTTTCATGGTAATTAGGAGAGTTTTGGGTTATTGAAGGTTATTTTGTATTACTTGCCTGGGCATTAAATATAAACCAAAAATGTCTTTTGAAGATAAGCAGGTCTGTGAGGCAGTAGTTGAGAGGAAAGGGATAGGACAGGAAGACAAAGATGATTCAGGAATTAGTGATTGTGGATTGTCATTAGGAAGCCCATCAGCACATTCAACTAGTTATCCTGAGACACCGGGACAAACGATGGGAGCTAGGCCAGTTTCAGAGGATGCAGAAGTACGATCAATGTTGGCAACCTTGCTAAAAGAAAGTAGAGAGAGGGAAGAAAGGTTACACAAATTGATAGAGAGGAGCGCCCAAGAAACAAGAGAATCATTAGAGAAACATTTTCAAGAAAGGGAAGAAATAGTACGAAAATTCGGAGAATCATTAAAGGAAGATTTACGAGAATCATTAGAGAAGAGTTCACGAGAAACAAGAGAATCACTCAAGGAAACTATAGCACAAGAAATCAGAACCTCGTACACAAAGACGGAATGTAATCTGAGGAAGGAAATACAGGAGTTACCAAAACGACTGAAGATGAACGTCGACGAGAGAGAGAGTAAGCTACAGAAAAATATAGGCCAGGTCCAGGGAGACATGGAGGAAACGGAAGGAGAGTTAACAAAGAAGATAGAAGACGATGTTGAAGAAACTAGAACCGAATTGGGAGAAAGGATCACCGAGGTGACGCATATGCAGAAACAATGCAACGATGTGGTTGAGGGGATAGGAGATAAGCAAAACCAATTGGCAGTCAATCCGAGGAATGCTGTAGCCATGCAGCGAAAAGAAGATGACCAGTGGGTTGCAATCGAAGGTGAGGCCTTCACTTGTGAAATCAAGAAGAAGAAAGGGACTACGGATAATGGTCAGTTTGAAGGAAAATTCTTGAAGGAATGCTGGCCCAAAAGTCGTCAGTGTGCAGCACTTGAGGACCCACTACGATGCAGACCACTTAGTAATTGGAAAGGAACGTCGGAAGAATTTGCCAAACATTTGTGGAAATGGAACGAGATTTTGGAACAACCCCTGAGTGATAACATAATGGTGTCTGCGATAAAAAGAAGATTGAATCAGAAAAGGCAAGGAACCGTATCCAGGAGCCTAATTAAAGGTAGAGAGGCCTTAATGAAGATACTGGAGCAGTTGGAGTCTATTAGATCACAGAAATACAAGCAAGCTAATGATCGAAACAGAGAAGGGAGTAATGACCCAAGAATTCATATTAATCATTCGTCTGATTTCCGAGGAAGAGGCGGAGGAATCGAAAAAACTGAAGGACACTCCAGGTGAGGTCCGGTCAAAAGTGAGGGCTATAAGGACCCGAATAAGCCTGCTAAGACATGATTAGGACAATTAGTTGTAAAATAGACTTTTGAAAGAGGGAAGTGTTTATTTTCATTGAGTTTCTTGATGTATTACAATTAGAGTTGCATATTTCCTGTCGAAGATTGTCTCAGAATGAATATAAAACCTGTAATAGCTAAATGGTAGTGTAGAATTCATATGTTCTGTGTTTAGGTAAGAATTTTTGAGTATATATTCTGTGTGTGTTTTCATTTTGATATTGGACTATAGAGGACTATTGCTGGTTGAGATGAAAAATTGTAACTTTGGACAATGCCATTTATGTGATGTAATAACCTTTTGTAGAAATTGTTGTGGAGGCAGCCCACTACCGGAGTCCAGGATTAATTTGCAAATTGTAAATTCATTAATTATTTGTATTGCATGTTTTGTTCAATGTAACTATGTTTTTAAATCCCTTGCCGATTCTTTTTCACCTGCGGTTCAAAAGAAGTTTTTGAGGGCGGGGATGTAAGGGGTCTGCAGGCCCTTACTACTAAGTTTGCGCTCACACAGGTCGACAGGGCAACTATCGATTAGTGCGTGCAGGTCGCGAGAGCGAAAGGGGGTTCACCGGAGTGCCGAGTGCTGCTTGGGTAGATTCCCGCGAGGCGGGAAGAACTGGGCGGAGAGTTAGAGAGTGGAGATGTACTGAAGTCAGGGTGTGGTAGGTTCCCGCGAGGCGGGCAGAGCTGTGTAGAAGCCAGCAGTTGAATTAATGCAAATTACCGGCAAAGGGAGTGGCCAGCGCCGTGGTTTAACCCCTTTGTGTTAGGATTATACGAGAAAGTGAGAAAGTTTAGTTACAGAGTGATTTCAGTGATATTGAGTGCCGCTATTGAACTTCCGCGTCTACCGCGCCGGCATTACTTGGATTACAGTGATTGGATGTTGCGTGTGACGATTAAGAATAATTAAAGAAACCTGTGCTGAGATTAACCATCATTAACAGTGTATTGACGAAGGCAGTGGCTGTCTCCTTATTTTGTGCTTTTGCTGAGAATACAGATCTTGTTTGTGAAACTGTGTTGTGTCCTTCTTGTCACCAAACAATACGTATTACAGTATTTGCGAAGGACAATACGGAATGTAACATCCCCTGAGCAGTCCAATCCGATTGCCAGCCCATTAGGTACACGGTCACATTAATCAATTATCTAAATTTGGGCTGCTATTCAGATCCGCGAACGAGCGGATAAATAAAAGGGTATGTTACATGGTGCATGAGACTTTCCCAAAAGACCAGACAGGGATGATTAAACTGATCTGTTTGCTTTGATCAAGAAGGGTTTTCCAAGTAAAATTTGATGGCAGCACGAAGGACGCTACCAAGTTACAAGCTCCTAAAGACAGTTGAACGAAACGCATGCGTTCGTATTACAAAGAGTTTTTGTTTTTCATGTGGGTTCTCTCTTCGTAACTGTCACGAATGCAGGCAAATAGTTGAGGCTCTTCACGAGGGAGACATAGCTAGTGCGGTGAAGTACCGCAACATATAAAATGTCAGAACGCGACGGAAATCCCATTTGCGGTCGATTAAACATTTTTACCCTGCACAAAGACAATAGGCATGGTTGTGCAGCGTCTCTTATTCGTTGGATGGTACCGAACGAATCATTGACAAAGCTGATACGAGTGAAAAAAATCTTCTGCCAGGACGATAGAGTGAGGCAGACATGATAATGAGAGAGTGAGAAGTCAGCGATGAGGCAACACAGAGTAACAGGAATCAGGAGAGGCAGACAGTTTGCCGTCTACAACCGTGCCAATCCACTGACTATTCTGATTCTGAGTCGCAGTCGTTCTTATATACTAGTGCTTATTATCACATTATGACTTACTTGTTCTACGTCCGTGTTGAAAGATTTTACCTTGTGATTCGATGCACGAATCTTTAATTACTCAACTGCTTTTCCTTGTCTAATCTAAGCCTCCAAATATTACGTCAGTACTGCTTCTGTGAGGCAATTCCCACTGCCAGCAGCCCCCGGTAGTGCAAGCAAAGGAACACTTCGTTGGCTGCTGCATGCTACCTTGAGGACTAATCCACATGTAAGTAGGAACGAGTTAGCAGCACGTCACCTCAGTGCTACAAAACATGGACGTTGATTTTTGCTTTGTGGGGCGCTAAACTGCGCGGTAATCATCACCCGTAAATGTCACGATTTTTTACACAGTACAATCTAGCCACTGTCACGAATGCGCTGATGATGAAGACAACACATACACCCAGTCTCCGGGCAGAGAATATCCCCAACACGGCCGGGAATCGAACCCTTGACCTCATGCGCCACAGGCCGCAACGCTTGCCATTAGACCAAGAGCCGCGGACAAAACATAGACGATGAAAGCTGTCGGCTCTTAACCCGTTGCCACAATAGCAAGCAGGTGTTCGGATATTTTGCACTGACCTCACTTTTGCCGTAAACGCCATCGTGCATAGCTGACTCCACCGACTGTTGAGGTAGCCGTTCCCCTTCCTAGCTGCTCAGTTAGTGAGTCGAGACTATTCCCTGTCCGATCAGCCACGATGTCTATTCTGGGTGTTAGGAAATACTCGTAATAAACGTTTAGGACTTGAAGAGGGGACTGCCTACATAATAGTTTGATGTTCTAGAAAGGTTTCAGTTCAGACGTGTATCGCATCCACATCTGCTGAGGAAAAGGGAAGTGCCTTAGTGTTGCTTGTCCTGGTATGCAGTAGGGAACAGCGGATGACGTGAACAAAGCCTGTAACAACTTTGGTGGTAGCCACATGTAACTGGTGTTGTAATACATCGAAACTGTTCTGTAAGCACAGTTTGTTGGGTTCTTTTCGGTTTTGAAATAATGTAATCGCGTAAAGTTTAAGTGTTAATATAGTAGAATGTGCTTGGTTGATAAATGAAAGTTTCGTTATTTTTGCCTTCGAGTTGTACCTAACAACTGTCACGCATTATTCATTCCTCAATCAGAAAGAGATGAGTTGAACATGTGAACTGAAACGGTCGTAGGACAGTAAAGGTATGTTTTCGAATATGGGCTCCCGTTCAAAATACTGAGTACGTCCTCCTCTCTACAGGTCCCAGATATTTGTAACGAGTGTTTCCGAATACCATGTATTTCTGTTCTATGGTATAATAAATGTTAAGGTGTTCATTTTTGCTCTAGTAATTTCAGTTTCGTAGAAGGGCTACAGAAGGTAAATCAGGATTCGGAATGGGTAGGTGAACATGAGAAGGAAGATATGACAATACTCGTACGAAAAGAAATTTGACAGAGCGCTGAAAGACCAAAATGTAAACAAGGTGTCGGATGAACGATTTTCTCTCAGCGTTATTGAGATCTCTGTGGAACCAATCACAACAATACTATACATCTGGCGTGCAAGACATAAGAGAAAGAGAAGTTTCTCCGACGGGTCCCGTATGGTGTTATCAGTCGCCGGGACCGCTGTCGGTGAAAGCGGGCTGCCGTTGGTCGTTTGCTCGGCCGGTCGTCTTAGTCGACGACGTCTTGGACCCTCAGGATGAACACCATTTTCCGAGTCGGGGTGTGGTTGGACCTTGTTGGTTCGTCGGAAATGAGCAGCGACGTAATCTCCACTGCGCGAAGCCAGGCCGGGGCTTTTGGCGGCGGGCACACGCGGTTGCTTTTGGAGGCGTTAGCTGCGAGAGCGACGTTTCGCTTTCCTCCGAAGCAGGATCCTCCAGTTGAGTAATTAGTGACTTCTTTTAAAATCTCGGCTGTTACGATTTGTTCGTTATTTGTGGATTGTTGTTTCCTCAGCAGTTCCCGCGTGTGATAACAAGTTGTGGGTGTTACTGTCTAGAACTTAATGACTCTGAGCCCTATGGGACTTAACTGCTGTGGTCCTCAGTCCCATAGAACTTAGAACTACGTAAACCTAACTAACCTAAGGACATCACACACATCCATGCCCGAGGCAGGATTCGAACCTGCGACCGTAACGGTCACGCGGTTCCAGACTGTAGCGCCTAGAACCGCACGGTACACTGTCTAGAACCCGCAGCCTTCTTCCGCAGTGATTTGACAGTTGTGACTTGTGTTTTCTGTATTCTTTTAAATTTGTCTTGAGTGGTGTCTGATGCCTTGATCTTGGTCAGGCCGAGTTAGAAAGTGTAGGTATCTTGGTTTACTCGACATCGGCCAATATTCTCCGTTGTTTGTGTAGTTGGATGTGACAGTTGGAAATCGGTCGGATTGTCGGTCGGAGTGCTAATGTATCTGTCATTCGGAGCTCCCTCTGTCATGTTTGTCGGATTCGGTGTTGACGAATTTATTGCTTAAAGGCCGAATTCTTGAAATATGTTTCTATCTTGCTTATCATCTTGCGATGTGGTATATTTGTAATGTAGAGCATGTTGTACATTTTACGTAATTCTGCATTTTATGGGTTTTATTTAAATAGTTATTTCAGGTTATAAGGTTGCCACCCTTCCACCATAAGAGTCCTTCAAAAAAAAAAAAAATTGCACTTTCGGTGGCAAATAATTTGAGAGTTGTACCATTTCCACTCCTCTTACGGGGTGCATAGTTCACATGTTTGTGTGAGTTGTTAAAAATTTTTTGTTTAAGGTAATCTGGTGTGTTGCAGATTTGCACCAGTGTACTCTTTCAGAGGTTGTTGTGAGCGGTCATGACTACGGCCGTGTTGAAAGGGAGCAGGCAAGCTTCTCAGCCCGAAGACTCCTACTGTTAATATTGTCCTTTGCATCTAAATAAAACTGTGACTTGATATATCAAGGGTGCTTTTCTGCGTATAATTCTTAAATCTGTTTTGAAAAGGCTTTTAGGAATAAAATTCACATTTGTTAAATTGTGGCTTGATATTTCGAGTGTGCTTTTCTGCTTATAATTTTAAATCTGTTTTGAAAAAACCTTTTAGGAATAAATTCACATTTGTTAAAGGTAATTTTCCATTAGTTACTTCATGGCAACTACTTCCACGCTCACCTAGTGTGATTAAATGTGTTAATGTTCTTGATGAATCGCTAGTAAATAGAGTAAATTCTTTAAGGAAAAGATTTTGAAAGTAAATTCACGGTCACGCGGGATAACGTACAAGTGCATAAAAAGCAAAATCGTGTCAAAATTTTCGACAGTAAACATCCTTGTTTACTCAGCTTAAGAAAGGACACTAAAGAAGTCAACGTATCCAGCAAAGAGCATAGCGTTACTAGATATTGTTCTCTTACAGTATCTAGAAATGCAGTAGCTCAGAAAAGTGTGTTCGGGATGTTTCGTCAACTGACTGTGTCAGTTCCTACTGCTGGTGTCAAATGTAATAGCAAACATTCTTACTGAAAGGTATCTATTATGTGGAACACAATAAGAGTAATTTGAAAAGGAAAAAAATCTGAAATTTGAATCTGCTGAAGATAAACACATTCAAGAGATCTCTGCCAAATAATTTGTAAATATTGGTGAGGAACGTAATGATCCATTGGGTTGTGAATGAAACACAGAATAGAGAACTAATCAGGAGGAAATGTCATACAATAAATATGGTATTTAGGAGAGCTATTTCATAAGAAAACAATCAAAAGTAAAATGCATATTTTTGTTGGAATGGGGGAGACGGCAGGAACTTTTCAATGAAATACAAAGTACTGAAATGTAGCTAGGGGTTCAAAGCTAGGTATCACTTACGGTGAGAGGAAACAGCTAAGCTTGTGATCAGTACGTACTTCAGATATTGTCATAACCAAAAGAATGGAGAGCAGTGTCATAAGCAAGATAACGAGGTATGATACCGACATATGAAAATAATTACTTTGAGCCTCCAGGGAGAGACTAGAAGCAGAACAGGAAGAAGAACAACAACAAAAGAAAAGGAAAGACACTGTCTTTGCGAAGTTTAAAACTGCTGGTAGCTGAATGTCCAACGTACGCATAGAAAGGGCTACATTTGTGATACGTAGGATTAATATTTTCAAATGTATTTCTAAACCATCTGGGGTTTAATCAAGTTCCATTTCGCTGGAACGCTGTAAAGTTTCTCTAGGCTGTGATTCAATTTGTAGAGAGCCACTTCATGCACACGGTAGAAGTTATTCACTTAGAATTTCAAATGCTCTTCGTCTTCGATCAGGGGTAGAGCAGAGACCGCTGGAAGTAAGTACGTCTTTCTGATGGATCAGTAATTCCATATTTGAAGGCTCATACCTACGCTCATAGTTCAAGTAACCTACTTAGTGCTAAGTGGATGTATTTTCCTTTGGGCATTCCGAAATTCTAACGGCCAGCTTCTGCATATGTGGAACACATCATAGCACCTTGTATTTACTTGACACAGATACAAGTATATTCAGTAATTAAAGTGACACGTTTCCGATCAGTAACTACTATAACATCCACAACTTTTTAACTTTTTTACTTGATCGCTTTTAAAGATCGTCTTACTTTTGGAAAAGTAAATGTCATTTCGAACGGTATGCAGTTAACAATCTGCTGAATGCGTAACTATTCCTAGAAAGTCAAACAAGGAAAAAATTCTTAGTGTTCGTAATTGTTTAACACTCTATGTAGTAATGGCGTAAATTGTTCTGAGTCGAGGCTTAGTTTCCTTTCGTAGCACACATTGCATCTCTCATGAAAAGCAAGAAGGTTTCATAAATATTGTAAAACTATTATTTTGATATATGTTGAAATATTTATAAAATAAATTGCATATAAATATTAGATGTCTTAGAAAGTATTTCCATTCTAGTAGGAAGGTCCTGTTTCACACAGAGAGAAGACAAACAATCGTCCTTGTACGCATCTCGTTGAACTGCGTTGATGTGCCTCGAATCTAAATTTTCGTAAGTTGCCTATGATCAGAATGTGAAAATCGGTCATTCTTATTTTTATATGACACACAGGAAATTAATTATAATTATCCTAGAAATATAATCATTCAAATTAAAATTTTACCAAAATTAATATTGTTATATATTTTGACTGTTATAAGGGCCCAAAGAACCTTTTAGCTGCTTTAAAACAGATCGTTTATGATTCTCTACATAAGGTAAGCGTTTTAAAGAACTTCGCCCATGTATGTCCGACACCGCTGAAGATGTATGAACAAGGTCTGCGGCAAATAATAATATGCAACGAGGTAAGAATATTTCCATTCGATAAACATCCATTTCTGCTACTTCATCCACCTAGGTAGGTAAGCACATATGACAGAAGGGAGACTATAATGTAACAAAATTTAATTTAATAATTTAACATACGGTTGAGAGAGAGCTCATTAGAGACGGGAAAACTGGATTGGGCACCGAAATCGGTGGTTATCCTTTTGAAAGAAACCCCTCATCCCCATAGAATTGCAATTATCTAGGTAAACGGAAGACATGACATATCTTAATGACCAGAAAGGGGTGCGGTCCACAGTTAACTGAATGCGAGTCCAGTGCTTCAACCAGTGTATGACTTATCCCGACTGGAAGTGAGTCTGAACATATCAAATCAAATACACTTTTCTCACGACACTGAAATGCCGTTGAGACGAAGAGTGTTGTGGTATCAGGTCTAAAGGTCGTTTGCAGTGGTGGTATTTGCCAGGAGAGGCAACTTCGTTTTTCGTTAGCTAACAGCCATCTTACAGAAAAAAATTGCTCTTCGCGTGAAAGTGTTAAATAATGTAAGAGTGAAAATTGTTAATGTAGACCGTACCAAGTGTCATACTGGTGTACTATTATTTTCAAGGGCTCTCTAGATTACATCGCTCGATTTAAAAATTATGTATATCATCACTAAGTCTCTATTTAAACGGGGTTACCTCCGTTTTTAGTTGACAAAGCTGCTTGTGTAGGCTCCTGGAAAACTCACTGACGATGACGATTACTTTCTATGAAGAGAGGAATGATGTTCTGCTGTTATTTAGTGTTGGTTCTTGCATCTCTGGATGACCATTGTTTTAGCGATTTTTCTGTACGTACTCGAGTGTCTGGCGTTGTCAACACTTCACCCTCCATTATTAGAGTCGGGTGCTACACGAGTCCATGGGTGGAGGTACCCATATTGTCAGTGAGCCGTTGCTTGGTATTCGACGGTGCAGCTTTCAGATTACTATTTACGGTGGAGGACACTTTCTAAGTCATCCATTTTGTTTTGGCTCTGAGCACTATGTGACTTAACTTCTCAGGTCATCAGTCCCCTAGAACTTAGAACTACTTAAACCGAACTAACCTAAGGACATCACACACATCAATGTTCGAAGCAGGATTCGAACCTGCAACCGTAGCGGTCGCGCGGCTCCACATTGTAGCGCCTAGAACCGCTCGGCCACTCCGGCCTGCTCCATTTTCTTTTAATTTTATTGTTTAACGCTCTCTCAATACGAGTAAAGTCAAATTCTAAAAACAGATAATGTTTTTGTGCATGTGAAAAGATGAGAAATTAATCGACTAGACGATTTTATTCGTGGATGAACAAGGTGACAGTTTTTCATTTACAGGATAAGGTGTAACAGGACTGCAGATACTCTACCTAACAGACTGATTACAAACTGCTCGTAAAAATGATTTCAAATGTTGATCTGCTGTGTTTGAATACTTCCCTGGCCAACTGAACATAAAAGTCTCGTCCATTTTCTAGAGCCATAAAACTGCATGGAGTTGAATTTGTAGATCGACATCTTGTTTGGGCGTCTTTGTACCTCCGTTGTAGTACAGGAAACTCTTTGGATGTGGTAGTTCAATATATCTGGCCTTAAGAGGTAAAAAGATATTTTTGTGTTTTTTTTCCTCACGTATGCTGCTTTCGTACCGTTTTCGCGAATGTGAAGTGATATTACTAATGCAGTAAGTGAATAATCCTCAGAGGTACGATGATTACATCCTGACTGGACTCATAATTTCAAATTACAACAAATAAACTTGTTACAATTCACTACTCTGTTTTTGGTTAATTCAGTAATATTTGCCCCAAGTATTCAATTCTTTGGCACAGTTTTTCATTTTTTTTTTTTTGGACAGGAAAGAATTAATAAGCTGTACTGTCACGACGTATCTAAATAATAGCAGAAAGCTTTTCAGAAATTTGTTCAGTTCATGATGGGGAAGATTTGCAATGGCAGTTACGTAAGGTAATTAATTACCTGTCTTCCTCGTAAGACATTTATTTTAAAAAGCTTTAAGATTAGTTTCGTATATTGTACCTACCTACAAATAACATCATAAGCTAAATTTAGACAATTGGAAATTTAGATAATTGACAGCTAGCGAAGTTACTGGGAATTCTGGTTCATCCGTGGCCGCAAGAGCAGTTTCAGTGTGGCACTGTAAAAAGCAGTCACTTCACAGTGATCTTGACAGTGTAGATGCGCATCTAAATATGCAAACGTAGCTTGACACACTACGTAAATAATGTAGCAGATCAACATAAAGAAACACTTTACTAACGAAAATTAAAGTTATTATTTCCATCAAATTATCAAGATACAATTTTCATCAAACTGCTGATTTTTCACAATTTCTGAACGGTAATCCATTAACGAGGTTATTATTTGCTCCGTAGGTAAAAGATCTCTTTCACGAACATAAATGTTTTACCTGAAAGTTAGAAATAATTTACTGTGGTTAAATTCACGGTGTTAGAGGAATGAGGTATCATTCTGAATCCCTTATAACTTGCATTGTGACTGCTGACAGTGACCTGGACCATATTCTGCGGAAAAAGAATTTCCTTGTTTGCTAGTTTTGAATTGCTTCAAACAACACTTGCTTCAAAATTCTAGTAGTGTACAAAATTTGAGAAAAGTAGCACAGTTTCAACTTTTTGTCCCGGTACTATATTTGAGGATAACTGTCTCCTTTCCACATGAAACAACCAACTTTCTAAGGGCATTCTGACTGCCTATCCTTCATCAATTGGACGCTAGTGTCAAAAGGTGGGAGTACACTTAATCCATAGTCACGAATGCCATGTGGATTCCTCGTAAGAGACGCCAGCCCGATTTAAAATTCTCTTCTGCATCTGGTTTCGCACAAAGTCAGTTATCGTAGAAAACTAATGTCTACTCAGATGTTTGAGAAGCTGCTCTCATGCACTGTGTAAAGAACTCTTCCTCCTGTGAAGCTTACAGTATCCATTGCCACCGAAGGTTTCCTCATCATATATGCGGCTAGCACACGTGAACTTCTTTCAAAGATTTATTGAAGGGTGACCTGCAGTTCCCGGCTGTAACGGCCTGGTTTTTTCCTTGGATTTTTGAACACAAAATTTGTTAACACAACAATAAATAATCTGAAACGATAGTATGGTGTTTTCATTAACCACACAGCAGTTTTGTCCACAAAGTTATGGAATCCGTCAAACCCAATGTTTAAAAACGCTACAAAACTTGTTTCTAACGAGCTTTTAGACTAAAAGTAATAATGAACTTTTGATAAATACAATCAATAATGAAATGCCACCAAAAGATCACAGGAGCCCTGTTCAGCATTGCTTGCCTAAGGGAGTGGAAAGAGAACCTATTTCAATATGAATTTATCAGTCTCATGAGATGTATTCGTAAATATTTCAGTGATAAAATTTTCAAACTAGTCTTGTGTGTTATTTTTCTCTTTGTGTTCTGGAAAGCCTGTACTTTTTGTACTTGAAGTTAAGCCGAATGGAGACGACGGGAGAAATATAACTGTCAGTGAAGTAACATTGGTCGTTTAGAGATAGTACGAATGTATAATAAGATCTTGAATACTTCTCAATGAGGTTTATTATAAGTTTCCATGTAGAACACCATCAAAAACTTTTGTTACCTCACTAGACGTCTCACTTTGACATGCCTTACTTTCACACTGGTTGTGACAGGCTAATTAGAGGGACAATTTTTGATACTTAACCAAACCTAAATTTGTAACAAGGCTTAGAGAAATCATTTGACAGTCTTAACCGGAATACACTCTTTCATACTCTGTATCTAGTTAAGCTGAAATGAAGGAAACGACGGTTTAACTTGTACAGAAACCAGACTCGTTATAATAGTCGAAGAACAAGAACGGGACATAGGGTTGTAGACTATGCCAGATGTTATTCAATCTGTAAATAGAGTGAGCAGTAAAAGAAACAAATGAGTAAATCGCAAAGGGAATTAAAGCTCACGAAGAAGAAATGAAAACATTGAGAAATGCCGATGACATTTTAATTTCGTCAAAGATTGGAAAGGACTTAAGAGAGTTTTTGGGTGGAATGTCTTGAAAAGAGGTTATGAGAGAATATCAACAAATACAAAACAACGATAAAGCTACTTAGTCGAATTATCCAGGCGAGCTGAGGGAGTATAGCAGGAGATGAGATATTTAAAGCAGCAAAAGGATTTTCTTTTTTAGGCAGACCGCAGCAGCGATATAACTGCTAGACCAACCCGACGATTTCGTGTTTACGGGTATTGGGCAATGGACAGTCTTTCCAGAGCGAATCATATTGCGTTATATCTATGTATTTGTGAATAAATCCCAAAAAGATAGATATTTTCTGGTGCATGTTAATTCAGTACTCGTCCACTCCCTACTCATTAGCGAAATTATAGGCGATTAAAAGCAACTAATATTAAGCTTTCTCACTATGGTCTGGATAAAGAAGCTATTAGGTCTAATCGCAGAATGTAGACTTAGTATGTAATTAACAATAAACTTATAAAATAAACACTTTCTAGAAACTTTGTACAGAGTTGGTTAAACCAGAATGGACGGTACAGGCACGGTTGTGTCGGGGTCTATAAGAGAAAATGGTGCAATATGTAAAAGAGCTGTGTTTTGAACGAGGAAAGCTCCAACATATTGATTCAGAAATAAAATAACATTATAGAAAGACACATAAAACAAGAGAGAATTTTATTTATTATAGTTATTTACAAATGATACACGTTTAAAAGGGAAAAAGGGCAATACCTTAACCCTTGCAGATCTGAATCTTTACTGGAGGAAGGAAAATTTTTCTTTACGTGGTAATGCGCTTAGGTGATTTTTCAATGATTTTAGATGAAAGATTTATACAAAAATAATTATCTGTTTTCAAAATACACTTTGTAGACTTGGTTGCATATTATGCACTAAAATAACTAATTATCAAATTGTCTCCTTTGTGACAAATAAAATGATCCTTCAATAATTACCATGCAAAATAATAATTACAATATTTAATTATACAGTGGAATATAGCGAACCAAACACAACCGTGCACTCTGGTGCTCACGAGCTGCTGCGCACTGCTAAATTGACTTGCGGCTATTTTCATAATGATTCCTAACAGTTGGTAGCACTTGCGCATTATGAAAAGGTTGAACATTCACGAATGTTACCACAGATTTACTTTTGGAGAAAATACTTCCGTTGCAACTAAGACACTATAAAATTTAATGCAGACAGTTGTAGCGAGTGGGTCTGAAAGGGTTCAATAGTTGACATGGATACCCCAATTTCCGGAGGAAAAGACGGTGGATGTGGGAAAAAAATATCACAAGCAAGAAATAAACTTTTTGCGGAAAAAATAGGAGCAATTCGAATAACACTAGGAAAAAAACTAAAAACTAAGTAGGGTGAAGAAAACTGTAAAAGGATGAAGTACTCCAGAAGCGTGAGGTACAGCTGCTGGAACTTAGTACCCACTAAGCATCTAGTGGAAAATGAAGAAGCACACTGCCTTAATATCCAAAGCGCACATTGCACTTCTCGTAGTGTTTATATTTTGTCAGGAAGTGCAGTAATTTCCGCAAAGTGTTGTCTGAATACAGCAAGCATAACCGAGTTGGGAATTTTAAGTGTTCAAATGGCTCTGAGCACTATGGGACTCAACTGCTTTGGTCATCAGTCTCCTAGAACTTAGAACTACTTAAACCTAACTAACCTAAGGACATCACACACATCCATGCCCGAGGCAGGATTCGAACCTGCGACCGTAGCAGTCGCACGGTTCCGGACTGCGCGCCTAGAACCGCGAGACCACCGCGGCCGGCTTTTAAGTCTTCAGTGACAAGACAATCAGGGATGAACTGAAATGCTGTCACATTAAAGGTGCCTTTATTCGCGAGTCACGGAAAGTCCCTTTTTTTGGCGAAAAGTTTTTATCCTTTCGAAAGTTAAATGCGCCTCGACTGGTTCAAACATATTTTAAAAGTACCTGCAGAAAATTTTTCTCGTTCATTGTCAGGGGAAACTTTTGCTAAAAAAAATTGTTCGCACAGAAGCATTTCATAGAAGAAAAGTCGAGGGGAGCTCCGTAATCTAAAAAGGAAACATGAGAAAATTTTAATAACTGATTGCAGCTGCATTTCTCTTCCCCCTCGTTCCGGATGTTTTTCTTGTCCCGCCTCCTCCGGGAACGAAGTTGTCTGACGCCGTCGGCTTTGGGATAATTACAGAATCTCCAGGGCTGAAATGCAGCAGCGCACAAACCTAATTCATAAATCACAACGGTGTTAGTGAAGGTATAATGAGGAGCGTTAAAAAAGAGCGTGGGCTACAACGACGTTTATCAGAGAATCTTTCCAGTATGAAGACTTCGAGCAAATTCGTCACTATACATAACATCGATTATTGTTATGTAGATGAAGAAGGAAAAATGTAGCACTTAACTGAATGGTATAAATACTTGGCTCTGATAAATACAAAACGTTACTTTTTATCTGACGCATTCAAAACACTATTTGCTCGTCCCGATCTGACTACCTAGTAATTACACTTACACAGCGAAATCTTTCAGGATATTTTAAAGGGCATACAATTCCCTGGCAGCTTGATGAATCTTGTTTTGAGGTATTTTATGCATCCTAACCGTGATGGGCTACAACACCATGTTTACATATTTTTTTTATTTGTTTGGCCATTACTTCTTTGAATCTCACCAACCCCGAAGATCATTTTTGTATGTCGCGATATAAATACACTTTATGGATTTATAAACGGTATGAATAATGTTTTATTTTCTGTGTACACGACACAGGCCGAAATTATTCATTGTCCTGCTTTCGAACGTTTGTGTAATAACTAGCTGACTAACCCGACGTTGTCCTGATATTCATTTTGCCTATTTTCTATTAGAAACGAAAACAAGAAATTAACTGTGTTTGAACTGTAACATCGAAAAAACATTCGTATCAATGTATGTCTGGAAACGCCTTCGAAATTTTCAAATAGTTCTACAAAGAAGTTTGCATAAAATAGCAATGTATAAGTGTAGACCCTAATTTTTATAGAAGTGTCATGGCAACGCTTTTTCATAGCTCTATAAACGACTATTGTTTTCGTCTGCAGCCGTTTTCGCTTCGCAGTTGAAAGATGAGAAAAGCACTGCCAGGTGTCAAGGATTTTCCCAACTTGACTCGACAGTAGGTGTGTCTTAGTAGTAAAGAATAAATATACAGGGTGTACATTAAGTCCAGGAACACTTCGAATTATTGATTTCACAAGAACTAAACATTTTACAGATTTCACATATATTGTATTTTGAAGAGAAACTCTGAAATTTTTTTTAGAAACATTCGATATCCGAACCATGAGTGACCCGGCAGACGTCAGTACGGTACTCTAATTCTTGCCATAGCCGTTCCAGCATGGCATCGTCGACTGTGGCAGTCACTAACCCGTATTCTCTCTCGCAGCTCTGGTACAATATATGGTAGAGGCCGTACATATACCAGATCTTTTATGCGTCCACACAGAAAAATGTCACACCGAGTGAGATCTGGTGATCAGGAAGGCCATGAAACAGCTGTCCCTTTCTGTAGCATCGCCGATCCATCGATGCGGCAGTTCCATCCTCAGGTACCCATGAACTTCACGATAAAAATGGGGTGGAGCCCCATCCTGCTGAAAGATGAACGGAGAGTCCGATTGAACTTCGGGCATCAGCCATTGCTACAATATGACCAAGTAGGAATATCTAGTGATAGTGCTTTCGGCGAAGACGAATGGCCCATACAGTTTTCGATGTGACAAGGCACGATAAACATTTACCTTTGGGGAATCGCCCTTGGATTCAGTGAATTCGTGTGGATGCTTTGTACCCCAGATTCGACAATTATGCCTGTTCGCTTTCCCATTAGTGCGAAAAGTGGCTTCGTCGCTAAAAATTAAGCGATCAAGAATGCCATCCTCATCTTCATTCAATTGTTGCAACTCCGAACAAAAGTCAAAACGCTTGTCTTTGTCGTCGTCACTGAGCTTCTGCACTAGCCCCAATTTGAATGGTTTCATAGACAGCTTCTGTCGCAGGACTTTCCACACTGTCATTGGAGCCATTTAGAGCTCACGGGATACACGACACATCGACTTTTTTGGACTTCTTATGAATGTCTTTCGTATGCGCTCCACATTCACTTCACTCACACTGGGACGTCCGCTTCGTTTTGACGAGCACAAGCAACCCGTCGCAACGAATTTGTTGTGGCAGTGGTAAATGGCCTTCCTTGTTGGTGGCTTCTTACCGTATTTGATTCTAAACATCCGCTAAACAGCTGTAGCACACTTGTTTTTGTCGAACTCCAACACACATAACAATCGCTCCGCACCTGAATTCGCCATGTACGCGACTAGCGCCGACTATCGGCAAGTTACCAAACTACTTGCGTTGGTATACATGAAAAAAAAGTTTCAGGGTTTCTCTCAAAATGACATATGTATGATATCTGTCAATGTTTGGTTCTTGTGTAAAAAATAATTGAAAATATTCCCGTACTTATCGTACATGATGTATCAAGACTTCATACGTGGTGAGCTATTTATCCACGCATCTGGGTATTGATGACGTCATCTCTTGAGCTATGTGTCGTACAATGATATATTTACGTATGAAAGTTTAGCGACATATGTCGATACTCCGCAAAAGAGTAATAAATTTAAATACTATTCTTGATGTAGCAGTTCTTGCCACATCTCAGTGTCTCTGACGTCATACTTCCTGAACTCTGTGTGGTACAATGATGCAGTTTTGCAGATGTATTCAGCGACATATTTTGATACTATCTACGAAATTTATTGCGAATAGACTTAGGAGAACAGAAGTAACAAATTAAACCTTGTTGCACGATACGACAGTTTTTCAGGTATATCATTATTTATGAAGTCACATAGGTAGGTGGTTCTCACTCCAATAGTGGTTTTTTCCTGATAATGATGGATACGTGTGCCAGATTTGGTTGAAATCTGTCGAATGGTTTAGTAGAAAACGTGGAACATACACACAAACATACAAACATTTTTGTAATGTGTGTGTGTATTAAACGTCAGCCGTAAAATTTCATACTGTCTCAATCAAATTCAGAAATATTTAACCGATATTGGTAATACAAACCAACAATTGTGTTATTAAATACGCTAACAAACGAATAACAGTGGCGTTTCTCTGGGCGTCAACGCCAAAATATGTCTTTCAATATTTTAAAATTTTTCATTTCTTCACATTCTTTTGTATTAACGTTACGTCGCTTGGGAGTGCTACTATAACGGCGTCTTTCACTGATTTGGCAGATTTTACAATCCGATCTAGTTTTGTTCTTTAATTGTTATAAATATATAACATGAATGGAAGGGTGAGGATTTGTGTCCCACCAACAGTAGTGTCATTGGGAGATTACAGAAGGAAATCTGTCACGGTTCATACAAAAGCACATTTCCTCAATCGCCTGACGAGATTTAGGGAATCCAGAGAAAACTTAAATCTGAAAGTTAGGATGACAACCCCAGTCCTCCTATACCTAAGTCCACAGTTGTACGCAATCTGGATCTGTTCGGGTTTTTCTGCCACATTTTAAAGAAGTTCGTTTATAAACGTTGAGGACTAATACAGGAGCGAAACGTGTGAACTTTTCTGAGTAACCAAAGTTTTTCTCATGCATCAGTTTCCCACTAGATGTCACACTCAACGTCTTTTTTTCCAGTGATTCTTGAATATCGAAATGATAGTTTTTGCCGGCCGAAGTGGCCGTGCGGTTCTAGACGCTGCAGTCTGGAACCGAGAGACCGCTACGGTCGCAGGTTCGAATCCTGCCAGGGGCATGGATGTGTGTGATGTTCTTAAGTTAGTTAGGTTTAACTAGTTCTAAGTATACGGTCCTTCGTAATGTAATGTTAGACTCCCCGTTACCATTCCACGATCCCACAATCACATTTCAGTAAGATTTATTTTACGCAATAAAGGCTAACTTATTCTATAGATCTTGCAACACTCTAAGAAAAACCCTTTTGACATCTTATAATGTTTATAGCACTTCGCTATCATGATTCCCTTTCAGCACTGAGTCGCATCGATTGACAGAATGACGTTTCTTAAGAGGAGATAGACTACGCGCCACAGCACAACGGGTGTTTATACACAGCATGCAGGAGCGTAGAACTCAGTCTGTCTAGTCGGAACTGACACCTTACGAAGAAATGTATTTGGCTGGTGAGTAAATCTGTAGCATTTTTGTTTTGCATGGTCGGAATTCAGTGTATAGGAATGAAGCCAATGGACAGAGCACAGCCAGAAAATGATTTTCTGGTGGGTCGCTTTGACATTAGTGACTGTCTGTGTTCAGGAAGACTGTCGAGGTTTGATGAAGATCGTTTAAACGCAGTGATCCACAGTGACTCACGCCGCTGTACTGGAGAACTAGCGAATGTGGTGCGCTGTGGTAATTCCATCATCGTGCAACATTTGCATACAGTGGGAAAGGTTCAAAAATCGGGTGAAAGGGTACCACATGCTTTAAATCAAAATCACAAAAATCAGCTGGTGGCCGTATGTGCATATCTGGTTGCTCGCCATCAATTGACTCGTGAACAACAGCAACCACTCCTATTTTGAATCGCTCCTAATGACGAGGAGTAGTGTCTTTATGCAAAAAGAAGGAAAAGAAAGGAATAGTTGGACCTAAACAGACCAGCAACTCCCAGTACAAAGACCTACGTGCATCTGCAAAACATAATGTTATGCATCTGGTACAACAGCGACGGTATGGTGTACTATCAATTGCTCCTATAAGGAGTAACCATCACTGCTGACATTTATTGTCAACTACGGAGACGTCTTACAGACGCAATTCAGGAACAACGACCAGGAAGATTGCATGAAGTGAGGCTACTCCACGATAACGCTCGCTCGCGTTCTGCCCGATTGACAAAGAGCATTATACAGGAGTTGGGTTGGGAATTTATTCCTCACCCACTTTATTTACCTGATCTTCCGACCTCAGATTTTTTCGTTTTCCAATCTCTATCGAACAACCTTCAAGGAACTTCTCTTCTGGATGAAAATGAGTTCCGAACATGGCTCGACGAGTTCTTCGCCTGAAAACAGTGTGATTTCTACAGTCGCGGAATCGAAAGGTTTCCCCATCGTTGGCAGAATGTTGTAAGTAGTGAAGTAGAGAATATTATTGAAGACTGATGACTCTATTAAGTGTATCTGTTGAGTTAAACTTATGCAATAACGCTACGAACTTATGCACCAAACTAATACATTTAAAAAAGTATGAAAAATGTTGTGTATTTGCGCAATGTTAATCCTAAATAATTAATAATTAATACATTCAAATTGTGAACTGATCCTACTGGGAGATATAGTCACGTTCAAAAAGGTGATATAATGGGTGAGAGCAACGTACCGAACGTCGGACGCTGACAAGCTACTGTTTGTGCAGACAGAGGGATCCGTCGCGGGTTGTCTGCGTCTGACTACAGTTCTGAAGAAGTCTGCCGTCGTGTACATATTGAGAATGCTGTAACAGTAAGTCCAGAGGGCCGGTAATAATATGTGCTGCTTATCTACAGCAGTAAATCATTTTAGTTGTAAAAATAGCCGCGGGTGATATACACTCCTGGAAATTGAAATAAGAACACCGTGAATTCATTGTCCCAGGAAGGGGAAACTTTATTGACACATTCCTGGGGTCAGATACATCACATGATCACACTGACAGAACCACAGGCACATAGACACAGGCAACAGAGCATGCACAATGTCGGCACTAGTACAGTGTATATCCACCTTTCGCAGCAATGCAGGCTGCTATTCTCCCATGGAGACGATCGTAGAGATGCTGGATGTAGTCCTGTGGAACGGCTTGCCATGCCATTTCCACCTGGCGCCTCAGTTGGACCAGCGTTCGTGCTGGACGTGCAGACCGCGTGAGACGACGCTTCATCCAGTCCCAAACATGCTCAATGGGGGACACATCCGGAGATCTTGCTGGCCAGGGTAGTTGACTTACACCTTCTAGAGCTCGTTGGGTGGCACGGGATACATGCGGACGTGCATTGTCCTGTTGGAACAGCAAGTTCCCTTGCCGGTCTAGGAATGGTAGAACGATGGGTTCGATGACGGTTTGGATGTACCGTGCACTATTCAGTGTTCCCTCGACGATCACCAGTGGTGTACGGCCAGTGTAGGAGATCGCTCCCCACACCATGATGCCGGGTGTTGGCCCTGTGTGCCTCGGTCGTATGCAGTCCTGATTGTGGCGCTCACCTGCACGGCGCCAAACACGCATACGACCATCATTGGCACCAAGGCAGAAGCGACTCTCATCGCTGAAGACGACACGTCTCCATTCGTCCCTCCATTCACGCCTGTCGCGACACCACTGGAGGCGGGCTGCACGATGTTGGGGCGTGAGCGGAAGACGGCCTAACGGTGTGCGGGACCGTAGCCCAGCTTCATGGAGACGGTTGCGAATGGTCCTCGCCGATACCCCAGGAGCAACAGTGTCCCTAATTTGCTGGGAAGTGGCGGTGCGGTCCCCTACGGCACTGCGTAGGATCCTACGGTCTTGGCGTGCATCCGTGCGTCGCTGCGGTCCGGTCCCAGGTCGACGGGCACGTGCACCTTTCGCCGACCACTGGCGACAACATCGATGTACTGTGGAGACCTCACGCCCCACGTGTTGAGCAATTCGGCGGTACGTCCACCCGGCCTCCCGCATGCCCACTATACGCCCTCGCTCAAAGTCCGTCAACTGCACATACGGTTCACGTCCACGCTGTCGCGGCATGCTACCAGTGTTAAAGACTGCGATGGAGCTCCGTATGCCACGGCAAACTGGCGGACACTGACGGCGGCGGTGCACAAATGCTGCGCAGCTAGCGCCATTCGACGGCCAACACCGCGGTTCCTGGTGTGTCCGCTGTGCCGTGCGTGTGATCATTGCTTGTACAGCCCTCTCGCAGTGTCCGGAGCAAGTATGGTGGGTCTGACACACCGGTGTCAATGTGTTCTTTTTTCCATTTCCAGGAGTGTATTTTAAAGTGACACTCAAGGATTTAATAGGAAAAAGGACAGTAGTTACCAGTTGATTCGATATGGTGCTCGCAACTACAGACGGACGTCACATTCTTTATATTATTGGCTCTCAGTCGACGACAGGTTTCTTTGCGATGTGTGTTTTCTGGTTACACCGATAAAATGACTTGGTTTCTCACATTTTAAATCATAGGAATTTGATATCAGCAATCAGATGATAATTAGCAATACTTATTACCATCGTCAGCTTCACTATTTATGTGTCGACTAAAAATTTCCAATCAGTAGCGAGGATAATGAGTGAGACACTGAAACATCAGTGTAAGACTCGAGATAAACACACCGCTTAGGATTTACTCTTGCAGTCCATCCGACATTGCCCACCACATGTAACGTTACATTGGGATTAACTTAGCATGGTTAACACAGTAACGTCTCACGGAAGAAACTTTGGTATAGTAGCGGATGATGGGAAGTGGTGAGGTACTTACCCATAAATAATAAAAAGATAATATAGGCAATCTTCATTAAACACAATTAAAATTTCTTTAATGAAGACCTTCCTCACAATAGCCAGCGGAGGCCGAACTATATTACAAAATTGTTAAAAACCATTCAATAGCCATGACTGCATAAATTATAATTTTTTGTATGAGACAACAGGTTCCAACAGACTTGCTGTCATCTTCAGATCTTAAAATTTTTTGTTGTAAAACATATTAATTTTACGGTGATCCCACGCACAGTATGTCAAGAAAATGTCAGCGTAAAATGAATATGATTTACAACAAAATATTTTAAGACCTGAGGATGGCAGCTTAGTCTGTTGAAACCTGTTGGAATAAATAAAAAAAGAATATGCGATCTTGGCTGTTGAATGTTTTTCAACAATTCAACAGATCGCCCTTCAGTTCTCTCAAAGCCAGAAAATTCAGTTACGTTACAATAGGTCCAGACAACTGATCTTAAAGTGTATCAGAGTCTAGCGTACATGAATATTCCAAAATTCAGACGTGACGTGTGTCACAATCAGGAAAACGGGCATTAACTACTGAAAGTTATCTAAATAAATAAAAATTTTGACTGAAGTACTCTGTTTCTGACTGTAAGCCTGAGCTGTGTTAATAAAAGAACTGTCGTAATGAAACTTGTACTGTTGTAGTGTGAAAGCCAAGCTGCACTGTAAAAGTAATTAATTGTCGTAATGAAAAGGGAAGTCTTCCAGTCTGTAAAAGTTAGTAATCCGACTTCAAGAATTTTGAAGAGTATAAAGTGTCTGAATAATTAACTTGGACATGAAACCTAGAGTAATTGGCTTTTCAAAATATGACCACAAAAACTGTCCCTGAATAACGTAGCTTGGCCCTGACTGAATAAACAAAAAAATTCAGTGCAGATCTGGATAACGCGCTGCAGTACTGCTCTGTCTAGCGCGCCGCTATGCTAAAGCTACAAATTACTGTACCTTCACATTACACATAGACAATAGAGTGGTGCAATGAGTTCTCTGTTAATTCCAAATAGAACAATTTATCGAACATACCTGGTTGGATGATTCATTAAAAGACTTATGAGAGAAAGATCGGTAAGAAAATGAAATGCAAGCATAAATGACAACACTATGTTTTTGTTTGTATATTGAGAAAAAGTGCTAAAGGCAGATTTTAAATTTAACAAACTTAACATCCAAACAATACACTTTCCTATGTCTCAAATCCAACAACTTTCAGTACGATAACCAACTTAGTTCTATGGCACAGCAATAGCGAAAAAAAAATAACATCCTTGTTGTATTTACCTTACATTCCATTAGATTTCTTCCTTCACAAATCACTTTCATAATAATGTTGATTGAACAAAAAGATAAATAGGGACATTAAATTTGAATTATAATATTGCCATAGCTTCTTCACTAACATTGCATAACACTATCAGCCTAACTATAACACAACTGAACTTCGACTCTCTCTCTCTCTACCAAAGTTTAACATTGACTGCTACACTGCGCCCTAGCGCAGCTGAAAGATACCACTTAACTCTTGTAATACAGCTTACAACATCGTTGCTCGCTCACGATCGATTCAGATGCCAAAATTTCAGATACCAAGACACCTTTCACTACAACAGCACTAAAAAGTACAATTTAGCAAAATGTTATGAATGTCGCCTTGGAAAAAGATAAGACTTTACTCAGACTGAATCAAATGTCACCCTTAAGTGAACAGGGATTAAACTTAAGAAAACAGAAGTCCAAAGATAGAAAAAGCTTATACATGACGAATACCACTTTGAACAAAACAGAAATAAGCCTAAACACAATCAAAAGAGATAATACATAAGTTATGCGGGACGTACGTCATTCTAGAATTATGAGAACACAAGACTTTTAATTGAAACAATCCTAAATTATACATTAGATGGACGTTGAATGCGGTACTCTTAAAAAAAAGCCAGTACTCTTTCTCTCAAGTGTGCAAAATTATATAGCACTGACTGCGCCTCAACACGATGGAGTTAGAAATTCTTAATAGCAAAGGCGACACCAAGTCGCGCCAAGAACAACCGTACAATAAAAGACAAACATAAAAACAAACCATCAAAATTCTGCAATAACCACCGCTCAACACAGGATCGTTAGTGATAGTGTTAGTATCAATTACGCCAGTGGTGCAATCAAATAACAGATAATAGATTTTGATCAAGGCGTAACTTTAAAACTGTGGAGGTAACAACGCGTATTTCTGACATAATATTACTTCGCCTTAAAACAAGATATTAAAACCTCAAGCCAGTGCTATTCAAAGGAACTAAATTACTCACCGTGTCATCATCACCCGATTCTTAACAAGCCTATACGCAAGCACTTTAATTATAGTTATTAGTACCAGCGACGAGACAACAAAACCGCTATAAAAGGGAGAATGACACAAATTTAAACTGAACCAACAACCAACCGTCGTCTGCCTCATCTCATTCCCGTTCCTTTATAAACGTGCTTCCGTGTGTAAACTGGATTACACAGCTAATTTCAGTTGTTAAATAAAATACGTAAAAAGGAATATAGTTACCTTAGCAACGAAGTATTGATATCAGTAGACAGTGAAAGGTGGCTACACTGAGCCACAGCGCCAGAGATCGCTAGAGAGCATTGTTCCGCCGCCTCCACTGGCAGTGATTATTGAGATGTCGTAGTGGCAGTGCTTGTCGAGGACTCGTAGTAGTCAGTTCGTGTTCAGATGTGCTAGTAGGGAGTGCTTGCTGAGATGTGATACTGTAAAGTTCTTGTTGAGATGTGGTAATAGGGAGTCGGTGTGGAGAGATATTGTAATGATTAGAGTGATTTTGGTCAATATATGAAGGTAACGAAACTTGATTTATTTTTCATTATTTCCATGTTTTAAATAATGCGTCATTACAGGTTCAGTCAACAAAGCATCTGGCTTGTGTTCGTGTATTAGAGTGTAATTCTGGTTTTCTTGAGTAATTATGGTATTTTTATTTTCTTTAATTAATTCAGTATAAATGATATTTAAAATTTCTTGTGTTATTGAAGAAGAACCGTGCCAGATGCGTACGTTGAGTCATACTTCCACACACAGAACAGTTATACTTGTGCTTTGGTTTCGTAGGTTTTATAGTTGCTGGGGACTTAATTAATTAATTAATTGTGTTAATGAAAATTTCCATTTCATTCTTTGCTGTTGTTCTATGCAGTCAGATAGCGTAATAATAATAGTCAGGGCCAACCGTTACGAGACTTCGTAATCGGACAGACAGCTACTAAAGCAGAAATTAAAATTATTTGCATTTCATTTTTAATAAAGCCCCCATGCACGTGGCGACCACTGCTTCGGATCGTCCCTTGGAATTCTTCTGATTGTAAAAATAGTAGACAGTAGTATTGTTGTAGTAATTTGTAGTTTAGTAATTGTAGTCTATATTGCATGTGTAGATTTGGTAATTGGCATTTTTCTAATGGTATTTTTTTTTTCTTCTCTGAATTTGATTTGTTGTCTTGTATACGCGTTTGACGATTTAGTGCAATTATTTCAATTGTTCGTTAATCGTGTTTGAGGGAAACATTTCGAGTGAATGATTGTTGGAGATAAAGTGTCATTGTGTGCAATTTTCATATAGTGACGAGTTTTGTATATTTTGTAAATGATTACGCGATCAATGAAAAAGGCAAAAATGATGAATAGTGAGAATGACGAAATTGTTAACATGGCGAACTCGCCAACAGAGGAAAACAGTGTGATGAATAATGGAGTTGAAAACAATGTAATAAGTCGGGAAAATAGTCCGGAACCATTTCAAAATTTTTCTCAATCAGAAAATTCACAGAATAAGAGATTAACGGCAGAAGATTCTGTAATAGTATCGAACACAGATAGCTTTACAGCTATGACGAAGGAAACTGGTTTTGCGAGAAATGTTAGGGGCGAAAAGAATTTCGAACCAGATCATACGGAGCAGTTGATGAGTGCAATATTAAATTTGGGATCACAGTTACGATCTGAATTAAAAACAGAGATGGGAACTTTGGCAACACGGTTAGACTCACAAATGGAAACACGGATGGGAACAAAGGAAACTCGGTTAGGATCTGAATTAAAAACAGTGGCAACACGTTTAGAAACAGAGTTGGAAACAATGGAAACACGGTTAGACTCACGAATAGGGACATGTTTCAAAAATATGAAAGATGAGTTAAAGAAAGAAATCAGAGAAGAAGTACAACCGATTTTGAATTCTCACAATAATAGAGTAATTGCAGTAGAGATTAGACAAAGGGAACAGGATAGAGAACAGGAAGAAAGAGATCGCGTGATAGTACAAAAATTTTCAGAGTTAAATTTACAACGTGCACACGATAAGGAAGAGATATTTGAGAGAATCGAGGAATCCGTACCAAATGACAGAATAAATAATCTAACACAACAATATGAACAGTTAACTACCAAATGTGACAACACTGAAACCCGAGTCGCGACACTTACGGAAGACGTAGGTAAACAGAAAGAAAAAATAGGTGACTTATCGGAAAGAGTTGAGGAGATTTCAGATAAATTGACAAATCTTAGTTTACATGGGGACAGAGATTCAGATGATACAGCTCCATTACCATTTGCAGAAACCGAAGAGTACCAGAACATAAATAAGCATGTTGAAAATCAGGGAAAGTTTAATGAACGCGTTAAAAGGGAAGTAGAGGCATTACAAAAGCAAGACAAATATATTAAAAGCGAAATCGTAGGAAAAGACAGCAGACGAATTTTAGTATCACAGATAGCAGAAGGGTTTGAAGAAAATAATTTGTTTCATTTACGGGGTGCAACAAGAGAGCGCCAGGCGCGCGAACTTGACAATAATCGACATTGGGACTGGGACAGACGCGGTAGGTCTTTGTCGCCACGAGGCGAAAACTTTGACTATAAACACTTTTTGACTGTTCGGAAATTTAAGATCTTCCGCAATTCTAAAAATGACATACATCCATGTGCATGGTTAGATCAATTTATGTATGCACTCCCACCAAATTGGCCATTAAGTCACAAACTGGAATTTATGTGTGGATATTTAGAAAACGAACCGGCGACGCGGATGCGCGCACTCATTAGAGATTGTAATAACCTAAATGATTTTTATCATGCATTTCTATCGGCATATTGGTCCGAAAACACGCAAGACAGAGTCAAACACAGTCTTATTATGCAGCGTAATTTCAAACAGTCTGAGTTCCGCACGCCAGCGGAATATTTTGAAGACATGATTCGAAAGAATCAGTTCCTTTCCAACCCTTATAGCCCGACTGAATTAATTCGCATTTGTTTAACTAAGCTGCCACAATCCATAAGACAAATTGCTTTAGCTGGAAGATGTAAAGACGACATTGAGACTTTCAAGACTTTGTTACAAGAACTTGAGTGTGACAACGACGACGGGACTTCTTGTAACTTTTTCAGTAACAGTAATTACGATAGATTTTCAGAGAAAAGGGATAGTGATCGGAACGGGCGTTATATGGGTAATTTTGAGAATGACAGACGTAACAGACAGGACAATAGATACCAGCCTTATGACAATAACAGACGTTCTAACAGAAATTACACAGACAATTATAATAACGGTAATTCGTACCGGAATGATCATTCATACGGAAACAGTAGTCGGTATCATCAAGACAGAAATTATCCATACAGTAATAGAAATTCTTACTACAGAAATAATCAGGGTAGTAGGTCTAACAATAATTTCAGAAGTGACAGTCGAAATTATACAAGAAGTAGTTATGCAGACAGACAGGAAAACAGAAATTTTAATAACAGACACAACCAAGAATTTGCATCTAACAGACAGGAAGGACCTAATTGGCATCCTCCGCGTGACAGAAATTCAGAGAGACAAGTGGAAATAGTAGAAATTGATCCGCGAAATGTCGGCAATAATCAAAGACGTGACGCAAACAATCGACAATGACTAGCAGCTTCGGCTTCTGGCAGCAGTATAGACGGTTCAGAAAGTAATGACACTACGACTTCACACTACGTACGCCTGGAAGACATGAGAGACATTTTGCTAGATGAAAAGGAAAATAATGTAGACGCATTTTTACATCCTGTTATTGAAGTATGTGTGGGTAAGAATAAGTTCACTGCAGTTTTAGATTCTGGGAGCCCATTGAACGTCATTAGTGAATCAGTTTTTCGTATATGTGAAAGAACTATTGCCTGTCCTGTGTTACCTATTTCTAAAACTACAATTCGAGGAGCGATTTCTGGAAAAGGTGTAGAAGTTAAACAACAGACCAACCTAAATTTCATTTGTCAAGGATACGAATTTTCTGCTAATTTTATTATTGTTCCATTACTCAGTACACAGATTATATTAGGTATGGAGTTTCTTAACGCACATAAGGCAATTTTGAACTTTAAAGAAGGAAGTGTGAATTTGACTGTTGCCGGAATGCCGAAATGTTTGAAATTTTTCGAGTGTTTAGCAAGATCAGAATCAGATACAAAATGTTTAAGGTTTCTTACTTCTGATGTTTTCGTTGAGCATTATGACGACAATGTGTTTATTCATGACAATGACAATAAATACAGAGACGCGATGGATGATGTAATTAATAGCGAAGAATTAATTAATGAAAAGGTTAAGAAAGCTGAAGTGCCAGATGACGTTGCAAGAGAAGAGCTGCACCACATTTTGACTTCACATGCTACAGTGTTTAGTCATCACACAGGAACTATACAAGGCTTACAATATTTATTTAAAGTGAAAGAACACACACCATTTCGAGGAAAAACGTACGCTATTCCTTTGGCTTACAGAGACAAGGTTAAGAATGAACTTCAATCCATGTTAGATCAGGGCATTGTTGAGCCAGCAGTCAGTCCTTATACCAGCCCATTACACGTTGTTCTTAAAAAGGATGGATCAATTCGTTTGGTTCTGGATTCCAGACAAATAAATAATATTATTATTCCTGAAACTGACCGTCCACAAAATTTAGATGAACTTCTTCAACATTTCCATGGAATTAAAGTTTTATCCACGATTGATATGCGCGCAAGTTTTTGGCAAATAGAACTCCACCCTGATTGTAGAAAATATACTGCTTTTTTAGCCTTTGGTAACTGTTACCAGTTTCGGAAATTACCGTTTGGACTTACTGTATCTTCAGCAGCATTCATTCGTAGTTTAAATGAAATTTTACCTGTTTATCTTCGTGACAATATTACTTCTTATGTTGACGACATTCTTATTGCTAAACGTTCTTGGAGTGAGCACAACAAAATTTTGGATTCATTATTACGTATTTTTGCACGAGTTGGCATGACATTGAACTTGGAAAAATCAGAATTTGGTCGTTCTCAGGTGAAATTTCTCGGTCACATTATTTCTACAGAAGGTATTCTCCCTGATCCAGAGAAACTAGACGCTATTCGTAATTATGCTGTTCCTACCACAAAACGTGATGTTCGTAGTTTCCTTGGTGTCTGTAATTTTCTTAGACGCTTTGTTAGATTGGACAATTTGGCCACACCTCGTTTATGTGAACTATCTGGAAAGAAATCTAATTGGTGTTGGGATGAGGAAGCTCAATCAGAATTTGAACAACTTCGTGATGCTTTAGTTGCTGCTCCACTTCTTTCACATCCGGATCTATCTAAAGATTTTTGTTTGGCGACGGACTCATCATACAAAGGCCTAGGTGCACATTTATTTCAAGAGATAGAAGAAGACGGCGTTGTAGTACAGAAGACTATTGCATTTGGAAGTCGTGTTCTCTCTAAATCAGAGAAGAATTATTCGATTACGGAACTTGAAGCTTTGGCTGTTGTTTGGGCTTTCACAAAATTTCGCACATTTTTGTTTGGCAGACATACTAAGGTTTACACCGATCATCGAGCTCTGGAATTTCTTATGTCAACAAAATTAACTCATGGAAGATTGTCACGATGGGCGTTGTACCTACAGGAATTTGATTTTAGCATTGTTTACATACAGGGATCTTCAAATATTGTTGCTGATGCTTTATCACGTGCACCTATGGGTTTGAAACAAAGTGCTGAAGAGGACTGCAAAGAAAACCATTATTGTTTGATGTACATTCAAGGTGTGGCGTTTGAGAACTTTATTTCGTCTTCGCTCCAGGACATCGCTAAGGAGCAAAATAAGGATCCAATCTGGAAGGACATTAAGGAGAAGTGGAGGAGAAAGGAAAGCGTAGCGATTAGACAGCATTATTTAGTTCGCAATGACATTCTTTTTAAACGGAAATCGGTCGACAACTCTGTTTGGTTAGTTTGTATTCCTGATGAGTGGGTCAATAAATTGATTTGGTACACACATTTTAGTTATGCGCACTTTGGTCCCAGAAAATGCTTTCATAAATTACGAGAAAATTGCTACTTCAGTAATATGGAAAAATGTATTCGATCCGTTCTTGCCAAATGCAAATTATGTCAAATGGCTAAGCCGCCAACTGTTTCTCACAGAGCACCGTTGTTTCCTATCATTCCAGCGAAATTAAAGGACATGGCTGCAGTCGATTTGTTCGGTCCAGTGGTTCGTTCTACTAATGGTTTTGCGTACATTTTCGTAGCAGTGGAGTTGACATCAAAATATGTGTGTTTAACACCTTTACGCAAAGCAACAGCTCGTTCAGTATCTAACGCTTTCATCAAACATTTTCTTAAAGAAGTTGGTCATGTTGATAAGGTTATATCAGATAATGGATCACAGTTTCGCTCTAAAATTTGGCTTCGTACTCTACGGCGTCGGAAGATTAAACCAATTTTCATTTCACTTTTTCACCCTCAATCTAATGCTTCAGAGAGATGGATGAAGGAAATCAATAAATTGTGCCGTCTTTATTGTCATCAGAATCACAGAACTTGGGATCAGTATCTTCATATTTTTCAAAACATTCTGAATGAACTTCCTAATGACTCAACTTCTTTACCGCCTCTATTGATATTAAAAAATAAAGTACCAACAAATCGCATTTCTGAAATCGTTCCTTTTCCGCCTTCACGGAAACTGCGGCATTCTGAAGTTGTCAACCTGGCTCTACGAAATATTGCGTCTGCGGCTGCTAGAAGAGAGAAATCAGCGAAACGTCCTGGTCGTTTAAAAATCTTGTCAGTTGGCCAGAAGGTGTTAATTAAGTCCCACCGTTTGTCTCATAAAGGAAAAGGCTTGTGTCGCAAATTTTTTCTGCTTTATAACGGTCCATATAGAGTTCGCAGAATTATTCATGATAACACTGTTGAAGTAGAAACTCTTAAATCACGACGCTCTAAAGGAATACATCATATATCAAACGTAAAAATTTTTGTGGAATGACCTACTTGTGAGAAACCAACAGTTTATGTAAACATGGAGAGAGTACAAGGATACCGCGCTGTGTTTTGGCGGCGGCACATACTCAAAGCAACAGTCAGTCTGCGCGCCGCACAAGGCAGTCGTTGACCGCAAACAATCACTTCCTACGTCACGCGCCTACAGCTGATCGAGCGCTCAGTGCGAATGCACTGACAGACGTAAATAAATACACAGTTTAATTTCTCCGAATAAATTCTGTATAAAGCTATAGTGACTTGATGGATTATGTTATTAACGTTCAGTATTTTTCAGGATACGGTTGTATAAAGTATTTAAGACCTTCAGGTAAATTCTGTGTGTGTCCGACGTTAAGACGACTTGCTATGGAGAAAATTTCAGGAAGAATGTAATCTAAAAAAAAAAAAAGGAAAGTAATAAACTAAAAAAAGGTAACTGTTAATTGAGTTTATTTTTCAGGTAACATAATTCCACCTAGGTACGTACTTTAGACGTAATTTGCTGCTCGCGATTACGTGATTCAGACTTTGTGCTAAATTTCATGTTCCATGAATTTACTTGTGAAGCGACGTGCTTGTGTACATTTACTGATTTTGACAATGTTTTATTAATGAACAGTGTTATTACTTGCGTATATTATGCATCGCTTGGCTGCTATGCTTTTTCACTGATGTTATATTTTTTTATTATGTGCCTGCTGTGCTTATTTATTTAAATTGTAATTGTCAACTGATTAATTGTGCTGACTGTGGTTATGTATGTAGGTTACACTTTGTGATTTATCTGCTTGCGCCTTCATGTTTACTTATTAAGATTACATATGTACATTTATTTGCTTATGCTGATATGATGCTAATGACTTGTTTATTACGTAAGATATATGTTTGCTGCTGTGCGTATGGATTGCATATTTACACATTTCTGTTTTGTTGTCATAACTACTCTTTAATTTGGTGTATAGAAATGCTGATGTACAGTGTACGAACATAGAAGTTTAGGTTACACTATGGTATTAGTTACAGTTCGCTTGGCAGAGCCTCGTTGTAAGAATTGTGCTGCATCCACTTGTTGACATTCTGTTCACTACTGGTATATTTACTCGCTATCGCATGTTTTGCTTACGCTCAGCGCCTTCTATTTTAAGATAAGAAACTGAACTGGTATAATTCGACATAAACGACATTAGTACAAGAAACTTCATAGAAGTCACATGAGCTGGAGGTTTTATGGGAGCTGTATAAATTTATGCTAATAGGAAGGAAGCTAACGACATGACATACCAACACTAGGTTAGACCATTGACAGTTATTACACTGCATTTTTCGTGAGTAATTGAAATAAGAAGTGACACTTGACACAAAAAATACTCCACATGTTTGTTTCTGCCATGATTCTTGAAGTGGTGTACACACTGTGAAATATTATGATCATTCACACTCCGTAATCGTACTTAATCACTGAGAGTTATTCGAACTAAAGTCTGTTAGAGGTCATGTATGCATTTCTTTTATTTAATGATGGACAAGGAACCAAAATGTATCTTATAATTTATAATGAGTAGAAAATTTGGGTCAGATGGATTACACAGAGGTTGTGTGTGGACACTGTGTCTTCGGATTGTATGGGATGCTGAATTGAAGTTGCACTAGGATTTTGTCTGTACTTGTTCGAGGAGACTGACTAGAGGAAAGAGTTGTTATGGAAGTGAAATGATATTGATGCTGATGATTATTGGAGTTTTGGTGGATAAGAGTAAAGTAATGATGATGATTATTGAAGTTTTCGTGGACAAAGGTTTATATGTATCGATGTATTGATGCTGATGATTATTGGAGTTTTGGTGGATAAGAGGTAAAGTAATGATGATGATTATTGAAATTTTCGTGGACATAGGTTTATATGTATCGATGTATTGATGCTGATAATTATTGGAGTTTTGGTGGATAAGAGGTAAAGTAATGATGATGATTATTGGAGTTTTCGTGGACAAAGGTTTATATGTATCGATGTATTGATGCTGATGATTATTGGAGTTTTGGTGGATAAGAGGTAAAGTAAGTGAGGAGCATATTTGTTTTGTTGGTTTATATGGAACAAGGAGGATGAAGATGGCAGACTCGAACACTTAAGTAGAAGGAAGATTGTCTACACACACTTTGTTAAATCAATAAGCAGTACATACTTTTTTTGAGAGAGGAAGCATTTGTTTGGCTCACTGACAGTTGTTCAGCAACCGTACATTTTGATCTGGCTTGGCAAACATTGGTCTTGACATGATGACTATGACGTTGACTTAACTATTATTGACTGTTATACATTGCTGCCACTACTACTTGGTACACATGATGAACATCAAATCTTGGACAGAGTTACATTTACACAGTTAACACTATTCAATTACACAGTAGCACTTAATGAGGATGAAAGATGAGTGGATGTGTTTTGTGTATTTTCCTTTCCTAATCCTACCCACCTATCTCCTAAATATTATTTTATTTGTTGGTAGTGGCTTGCACTGACACCCATAAATGTTATAGGTTTACTGGATTTGTGTATTGTAATAGTTAATAGGACAATTATCTGATATCATTTGTGTGTTTGTTATGATTTGTATGTTTAGTGTAAAAGCATTGTATGTGTTTTCAAACTATTGTTCATGCCTGAACTGTCTGGTTAGTGATGGTGCGGCACTTTTCAACATGATGTGTGACATTTAGGCATGTTTAATTTCTGCTGATGAACTGTGTGATCAGTGATTGTAAAAAAAATTATGGACTGTTACTTGTACCTTCTCTACATGATTGGTGCCACTAGGACATGTTTAATTTCTGCTTATAAACTCTGATGAACAGTGTGATCAGTGATACTAGATTTTATGGAACTGCTTCTACTGAAATGCTGTTACTTTTTGATGTCTGCACCTGCTCAACATTGCTGGGTGCCACTGATGGACTGTTTCTACTGAAAAGATGTCACCTGTTGCTGTGTGCACCTGATCAACATTGCTGGTGCCACTAATGGACTGCTTCTACTGAAATGGTGTTACTTGTTGGTGTCTGTACCTACTCAACATTTCTGGGTGCCACTGATGGACTGCTTCTACTGAAATGAAGTCACCTGTTGCTGTGTGCACCTGATCAACATTGCTGGGTGCCACTAATGGACTGCTTCTACTGAAATGGTGTTACTTGTTGGTGTCTGCACCTGCTCAACATTGCTGGGTGCCACTGATGTACTGCTTCTACTGAAAAGATGTCACCTGTTGATGTCTGCACCTGCTCAACATTGCTGGGTGCCACTGATGGATTGCTTCTACTGAAATGAAGTCACCTGTTGCTGTGTGCACCTGCTCAACATTGCTGGGTGCCACTGATGGACTGCTTCTACTGAAATGAAGTCACCTGTCGCTGTGTGCACCTGATCAACATTGCTGGTACCACTAATGGACTGCTTCTACTGAAATGGTGTTACTTGTTGGTGTCTGCACCTATTCAACAGTACTGGGTGCCACTGATGGACTGTTTCTATTGAAAAAATGTTACTTGTTGGTATTTGCACCTGTTGACCATTGCTGGGTGCTACTGCTGGAACTGTCAACTGCTTATTCTTGAGCTATAGAAAGCGTTTATGTGAATATTTGTATAAACTGATTTTTTGTGTATTACTGTTAGTGAAAAATTATGAGACCCTTACTTGCACATATTCGTCATTGCTGACGCTATTGATTGAACTGTTTAACCACATAATACTTGTGTAAACTATTATGTAAAGTCACATGTATGAAAGAATTTGTATTGCTTACTGTATTTTATATATTAGGTTATTGAAAGATCAGTGCAAAGCCAAAATTTTATCTAGTTATATGATATTTACGTATTAATATTATCTTTTATTTTTGTCTGTATTTTTTGACGAATTTGGTGGTATTTTCACCACCAATGCTGGCAAAAATACCATCAAATTCTAGCCGTGGAGGAAGGGCATATGAAAGGTGGCTACACTGAGCCACAGCGCCAGAGATCGCTAGAGAGCATTGTTCCGCCGCCTCCACTGGCAGTGATTATTGAGATGTCGTAGTGGCAGTGCTTGTCGAAGACTCGTAGTAGTCAGTTCGTGTTCAGATGTGCTAGTAGGGAGTGCTTGCTGAGATGTGATACTGTAAAGTTCTTGTTGAGATGTGGTAATAGGGAGTCGGTGTGGAGAGATATTGTAATGATTAGAGTGATTTTGGTCAATATATGAAGGTAACGAAACTTGATTTATTTTTCATTATTTCCATGTTTTAAATAATGCGTCATTACAGGTTCAGTCAACAAAGCATCTGGCTTGTGTTCGTGTATTAGAGTGTAATTCTGGTTTTCTTGAGTAATTATGGTATTTTTATTTTCTTTAATTAATTCAGTATAAATGATATTTAAAATTTCTTGTGTTATTGAAGAAGAACCGTGCCAGATGCGTACGTTGAGTCATACTTCCACACACAGAACAGTTATACTTGTGCTTTGGTTTCGTAGGTTTTATAGTTGCTGGGGACTTAATTAATTAATTAATTGTGTTAATGAAAATTTCCATTTCATTCTTTGCTGTTGTTCTATGCAGTCAGATAGCGTAATAATAATAGTCAGGGCCAACCGTTACGAGACTTCGTAATCGGACAGACAGCTACTAAAGCAGAAATTAAAATTATTTGCATTTCATTTTTAATAAAGCCCCCATGCAACAGTTCCGCGTGAATTTAGTCACTGCAATTGCATCTGAAAATTAACAGACTTCGTGCAAACGAAAGGTACATATATCTTACACAAATCAGTGGCTAGCGTGCTTTTAGAGAAAAATAAGTGAACGTCAAGTGCAATTTACAACGGCAGTTAGACACAGTCAACAAAGATATTAACACTAGGCAATGGTAATCAAAAACATCGCCAAGGCCAAAATTAAATTCAGATTTCTTTACATACTGGGTAATAGCTGTTGCCATACAGAAACTACAGCAGAAATAAGATTTGACTCATCTAGGTTAATGAGCACTAGATGCACAAAAATCGTGTGTCTCAGAATATCTGACAACAGACACACACACACACACACACACACACACACACACACACACACAAACACACACACACGCACACAGGCGCGCGCGGCACACTCACGCACAAACAATCAATATAAAGTGCAAGGTACAATAACAGTTATACTAACAGACGCAATTACAGTAAGCAGTTGTCACTACTATAACTATACCCTTATGAATCATGGACATTGGTGTGGTGGGGTGGTATGCGTGCCTCCGTGAAACAACCGAACCGTGCGATGACCCACCCTGAAGTAACTGCTATTAAACTTTACCTAGGGGTACAGGACTTCAGGATAGGGGCATACGCGTGTAATAGCTGAATATTGATTGACACTACTTTCGTTCATCTATTATATTACACGGCAGAATTTGGAAAGAGTTAATAATTTGATGGACAATTGCGCGCATTATGACAGAACTAACTAGTGACAAATCACTTTGAGATGAATGGAGAAGGGGAGATATCTTAGCATTCAACACTCAAATACATCTAGCAATTCAGTTCTCTAGATAACTCTCAAAACATGAAATTTCATGATTAGTAGAATGACACTGGAGGAAGTAAGAGTAAATGTAATAAGGTTCATAGGATTACATTACTCTTTGATCAGGAATGTGCTGATGGCAGGAATTCCTTGCTGTTTAATGCACTTTTCAAAACAAATGACAACAACGGATTCTGCATGAGCTGAAGGTTCTTAATGCAATTAACTAATTGATTAAGAATCTATTACCTAGCCTGCATTGTGTTGAAGACACAATGTGCATTGTTGTGGCTGCAAATTATCTGATTAGTAAACTACATTTAGCTTACTTGTATAACAGATTTTCACTGCTGCACTAGTATCACACGCTGTTCTACTTCTGAAATTAACTGAAAAGCCCCCATGCTGATTCTAAATAGTATAAGTTGTGGCAGAGTATCTGTAGTCTTCAGTCTACTGCAATACTCTCCGCTCAAAGATGGCCTCGAGGATCGAGCTAAATACGAAACTCACAGTCTGTGTAGACGTCGGCGTATGTTGCTACTTGCTACAGCATCCTGTGACATAGAAACCACGGCAAATTGGTTGTGGTTTAGCACATCATATTACATGGACATTGTATTGAATTATTTCGTCAGAACGTGAACACAAGGCCTTAACCCAACTTTCAGGAAGGAGTTATTGTTCAGCGTTTCATACAACAACCAAACTGAAGAAAACTTCGCTGTACAATTTTAAGAATTACTAGCACTAATAATACTGCACGTAATGGCGGTTTATTAGCGTTCGTTACTGGCACAATCACACATGAAAAGAATGTTTTAGTCTGTAGCTATCATAGTGATCTTTGCTGTGCAGCTCGTTACTGATTGCTACACCCTTCCCAAGCTGTGATAATGTTTGGGCCATTGTTGTAATAGCAAGCAGTTGATCCTCCTACAACAGCAGAGCTTACAAAAACGCCATCCGTTGTCAAAGTTGTGCAATAGCGTGCAAACTGCACCATTGGTTGAATATGATCCAATATTAGTTACTGTCGACAAACAGCGTTCCTGGGTTATAAACCATTACCAGTAGCAATGATAAACACGTGGCCAGAGGCACAGCAGTTTTAGCCCACAAAGTTCACTTGAGCAACGTGGACTCGCAGCACTTTGTCCCTACTGCTCCTCTGATAGCCTCGCGGTACCGTCTGGTAGTTCGCGCTGTGTGCCAACGCTTCAAGTTATTTCTTTGACGGGGGTTCCACGTATAATGCACCACCCATACATTAAAGCAAGTTAACTGAATACATATAATGATGCAGTTAATTTAACAATAATTACTGACACTCGTTCCACATAGTCAAATATTGTTACAAGTATTTGTGTATACACAATTAACATATGAAATAATTTATTAGTTTCTATATTTAGCCGCTAGATGGCATCACTCAGCACGCGATTGGCCTCTCAATGGTTTCGTCCGCTGATCTGCCGCCAGATGGTGGAACTTAATCTAGTGTGACTCATGTTTGACAAAGGTGTATACGAGGAGTATACACTTCTACACTCCTTGCGTCCGCAGCTCGGAACGAATTGCCACTGCTCAAAATTTTACTCTTTTTTCTTGTGACAATTGCTCTAATATGATCTTGTCGTATTACAACTGCAAGTGCAACGAAAATGGAGGAGTATCTATTGGGCGCCCAGACGAACGTGTGGTTTATGAAGAGGTCAGTAGCCTTTTCAATAGATGGAGGGCAACAGTCTGGATGATTGACTGGCCTGGCCTTGTAACACCAACCAAAACGATTCTGGTGTGCTGGTACTCCGAACGGCCTAAAGCAAGGGGAAACTACAGCTGTAATTTTTCCCGAGGGCATGCAGCTCTATTTTATGGTTAAATGATCATGACATCCTCTTGGATAACATTTTCAGGAGGTAAAATAGTCGCTCATTCGGATCTCTGGCGTGGACTACTCACAAGGGAAACTCTTCATCGCAACCCTCTAATATTTAGTGGCAACATGACCCAGTGGATAACCCGTCAAAAACTGAACACAGATCAGGCACGGAAGCGGGAAGAAAATGTACTGAACTGTGAAAAAAGAATCAAAATTGAAACAGTGAATGGGCTAAGTTGAAGATGTTTTAGGTCAAACGTATTAGGATAGCAGTGGCTTCGTGGTTAAGCAGTTACAATGTTGGACTACGAAGAGGGAGATCTGTGTTCATATTACCCTTGTGCCTTTTCTGTTCACAAAGTTATAAACTGCCCGTCCGGTCATTGACGTATCCGCTCACCGTATTCAAATTTGTGTCTGTGTCGTGGTGTAACGACCGCTTGCAACAGCGAGGTGTACGGAAGTGACCTCCACACATACGTACCTCCTGTTTGTTCTACACAAGTACCACGTGTCATGAACCTTGGATCCGTTTTGGAAATTTTGACTTATTTGGCGATGTGTTCCCGGGTTCTCAGACTTACGCGTGGGCGTGCATTACCGTGTCGTAGCAAGATTTCTGCTGGATTCTTGTCCGATCGAACACGACGGACACGGTTCTTGAGTTTATTCAGAGTCTTCGTGTACGATTCTGAATTGATGGGTGGCTGTTTGGCATCTCATCCACGAGAATGACGCCATCACATTCCCAGAAGACTGTCACCATGAATTTTCCAGCAGAGGGGGTTATCTTGGTTCAAATG
Source organism: Schistocerca nitens (assembly GCF_023898315.1). Classification (NCBI taxonomy): domain Eukaryota; kingdom Metazoa; phylum Arthropoda; class Insecta; order Orthoptera; family Acrididae; genus Schistocerca; species Schistocerca nitens. The sequence goes on from NC_064615.1 coordinate 547,391,000, forward strand.
GTTCAAATGGGTCTGAGCACTATGGGACTTAACTTCTGAGGTCATCAGTCCCCTAGAACGTAGAACTACTTAAAGCTAACTAACTTAAGGACATTACACACACCCATGCCGGAGGCAGGATTCGCCCCTGCGACCGTAGCGGGCATGCGGTTCCAGACTGTAGCGCCTAGAACCGCTCGGATACCGGGGGGTTGTATTGAAATTCTTCTTTTATGGTGAATGAGTATAATGCCACTCCATACACTGCCTTTTTGTTTCCGGCGCAAAGTGATGCACCCAGCTGAGCCATGGTAAAACTTGCTGTATCGAAGAGCGCACCGCAGCGCGTAGTGTGAAGCAGTCGCCCTCCGTTTGTGGTGAATCGCAGCTTTGGTGTCTCCCTCTGGTGGAAAAGGGGAAAAGTTGCCTGTTCACGTCCAGTTTAGCGTTTTGGGGGGTGCTGCGCCAGGTCTTTGCAGATATCGCAGTTATTAGAAGTTAAGTGATTAGTGATATGTCGTTTCAGTTACTTGTTAAATTCTACTTTGTTTTCTTGGTCAGTCTATCGTCCCCCGCTTGCTCGTCTGTCCCTCGTCCGCATTTGTTAGGCAGTTAGTGTCTGTCTGTCTGTCTGTCTGTCGTACGTCAATAGCAACCTCTGTCATGTTTGTCGGATTCGGTGTTAACGAATTTATTGCTTAAAGGCCGAATTCTTGAAATATGTTTTTATCTTGCCTATCATCTTACTAGGTGGTGTATGTGTAATATAGAGAATGTTGTACATTTTATGTAAGTCTGCATTTCATGAGTTTTATTTAAATAGTCATTTTAGGTTATAAGACTGCCGCCCTTCCACCGTAAGAGTCCTTTAAAAAAAAGGAAAAAAAACATATTGTACTTCCGGTGGCAAATAATTTGACTGTTGTACCATTACCATCCCTCTTACGGGGTGCATAGTTTACGTGTTTGTGTGAGTTGTTAAAAATATTTTTGTTTAAAGTAATCTGGTGTGTTGCAGATTTGCACCAGTGTACTATTTTAGAGGTTGCTGTGAGTGGTCATGCGCAGTCCGGAACCGCGAGACCGCTACGGTCGCAGGTTCGAATCCTGCCTCGGGCATGGATGTGTGTGATGTCCTTAAGTTAGTTAGGTTTAAGTAGTTCTAAGTTCTAGGGGACTGATGACCAAAGATGTTAAGTCCCATAGTGCTCAGAACCATTTGAACCATTTTTTGAGTGGTCATGACTACGGCCGTGTTTAAAGGGAGCAGGCAAGCTTATCAGCCCGAAGGCTTCTACTGTTAATATTGTTCTTTCTGCCTCTACATAAAATTGTAACTTGATATTTTGAGGGTGCTTTTCTGTTTATAATTTTAAATCTGTTTTTGAAAAGGCTTTTAGGAATAAAATTCACATTTGTTGAAAGTAATTTCATTTTTCATCGGTTACTTCCTAGCAACTACTTCCACGCTCACGTAGTGTGATTAAATGTGTTAATGTTCTTGATGAATCGCTAGTAAATAAAGTAAAATCTTTAAGATAAAGTTTTGAAAAGCTAAATTCACGGTTCACCAGCTTTCGTCCCCCGGAACGATCTGTGACGGAAAGGAATAACCCCAAAATACTTTGGTCGTACGTAAAATCTATGAACTCTACAAATAATTGTATACCTTCTCTTGCTGACAGTACGGGTATTGTAACGGATGATGATAAACAGAAGGCCGAAATTCTAAACCTAGCTTTCAAAAACTTGTTTACTGTGGAGGATTGCAGTACCATTCCCCCTTTCAATTATCGAACAAAAGCAAGGATGGCTGACATAGTGTTTAGTGTATCTGGCATTGTAAAACAGTTAAGATCTTAGACGCCAGGAAGGCATCTGGCCCACATTATATCTGTAAGATTATATGTTGACTATGCTACAAATGTAGCACCGTTCTCAATCATCATCCATCAGAGATCATTGGAACAGCGTAAAGTTCCTCGGGACTGGAGGAACGTCCAGGTCATAGCAATCTATAAAAAGGGTAGAAAATCGGATGCACAAAATTAACGGCTAATTTCACTGACATCGTTTTGTTGTAGAATCATGGAACATATTTTGTGTGCAGACATAATGACCGTTCTAGAGTTTGAGAAGTTCATCTGCAGAAACCAGCACGGTTTTAGGAAACAGCGGTCATGTGAGGCACAGCTGGCACTCTTTATGCATGATTTACAACCGGCTCTAGATACCGGCTCCCAGGCTGATGCCACATTAATCGACTTTCTAAAGGCGTTCGACTCAGATCCGCACTGTCGTTTGCTCCATAAAGTGTGCGCTTACGGTCTATCCGATGACATATGCGGTTGGATAGAAAGTTTTCGTCCTCAATGGGGTGTCTTCAACAGAAACAAGCATAACTTCAGGTATGCCCCAGGGCAGCGTAAGAGGTCCGCTGCTTTTTACGATTTACATAAACGATCTGTTTGATAGTATTGACAGCGGCATTAGTCTGTTTGCCGATGATGCTGTAGTCTACAGGAAAGTAGTACCACACGAAAGTTGTGAACAAATCAATGAGGATTTGCAGAAATTAAATGCGTGGTGTAATGATTGGCGGTTATCTCTCAATATTAGTAAGTGTAACCTATTGCGTATAACAAGGCGAAAATCCACAGCAATGTACGAGTACAAAATAAATGTCCAGTCTTTTCAAGCGGTAACATCAGTCAAGTATCTTTGTGTGACTATTCGAAATGATCTCAAATGGAATGATCAGATTACACAAGTAACTCGCAAGGTGAACTCTAGATTGCTGTTTATTGGTGGAATCCTGAAGCGATGAAGTCCCTCAACAAAGGAAATAGCCTACAATACGTTAGTTCATCCAGTCTTGGAGATTGTTGCCGAGCGGAGTGGCCGCCCGGTTAGAGGCACCATGCCACTGATTGCACGGACCCTCCCGCCAGATGTTCGAGTCCTCCCTCTGGCATGGGTGTGTGTGTTGTTCTTAGCATAAGTTAGTTCAAGTAGTGTGTAAGCCTAGGGACCGATGGCCTCAGCAGTTCGGTCCCTAAGAAATTCACACACATTTGAAAATTTTTTTTACAGTATTGTTTGTATGGGACCCTTACCGGTTCGGTCTGATTCAAGAGATTGAGAAGGCCCAAAGAAGAGCGGCAAGATTCGTGACTGATACATTTAACCATCTCTTGCGCGTTACAAATATCACACAAAGTTTGAAGTGGGACACGCTTGCAGATAGACGACGCGCTAAACGGAAGGGGCTGCTCACTAAATTCCGAAATCCGATCTTCGCCGAGGATGTAAAGCATATACTATTACCACCAACATTCAAATCGCGCAATGATCACCATACAAAGATAAGGGAAGTTAGGACTCCTACTGAAGCGTTCAGACTGTCGTTTTTCCCTCGCGCGATCCGCGACTGGAACAGAGGGGTGAGGAGGGGGGCGGGGAGTATGACTTTGGGGCGAATTGTGCCCTCCGCCACACACTGCTTGGTGGCTAGCGGAGTATATTGTAGATGTAGACGTAGATGTCGGTTTCAAAACGAACAATTCAGATGAAATGGCCTTTCTTTGAATCCTGTGGTCCGCTGTGAGCATTCGTGGAATCCGTCGTGAGCACCTTTTTGAACATTGAATATCCGAGAGTCTATATTATTGCAGACGCACTTCCAGTGCTGACCGTCAACTGTAGAGCCAATTGTCGAGTTGTGAAGCGCCGGTCAGCATGAATAACGGCATCGGCACGATTCGGCATGTCTGGAGCAGTGGCTGTGTCAGGATGTCCCGAGCGTGGCTCATCATGGAGCACTGTTTCTGCATTTCCTGAGGCCGTAACTTTCTTTACCAAACGCGCAACTGTACTCCTATCAATTGCAGCATCGTCATACTCTGTACACATACGTTTATGAATGTTCACCATAGTTTCTTCTCCTGCACACAAGAATTCAATAACAGCAAGCTGCTCGTAACGTGAGTCTTATGTAGCCGCCACTGTGACGCTGTACTATGGCTCTGCCATCAGCCAGAGCGGTTCGAAACTTCACCGGCTTGCAGAACAAACATCAAGTATAAAGCACCTACAAGGACATTTGCTATGTATATTAAAGGCTTTTTTTTTTAAAAAAAAGAAATGTTACTTATAAAACGACCATCGTAGTTCACTCTCGTTTCTTTCTTATTTCAGCCGACCGCGGTGGTCTCGCGGTTCTAGGCGCGCAGTCCGGAACCGTGCGGCTGCTACGGTCGCAGGTTCAAATCCTGCCTCGGGCATGGATGTGTGTGATGTCCGTAGGTTAGTTTGGTTTAAGTAGTTCTAAGTTCTAGGGGACTGATGACCACGGCAGTTGAGTCCCATAGTGCTCAGAGCCATTTGGACCATTTTTTTGTTATTTCTGTGAGAGGTCTGTGTGGTATCTCGACTGCTCTCACTTATCGTCGCATTTACTTGGGATGGTAATATATTTTTACCTCATCTCTCATCTTCTGTAACCAGCTTGGAGTGTGACAATTGCCAAGACTACAGAAGGAGAACATACACATGACTGACTGGACGGAAATTTCATAACTTTGTGGAGGAAAAGAAAAAGCACGAGAGAGAACTGAACATGGCTCTACCGCTTTGCAGTCTAACACAATGACCACACAAACGCAAGGGTGACTCTTTTGCCATGCGCTTGTTTTTGCATATCATTGAACTTGGAGCATTCGCTCCTTCTGTTTTGTCTCTTTTTTTTTTTTTTTTTTTACAGTTCAGTGCACCTTCTTCCTGTTTTAATGCTTGGTCTATGTTTAGTTTTTGATGGAGTATCCACTGGTCCATTTTACCAGTAAATCTGAGTGACGTGAGATGGGGAGTTTCCCTTGTTAGGAGGATGTCGTTATAAGCAAACACAAAAATGGCCTTACGTGAATCGGAGCGTGAAATGTCTGAGGCCTTAGCCGGACAGGAAGGTTAGATAATTTAAAAAGGGAAATGGAAGAGTTTAAGTTAGATGTAGTGGTATTAGTGAAGATCGATGGCAGGAGGAGCAGGATCTCTGGTCAGGTCCATACATGGATATAAAAACAAAATCATCAAGGACCAGTGCGCAAGTAGATTTAATAATGAACAGGAAAATAGTAACACGGGTAAGCTACTATGAACAGCATAGTGAAAGCCTTCTTATAACCAAGATAGACACGATGCCGACGCCCGCGACACTAGTCCGAGTTTATATGCAAAATAGTACTGCAGTTGATGAAGAGACTGAAGAAATGCATGGCGAGATAAATATAGTTAATTATACAGATGGCGGCCGGGGTGGCCGATCGGTTCTAGGCGCTTCAGTGTGGAATCGCGCGAACGCTACGGTCGCAGGTTCGAATCCTGGCTCGGGCATGGCTGTGTGTGATGTCCTTAGGTTAGTTAGGTTCAAGTAGTTCTAAGTTCTAGGGGACTATTGACCTCAGATGTTGAGTCCCATAGTGCTCAGAGCCATTTTAACCATTTGAATTATTCAGGTAGTTAATTGAGACGACAATTTAATAGTCATGGGGAGCTGGAATTTAATAGTAGTAAAAAGAATAAGAGGATAAATAGTAAATGAACATGAACTCGGAAGCCTCCTTGTAGAATTGTGCACAGGGAATAATTTAATCACCGCTAACCGTGAGAGAGGACTGCATAAGTGGAAGAGACTTGTAGACACCGGAAGGTTTCAGATCGATTATATAATGTTAAGACAGAGATTTCGGAACCAGATTTTAAAATGTAAGATATTTACAGGGGCAGATATGAATCCGGACGACAATTTATTTGTTATCAACTGTAGATTAAACTGAAGAAACTGAAAGAGGTGTGAGATTAAGGAGATGGGTTCTAGTTAAAAAGAAAGCACCAGGGGTCGTTGGGAACTTAATAGGGAGCATTAGCGAACGATTGCCAAGAACAGGGGAGAGAAATACAGTAGAGGAAATATGGGTAGATCTGAGAGATAAAATAGTGAAGGCTATAAAGTATCAAAAAACTAAAAACACTAGGCCTAGCATAAACCCTTGGATAACACAAGAAATATATATTTCGACTGGTGAAAGCAGAAAATTTAAAAATGCATTTATTGAAGCAGATGGAAGGGAATACAAACGTCTAAAATATGAGATTGACAGGAAGTGCAAAACGGCTAAGCAGGACTGTCTAGAGAGCAAATACAAGAATTTAAAAGTATCTATCTCTAGAGGAAAGATAGATACCGTCTACAGGAAAATTGAAAAGGCCTTTGGAGAAAAGAGAACCAACTGCACAAATATAAAGAGCTCAGGAAGAAAACCAGTCGTAAGGAAAGAAGGGAAAGATAAAATGTGGAAGAAGTAAATAGAGGGTCTATAAAGGGGAGAGCAATATTATAGAAATGGAAGAGGGCTTAGATAAAGAGAGATGGGAATATTATACGGCGAGAAGAATTTGAAAGTGCACCGTTAGAACTACTGACAGTCTTGGGAGAGCCAGCCATGACGAAATTCTTCCATCTGGTGAGCAAGATGTTTGAGACAGGCAAAATACCCTCGGACGTCAAGAACAACATAATAATTACAATTACAAAGAAACCAGGTCCTGGCAGGTGTGAATATTTCCGAACTATCAGTTTAATAAGTAATGGTTTCAAAATACTGACACAAATTACTTATAGAAGAATAGAAAAACTGGTAGAAGGCAACCTCGCGGAGGATCAGTTTGGACTCCGGAGAAATGAAGGAATACGAGAGGTATTATTGACTCTGCAATTTGTCCTAGAAGACTATTTAAGGAAAGTTATTAGTTATTGACAATGTTGATTCGAATGCTCTCTTTGAATTTCTGAGGGCAGCAGGAGTATAATACCGGGAGCGAAAGCCTATTTGCAACAAGGCAGTTATAATAGTCGAGGGGCATGAAACGGAAGCTGTGGTTGAGAAGGCAGTGAGACACGAATGCTGCCTATACCCTATGTTACTTAATGTGGACATTGAGCAAGTAGTAAAAGCAACAAAAGAAAAATTTAGAGTAGGAATTAAAGTTCAGGGAGAACAAATATAATTTTGAGGTTTGCCGATGACGTAATTTTGTAAGAGACAACAAAGGACTTGGAAGAGCAGTTGAACGGAATGGAAAGTGCCTTGAAAGGATATCAGACGCATATCAATAAAAGAAAAACAAGGATAACTGAATGTAGCCGAAATAAACCAACTGATGCTGAGGGAATTAGGATAGGTAACGATACAAAGTAATAGATGAGTTTTGCTATGAGGTAGCAGAATAACTGATGATGGCCGAAGTAGAGACGATATAAAATGTAGGGTGCCAATGGCTAAAGAACCGCTTCTGAAGACGGGAAATTTGTTAACAACGATTACAGATTTAATTGTTAGGAAGTCTTTTCTGAAAGTATTCGCATGGTGTGTGCCACGTAAGGAAGTGAAACAAGGGTAATAAACTGTTAGGACAAGAAGAGAACAGAAACTTTTGAAATGTTGTGTCACAAAAGAATGCTGAAGATTAGGCGGATAGATCACATAACTAATGATGAAATACTGAATAGAATTAGAGTGGAAAGAAATTTCTTGCACAATCTGACTAAAAAAAGGAATCGGTTGTCAGGACACGTTCTGAGACATCGAGGGATCACCAATACAGTATTGGAGGGAAGTCTGAGGGTAAAAATCATAGAGGGAAACCAAGAGATGAATACAGAAAGATGGTTCTGACGGACGTAGGTTGCACTAGCTACTCAAAGGTAAACAGGCTTGCACAGGATAGAGTAGCGTGGAGTGCTGCATCAAGCCAGTCTTTGGACTGAAGAACACAGCAACAACATATTGTTCCTACTGTGATAGTCGTGGTATTTTGCCCACTCGTCTCTTATAGGGTGCATAATGAATGCTGCTTTTTCGGATAGCTATACAACAGCAAATCACATTAATAGTTTTTATTACAATAAAGTAGAATGACAACACTTAATTTTGGTTTACAATGATGTCTCAAATGATGGGCGACATGCAAACAATCAATGTCCTTCTCTATATACAGTGTCCATGCAAGTAATGGATATGGATCACAAGCAACAATATAACAGACGGCTCTTCTAGTGTCTTCTCTTCTAGCCCGGGGCTACTAACGACCGTCTTCTACTGTCCGGCCGAGGCTAGCAGGAGCGGCTTATATTCTCTTCGGGTAGAGGCGGCTCCTGTCTTGGTGCGGTCCTAGTCAGCGAACTATTGGCTGACGTCGCCTCACAGCCTCCTCTGTTCTTGCATTCTTCATCTTCGTGCCGACGCTTCTGTTACGACGGTACAGTAGCGAACAGTAAGGTTAGCGAACTCCACGGATTTGATAACTACGTGTTTCCAAAACTGATCTTCTCGTAAGCCTTGCAACTCCACAAGTGAGATTATGAGTTCAACCGGTGCTACAGTTTCTGTGAGTACAAACAGAACTACACGTACCTCATTTCCGTGCCGTACAAACGTCGTCTGCCGCCTCCAGTACTCATCAGCCAAGTTCACTACGACAGCCCAGCAGAGCTCAATCCTTCAGCATGTAAACACCGCCTCTACACAGCTCGCGCAGGCACTTCCAACTTCTCTCTTGGCCACCGGTGCGGCCTTCAACGATCAGCCTGCCTCTGGAGACGCTTGATACGGAGGTTATATCGAATCAGACGAATAAATTATCGATGTACCTGCCACACAGCACAAACGAAAGTTACTAACGAATCCACTACAAACGTATATACTGAGGCGACAAAAGCATCCAATGCATCCTAATATCGTGTCGGGTTCCTTTTTCAGACGTAGTACAGCAACTCGACGTGACATGGACTCAAAAAATCGTTGGAAATCGCCTGCAGAAGTACTGAACCATGCTTCCTCTATAGCCGTCCATAACTGCGAAAGTGTTGACGGTGCAGGATTTTGAGCACGAACTGATCTGATGATTATGTCTGATAAAATTCGATGGAGTTCATGACGGGCGATCTGGTTGGTCAAGTCGTTCCCTCGAATTGTCCAGAATGCTCTTCAAACGAATCTTGAACAATTGTGGCAGGCTGTCATGGCGCACTCTCGTCTAACAGAATTTCATTAATGTTTCGGAATATAAGGTCCATGAAAATTGTCTCCAAGAAGGCAATCATAACCATTTCCAGTCAATAATTAGTTCAGTCCCAGTCCATTGCCTGCAAACACAACCGTACTATTATGGAGTCACTGCTAGCTGGCACAGCACCCTGTTGACAACGTGGGTCCATGGCTTCGTGGAGTCAGCGCCACTCTCGAACCCTACCATCAGATGTTTCTAATTGAAATCGGGTCTCATCTGACCAGGTGACTGTTTCCCAGTCGTCTAGTGTCTTACAAGTATGATCACGAGCCCAGTAGAGGCGCGGCAGGCGATGTCGTGCTGTTAGCAAAGACAATGGCGTGAGTCATCTCCTGCAGTGACCCATTAACGCCGAATTTCACTGCACTGTCCCAATAGATACGTTCGTTGTACGTCCCACACAGAATTCTGCGGTTATTTCACGTACTGTTGCTTCTCAATTAACACTGACAACTCTACGCAAACTCCGTTACTTTCCTTCGTAAGTGAAGGTCATCGGCCACTAAGTTGTAAGTGGTGAGAGATAATGGCCGAAATTTGGTATTCTCAGCATACTTTTGACACTGTGCATCTCTAACATACCGCGTTTATAGTCTATTACTTCCCGTCGCCATAATCACGTCGAAAATCCGATTACAAATGACAGCTCCGCCAGTGTACTGGTCTTTAATTCTTTGTGTACGCTATAGTATATGTGCATCGCTATCCCATAACTTTCGTCACCTCAGCGTAACATTGCACAAATACCACAATGAGGCAAATAGTTCCCTCTAAAAATTTTTGCTCCAAGTAATAACAATTACCTCAAGTCTTGCGACGCTGTACTCGATTTTGAAGCGTAGTGAACATGTTTCTTCCAGTTTCTTAAAGAACGAAAAGTCTTTGACGAAATGTGCATCTCACTTCCGAAAGGTGTGTGTGGGGGTATGAGCCACCAATCAGTGCTTGTGCAATTAGGACATTTCCAATAATGGTTTCGCTTCATCGTACTGTAAGGATGAACTTTGTGTTGCCGCTCGTTCGCACATACTTACATATAAAACTGCGTGTCTGACAAGGTCCTGTCTGCATTGCGAGATATATGTTGACCATTTTTTCCCTCTTTCGTGTAAATCTAGGTTCCAGTTCATGTAGCGGCTGCTTCAGCATCCTAGAACATACAACATATTTGCAGAAGGATCCGTTTTGTTGCTGTCTGGATTTCGAAAGGCCATGTCCCCCACAGAAGGTTTAGGAATAAGGAGTATTAGGAAATTTTGGCCGTTTGCATAATCTCAAATTAGTCAACACAATTCCACCCCCCCCCCCCCAATGAACCATGGACCTAGCCGTTGGTGGGGAGGCTTGCGTGCCTCAGCGATACAGATGGCCGTACCGTAGGTGCAACAACAAAGGGGGGGGATATCTGTTGAGAGGTCAGACAAACAAGTGGTTCCTGAAGAGGGCAGCAGCCTATTCAGTAGTTACAGGATCAACAGTCCGGATGATTGACTGATCTGGCCTTGTAACACTAACCAAAATCGCCTTGCTATGCTGGTACTGAGAACGGCTGAAAGCAAGGGGAAACTACAGCCGTAATTTTTCCCGAAAGCATGTAGCTTTAATGTATGGTCAAATGATGATGGCGTCCTCTTGGGTAAAATATTCCAGAGGTAAAATAGTCCCCCATTCGGATTTCCGGGCGAGGACTAATCAAGAGGAAGTCGTTATCAAGAGAAAGAAAACTGGCGTTCTACGGATCGGAGCGTGGAATGTCAGATCCCTTATCGGGCAGGTAGGTTGGAAAATTTAAAAAGGGAAATGGGTAGGTTAAAGTTAGATATAGTGCGAATTAGTGAAGTTCGGTGACAGGAGGAACAAGACTTCTCGTCAGGTGAATACAGGGTTATAAATACAAGATCAAATAGGGGTAACGCACGAGTAGGTTTAATAATGAATAAAAAATATGACTGTTGGTAAACTACTACATACAGCATATTGAACGCATTATTGTGGCCAAGATAGACACGAAGCCCACGCCTACTACAGTAGTACAAGTTTATATGCCAACTAGCTCTGCAGATGACGACGAAATTGAAGAAAAGTATGATGAAATAAAAGAAATTATTCAGATAGTGAAGAGAGACGAAAATTTAATAGTCATGGGTGACTGGAATTCGGCAGTAGGGAGAGGGAGAGAAGGAAACATAGTACGTGAATATGGATTGGGAGTAAGAAATGAAAGAGGAAGCCGCCTGTAGAATTTAGCACGGAGCACAACTTAATCATAGCTAACACTTGGTTCAAGAATCATAAAAGAAGGTTGTACACATGGAAGAAGCCTGGAGATAATGACAGGTTTCAGACAGATTATATAATGGTAAGACAGAGGTTTAGGAACCAGGTTTTAAATTGTAAGATATTTCCAGGGCAGATTGGACTCTGACCACAATCTATTGATTATGAACTGTAGATTAAAACTGAAGAAACTGCAAAGAAGTGGCAATTTAAGGAGATGGGACCTGGATAAACTAACTAAACCAGAGGTTGTTCAGAGTTTCAGAGAGAGCATAAGGGAACAATTGACAGGAATGGGTGAAAGAAATACAGTAGAAGAAGAATGGGTAGCTTTGAGGGATGAAGTACTAAAGGCTGCAGAGGATCAAGTAGGTGAAAAGACGAGGACTACTTAAAATCCTTGGGTAACAGAAGGAATATTGAATTTAATTGACGAAGGAGAAAATATAAAAATGCAATAAATGAAGCAGGCAAAAAGGAATACAAACGTATCAAAAATGAGATCGACAGGAAGTGCAAAATGGCTAAGCAGGGATGGCTAGAGGAAAAATGAAAGTATGTAGAGGCTTGTCTCACTAGGGGTAAGATAGATTCTGCCTACAGGAAAATTAAAGAGACCTTTGGAGAAAAGAGAACCACTTGTATGAATATCAAGAGCTCAGATGGAAACCCAGTTCGAAGCAAAGAAGGGAAAGCAGAAAGGTGGAAGGTGTATGTAGAGGCTTAGAGACTGAGAGAAAGCATTTGACAATGTTGACTGGAATACTCTCTTTCAAATTTTGAAGGTGGTAGGGGTAAAATACAGGGAGCGAACGGCTATTTACAATTTATGCAGAAACCAGATGGCAGTTATAAGAGTCGAGGGGTATGAAAGGGAAGCAGTGGTTGGGAAGGGAGTGAGACAGAGTTGTAGCCTCTCCCCGATGATATTCAATCTGTATATCGAGCAAGCAGTGAAGGAAACAAAAGAAAAATTTGGAGTAGGTATTAAAACCAATGGAGAAGAAATAAAAACTTTAAGGTTCGCCGATGACATTGTAATTCTGGCAGAGACAGCAAAGGACTTGGAAGAGTAGTTGAGCGGAATTGACAGTGTCTTGTAAGGAGGATATAAGATGAACATCAACAAAAGCAAAACGAGGATAATGGAATGAAGTCAAGTTAACTCGGGTGATGCTGTGGGAATTAGATTAGGGAATGAGACACTTAAAGCAGTAAAGGAGTTTTGCTATTTGGGGAGCAAAGTAGCTCATGATGGTCGAAGTAGAGAGGATATAAAATGTAGACTGGCAATGGCAAGGAAAGTGTTTCTGAAGAAGAGAAATTTGTTAACATCGAGTATAGATTTAAGTGTCAGGAAGTTGTTTCTGAAAGTATTTGTATGGAGTGTAGCCATGTATGGAAGTGAAACGTGGACGATAAATAGTTTGGACAAGAAGAGAATAGAAGCTTTCGAAATGTGGTGCTACAGAAGATTGCTGCAGATAAGATGGGTAGATCACGTAACTAATGAGGAGGTATTGAATAGAATTGGGGAGAAGAGGAGTTTTTGGCACAACTTGACTAGAAGAAGGGATCGATTGGTAGGAGATCTACATCTACATCCATACCCCGCAAGCCACCTGACTATGTGTGGCGGAGGCATCAAGGGATCACCAGTTTAGTATTGGAGGGCAGCGTGGAGGGTAAAAATCGTAGAGGGAGACCAAGAGATGAATACACTAAGCAGATTCAGTAGGATGTAGGTTGCAGTAAGTACTGGGAGATGAAGAAGCTTGAACAGGTTAGAGTAGCATGGAGAGCTGCATCAAACCAGTCTCAGGAATGAAGACCACAACAACAACAACAACAACAACAACATTCACTTTTTATACATCACTGTATGATTTCTTGTATTTCCCATATTTATTAATGTTTTCATTCCCCGGAATACTGTGCTTAATGTTTTTTACTTTGTAAGCAGATATATCACTCGCTTTTGGTAACTGAGATTTCTCTTGCTTTTAAACAAATATTATCAAATTAATGTTGTAGAACTATTCAGATCTTTTTATGTGTCCAAAGTTTTAGTTATATCTAGTGGTTCCTCTGTAAGCAGTTCTGGCTGAGACATCTACGGATAAACGTTTTGATTGAGCTGTGCTGTACTATATTTGCGTCTGTTGTTGGTTTTTAATGATGTTCTACATAGTAAATGATCAATACGAATTCAAGTAAGGGACTTTTCCACTCACTAACCTGGAGTCCGGAACCAGTAAAAAGATATTTAATGACGCGCGGTTTCATTTATTTGAATGTAACAGACAGAAACCACACAAACAGTTGTTATCTGCTTTTACGAACATTTTATTGCTGTCAGTACGTACAGTTAAATCAGAGAAATAGACATCACTCCCAGATTACATCTGCAGAAGTACACAAATGTACCAGGTGCCTGCACCTACTCATAGAACTGGTTAATAGAAAACAATGAATTTTCGTGTGCTGTCAGTTACACGCAAATGTTTGCTGCCAGCGTTCAAATAACGACTTATTTCAAAAACTACATAACGTAGTAAATATTATGAAGATATTACTACGACAGGAAGTAGTAAGCTGAAATAAATAACGAAACAGCGACTTTAGGGTAATGCAAAATAGATCATTGAATAGTTATGTATAAATAAGCGAAACGAATGATGAGTTACTCTTCTTCAACCTGTTAAAATCAAACCAGCATCATTTACCACCCAGACATAACTGAAATATTACGGAACGGAAGACATAATTATGGAAGAATATAGGCTAAGGAAAAGGAATATCAGATGCAAAAAGTTTGTGCATTAATTTTCAAGTTATTATACATACTGCAGTACCAAAAACTGAGTCAATGATACAAGAAAGCCGTAGCGTAATAGGATAATCGTTGCTGCATATTAATTCCTTGCCCCAATGCACTCGCAGTTTCCAGGTATTGTACTGTACTGATACTCCAGGAATGAAGGAAACAGCAAGTGCATGGAAGCCAAGGCGAAATGGCTGCAGGAAAGATGTGAAGAAATTGAAAAAGAAATAGTCGTCTGAAGGTCTGACACAACGAAGAGAAAAGGTGAAACAACTTTCGGTGAAATTAAAAGCAAGGGCTTACCATGGAAACTCCACAGTTAACCGCAGCAGAGAGAACGGGTAACAGGGGACAGCACACTGAAGGCCTCTACGAAGGTGAAGAATGTCTGAAGACGTGATTGAGGAAGAAATGGGAGTTAGTAGAGCAGACATAGAGGTCTAGGTCTACAGTGGTTTAGTAGAGCTTTGAAAGACTTGTGGTGAAATAAAGTAGAAGGGGCAGATTAGGGACAGAATAAATTCTTTCGTAATCATTACGGAAATGACAATGAAGCGACTTGAAAACTGATGACTGGAATCTATGAGACTTGATATATACAAACAGAGTTTTGGAAAAATATCATTTACGTAAAACCGAAGATACCAAGGACACGTAAGTGAGAGAACTGCTTCATAATGAGCTTAACAGCTCATGTTTCCAAGTTGCTGACGATAATATCATATGGAAGAATGGAAAAGAAACTTGAGGATATGTTAGATGATAATCTGGTTTCCCGGATGCTAAGGGCATCAGAGACGCATCTCTGACACTGCCATTGATAATACACGCAGGAATGAAGGGCAATCAAAACATGTTCAGAGATCTGTCGACATAGAAATGACTTCAGCAATCCAAAATGGTGCAATATGTTCGTAAATTATGGGAAACATGGGAGTTAGCTATATGGAAAATGGTTAATATACAGCATGTTCAGCAACCAAGGTGGTAGAATAAGACTGGAAGACCGATAACGAAGTATTGGGTTTAAAAAGTGTGTGAAATAGAGATGCCGTCTTTCGTCTCTGCTGTTCAGCCTATACATCGAAAAAGCAATGGCCGCGCGGGATTAGCCGAGCGGTCTTAGGCGCTGCAGTCCTGGACTGTGCGGCTGGTCCCGGTGGAGGTTCGAGTCCTCCCTCGGGCATGGGTGGGTGTATTTGTCCTTTGTAAGCTTATGGACTGATGACCTTAGCAGTTAAGTCCCATAAGATTTCACACACACATAGAAGAAGCAATGACGGAAATAAAAGACAGGTTCGAGAGTTGGATTTAAATTCAGAGTAAATTGATATCAATGATAAGATTCGCTGTTGAGATTGCTATCCTCAGTGAAAGCGAAGAAGAATTACACGACGTGTTGAATAGGATGAACAGTCTGTCGAGTATAGAATATGGATTGCCGGGAAACGGAAGAAAAACGAAAGTAATAAATTGTAGCATAAATGAAATTTGTAAGAAACTTAACATTAAAACTGTGGACCATGATGTGGACGAAGCTAAGTAATTTCGCTGCCTTGGAAGCAAAAAATATATGACGGACGAGGCATGGAAGAAATAAATAGCAAATCAGCACAGGCAAAGAGGACATTCCACGCCAGGGGAACTCTGCTTAGACCAGACCCTGACCTTAGTGAGAGGCACAATTTTTTTTCATGTACGTTTGGAGTACAGCACTGTATGACAGTGCATTATGGACAGTGGAAATAGTGGAAACAAGGGAATCTAATCCTTTAGTATGTGTCATAAGAGACACATGTTGAAACTTAGGTGAGCTGCTAAGGAACGACGAACTACTAATCAGAGCTTTCAAAGAAATGAAATATGGAGAAAACTGACAAGAAGAAGGGGCAGAATGGTAGGACATCTGTTAAGACATCAGGTAATACCTTCCAAGGTATGAAGAGTGTAAAAACTATAGAGGAAGACAGACAATGGAATATTTCCAATGAATAATAGAGAACGTAGGGTGTATGTTCTTCTCTGAGATGAAGATGTTGTTACAAGAGGGGAATTCTTGGCAGGTCACATCGGACCAGACAGAAGACTGATGACAAGGAAAGAAAGCTTTAATTAATTAATTTCTTTGCCTTTTAATTCCTGTCACAAAACTTCGGACTGTAGGAGCTGGACAAATTTTCGCTGAAATGGCAATGAATAGATGCCTCGATTTTAGCGGAGACAGTCAAAATACAATAGTACGAAAATATATACAGACGTGTACGAAATGAATGACGAAATATAACAAAATGAACAGTGGGTAAAGTTTGGGCAGAAGCTGTTGGAAAAGCATGGGCCTGAGCAATGACACCTCCTTAAAGTTCATAAATATATAGTGGGAAACTCCAATTTCTTCTGGTGTCTGCACTCACCTATTTGTAGGCAAATGTCGTCAACGTTGCAGCCGCAGAGAAGAAAGCAAGTAGTCCCAGGGGAAATACATAATTTTACGTTAGACTTTATTAAACAGATAAGCATACTGAGAAGCAGGGGGAGGAAGATGAGACGTAATCTGGGGCCGGTGTTTACAGCCACGCTGATCACATGGTTCGCGCAACCTTTGTTTCTTCCCCAAGGAAAGGGTCAAGCTTGCAGGCAAAATTTCGCACAGCCGCGTTCAGTATCACATGGAATAAGCGGATGCGCTTATTTCATTTGTAGCGAGAGCACTGCTGAAAGTAAAGCTTTTGCTTGAGTAACTCTTGTCTCTGTCCTTTCCGAAGCTCTAGTAAGTTTCATCTTTACTCTTCTCACCTCCACTACCTTAAATGGATCTTATAAGTACGTGGTAGAAAGCATATTAACTAGAAATACGGTGGCTGCAAACTTAACCAGAGAGGAAAGTGGAAGTTTCTAAACATTTGCGCGGCTCCCATTGTTTCGTACTTCCTCTGCCTCCTCCCGATCTTCGTTCAGATACGTGCGCTTGTGGCAAGGAATAGGAACGTAAAAATTAGTTTTACTTGTTAAATGTATTAGTTAGTTTTGTCATGCAACTAAAAAGCTATATTGGCAAGTAAACGGAAGACGGCGAGATGTGCAAGGAAATTCCTAGATCTCCGGAAACATGTTTCCTACAACACCATCAACTGGATTGAGAATCTTTCTATTCTCTTTTGTCCTCATGTACATCGCCCTTGCATAGACCCACTATATACTCCTTCCACATTTCTGCTTCCCCTTCTTTGCTTAGGACTGGTTTTCCATCTGCGTTTTGATATTCATACAGGTAGTTCTCTTTTCTCATCTACATATACATCTACATGGATGCTCTGCAAATCACATTTAAGTCCCAGGCAGAGGGTTCATCGAACCACCTTCACAATAAGTACCTTTGAAGTACGTTGTTCTAGAACAGCTGGAAGGTTACCTTTAATCGTGTAATATGCAGGGTAAATATCAATTCGCCTTCTCAAAGCACCACAGCAGGACAAATGAATTAGTCAGACTGATGACCTCAGACGTACCATGAAAAGGCATGAGGTGGATATTTTAATATTTCATTAAGGCTTTTCATTCAGTTGATTTCGATATATTATTTATGAACCTGAAATAGCTTATTTTCCAAAACAGTGCAATACTTCATTTCGACAGCTAACTAAAAAATAGATGTCTTCCACTGGGTTATGCGTTGGCAAATGTATCATGAAACATGTCCGCTGTAGCATGCCCTATGGTTCATTGATCCATTGTTTATCTGTTTATGTGCATCATTCCTGTAACTACCACTCATATGCCGACGACGGCTAGCTGTAGCTACACGCTGCTACACGCTAGCTCTACGAACATTACTTTGTTCAACTACACAATAGGCAAAAATCTTCGGTTTTAAACTAAATCCTAACAAGTTACAGGTCACCCTCATATCACATCAAAAGTGGATCGACGGATATTTTTGTGAAACAACTACTTTACTAAATATAATAGCTTCTATTACGTTACCACAAAATGTATAAGATCTTGACACAACTCTGGATTAGTATCCTAAGTAGAAATAAAAAATTGTAGCATCATGCAGGAAATCTCTGTCTTGTCTATATGAAATTCGAAAATTTTAGAAACATATTTCCCACTCAGATTAAACAAAAATTACTCCAATCTTCAGTAACGCGAAGTCGTTGCTACTGTGATATAGTTCATAACGGCAAAAACTGTGAGAACTGGAGGTGGCTCGAGATAGACTTGAATGTTTAAAACAGATAAGAGTATATTGATCGTACGTTTGATCACGTCAGCCCATCCTGCGCCCATTCAGATAGAATGCGACCAGATAGGAGACATTATTTCCTCCCAATCTGTTTACATCACGTTGTTAGTCAATGCTGTCTGCTATGCCTCTCCTCACATGTTAAATAAACATAACTATTATCATTCCATAATTGTAGAACAAAATCGAATACATCCATAATATCGACTACACCTTTGCATAATAGAAAACTCCATCTTCATTGAGACAACATGATCATGGAAAAAACTACCATGTAAGGTGCTTCTTGTACAAAAACACTCTGCATTCATGAGGAGATTAACGCTGATCTGTGTAGCCTTGTGACGTTACAAGAGGCTGGCTCACTAAAGCTTGCCGGCAAAAAGCAGCTGACTGGCTAGCGTGAGGGGTGCGAGGAATGCAGCCAGGCTGTGGCCATGACAAGCAGATTAAAAGATTTTGAAAAAAAAAAAGATTTTTTTTCTGGTCGGCAGGTGTGTGGTGGCGCGCATGGATAGAAGAGCGGCTCAACGTAGGACAGATATGGTTGAAATGTAAATATGGTGATCTTACGTATACGAAAATCTCCTTAGGCATCCTACAAACGGGCGACAGAAAAACCAAATACACCCGCAAAATCCAGGCAATGAGACGAGCTAATTACAAACTTAAGCATAACTCTAGAGCCAGCATTTTGAAAGTAATAACTGTTTTTAGTTATAAATAAATTACAAATAATCATCTGGAGCAATCTCAGTATGTGATAGATCACATGAAAATTGACAATGTTAGTAGTTCCTAGATGAAACAGACGGTCTGAAGGCTATAATCTTGCCAAGTGAACTAAATGTGCAAATAAATACATAATAACGATCATAGTCGATATCAAGGAAGGTAATGGCCTGTTGCAAAAGTTAGAGCACAAACAGAGTTACGAGTGAAATCGTAACTTCCTGCTAGTATGTGGCTGTTGTTGATAGGAGAGTGGTATGTGCAACAAGATCTCAACATAGTGCAGCTTCCAGGCCAGCCCATGAGGGTATCAGATCATTGGCATAACACAGGTTTCTACCAAAGATGACGTACGAAATTATGGAACAAATTTTCAGTACATGGTGCATGACACGGTGGACTAGAAAGTGGTTAAGGGTTATATGGTCGTATATTCGTCACGGTCTATAATTATATTTATTAATCAATTTAAAAAAACTCTAGGCCAGTTCAGAAGATGACGCAACTAAGGTATTCAGAGCTCTATTTCCCAAAATTCATAACTTAATATCGTCCGTCCCGATAGCTGAGTGGCCAGCGTGACAGATTATCGTCCTACGGGCCCGGGTTCGATTCCCGGCTGGGTCGGATATTTCCTCCACCCAGTGACTGGGTGTTGTGTTGTCTTCATCATCATTTCACCCCCATCCCGCGCGCAGGTCGCGCAGTGTGGCGTCGACTGAAATAAGACCTGCATCAAGGCGCCCGGACCTGCCCCGCAGGAAGCCTCCCGGCCAATGACGCCAAACGCTCATTTCCATTTCCATAACTTAATATCCAAAAAAATAGAACACACGATAAAATAATTAGCCCTTTTAAATTTCACCAAGTTTACAATACAGGGGCAAGAAATATTGAAACAAAAATAATAACGCGACAGTAAGATGTGAACAGGAAAACTCTCAATCTTGATCCAGGAAGCAAAATTCTACAGTATACCGAACTAAAGCTGACACCCTAACTAACGCTACACAAGCAATCGACTAGAGTGTCATAATGAGCCATATGATACATCAGACCACGTTAGCATGTGCTGGGTGGAGTAAATAAGAACAACGAAAGTCGAATGCAAGCAGCTAGGAGAAATTAAAATTTAATTTAACATAACGACAATCAGATGAAGTTTTCCAGCCGTAATAAATATTCTGGCAGGGTAAAAGCCAATTTTTGCTAAGTGTAAATCGAGCTCAACCTCTGACTAGAGTGGTATCGTGAGATGCATGAGCTGGCTGCTGGGATGCAGATCGCTGCCTGAAGATCTCAAATGTTGAATAAAAGATTCAACGATTTTAATTACCTCCATTAAAAAGTATTGAGTCTTGTATACTGATGCTCCCATAGCTCACCATGAATGAAATTCACAAAAAAGTATTCACTAACTGTGAAATAAAACCTTTGGCCAAAGTGAACCCAGTTTTTGCTGTAAAGTATTCATTGTGCACAGACTAATAAGAACATTACATAGAAATTAGCTGAGCTCATGACAATGGACATCTAAATGAAAATAAATTATAAGAAACGGCAATACGGTTTGCGAAGTTATCTAACGTGGAAATCAGTTCAGTAGTAATCAAGCTCCTAACGATAGTCTTTCAACACAGCATAGCTAAGACTGGATGACAGTGATTGTGCAATCATACCGGAAAGAGAAATGAAATCAACCATGCAACTATGTCTCTCTATGCTTGTGACTTTGCATATGGATTAGCTCATCTGACGAGGCGGAAGACGAGCTGAACGTCAATGTCGTTCAGGAAGTTGTAGCAGGAATCTGTAGGTGCAAGCCTACCGTGACTCACCAGCAGCTAGTGCGGCGAAACCCAGCGCTCCGGAAGATGGACGTGCACTTACGCGGATGCCGGCAGCACATCACGGATAGTGGACAGAAATCAAACCAGTAATACGTCTTACAGCAAGGAAAGCGTCACCTCATACTGCCAGGGAGGTGGTAACGCGTACAGAAGGGAAGCCCGCCCAACAGGTTGAAGACGGTAATCTGGCATCTCTTGGTACAGCCCTTCATCCGGGTGAGGTACAGGCTCGTTCGTATATTCTGACGGTCACCGAGGCGATCAAAGAACTTTGGCAGCTTTCAGCGGCTAAGTTCAACTACAGCCGGCTGTCCACAGACTCATTGTCAGAGGCGAAGTCTTCATTCAGGCACCAGGCAGTAATTAACGTTTCATCAAAAAAGTTATTCTGCATCCAGTGAGACCGTTATTCCACCAGGATCAGGGATGGAGACAGGATGACAAGACACTGAGAGGTGCTTCTAAGAAGTTGGTGTTTAAAATTGCTCTGAGCACTATGGGACTTAATTTCTGAGGTCATCAGTCGCCTAGAACCTAAAACTACTTAAATCTAACTAACCTAAGGACATCACACACATCCATGCCCGAGGCTGGATTCGAACCTGCGACCGTAGCGGTCACGCAGTTCCAGATTGTAGCACGTAGAACCGCTCGGCCACCTCGGCGAAGTTGGTGTTTAAGCTGCATGTAATGTCATCGGAGCCGGTAATGCAGTCTTTTGCTCCGGAGGTGTCAGTGGATTTGTCGCCTGTGTGGTATCTCAGTTAATGTCAGTTCCCCTTGCCTTCGCTCTTCCCAGCAGTGCTCTGGGACGTTGTGGTGCGTCAGAGCTCGGAAGTTACGTGTGATGGCTCCGTATTGCAGGGTTCACAGGACGACAGATTGCGTGCTGTCAGACTGCGCCATTTGGACTCATTGATTACAGTCAATTCGGTGTGGAAATGTATTACGGGTGGGACCCAGACGTCTGCAACATGAGCATTCTTTGCATGGCGCAGATACTGATTGAGGGATACAGTAAGAGCCGGACCTGGTTTTTCTGCTTCCTCACCAAGTAATAATTTATATTTACAACCAGGAATTGGAATGCTCGGCAACAGTCCTCCTTTAAAAAATAAAAAAGTCCCAAATTTTACTCAGGTGTCACAATAAAACAACGTAATTTTACGTAGATTACATTTGCCCTTGTACAATATCGGTTAAATATCATGTGTTACCTCACTCGTCCCCACTTAAACCTAGGTTTTTCTCTCGAATATGGTTATGATGCAACTCGTTCTACTTGCTGTAATTTAATAATATGTATCAGTACATTTGGTTTCGGTCCCTAGTTCTTAGTTATGGTGTCACTCTATTCATCGGGGATGTGGTGCAGAGATAAGTCTGGAGAATGGGCAGCCTTATGCCTGAAGCGCAGGTAAAGTCGGCACGTTGGTACAAGAAATGGGGCTCCGCTAGTAGTGGAAACACGGTGATGATATTTCAGTGCTAATTTTCCGGAAATGTCGAATATGTTCAGACATCTGTTCCTTAGTAATAACCCTTTTTCTAATCAAGTCAATTCATATTTTGAGTCTAGCAGATCCTGATTCAATGTGTCGTTGAGAAGATAGCATTTTGAGTAGGCTAGATACTCAAACGTTTTATGGCCAGTACAACCTGAGCATCGTTGTACTGGTAGTGGTTGCAGGCAAACAACAGGTAGCCTCTTCTACATCGCAACTCAGGCCACTATTTTGAAGTTCCATACTTTCCGTGCCTCTAGGTTTCGCAGTTAGTGAGCAAAGTCTGCGACAAAGAGACTGAGTAAATAGAGTGGGAACCTTCTTTCTGAAAATGAGTTCGAGGTTCAAGCCCTTCTCTGTGGAACTACATTATGCTAAGTTCAGCTCTTAATAAGTGAACTCCGCGAGGTTGTGCATCTCCTCGAACTATTCTAGTTAGGCAAGAGTTAGTGCTTCCCCTTCTACACTCTTGTTCATCCACTAATGTCATAAGAGCATGTGTATCCATTCTTTCCGAAATCGCTAATACTTCCTAAACTAGTAGCTGCGCTCATTTATTCATGGTTTTCCTTTCCATCGGGTTTGGATGAATTTTGTAACAATATACATTCCTACTACGTAAATTGGATCGATAGAAGCAGTTGTGCTCTATCTATCGTTACTCCGAAAGTTGCTACATGATAGTGCAGTAGTGTTAACTACATGCTGAACCTCTGCTGGGAAGTCCCTTTATGAAGTCCTTTTATGGTAACCGTAGCCCCTCCAAAAATTGTTGCTGTGACATCAGTGCCGAACTTAACTGTCTGGGTACCGCTGATGTACTGCTCTTTGAATTCTTGGTTCTTGCAGTCTTTCGCCGTTAATGTTGTCTGCCTGTATACGTAACAGTCTAACGACAGACATCTTTGCATCCAAGGCAGATAATCCTAGCCTTATTTTTGCTAGGTTTTTGTAACCGTGTATTACCCAACCCCTCTATGATCTCTGTAGCTGTCCACCGTATTACTTTACTACCGATCAGTGCATTTTGCTCCAAATTTATTAGTTTCAGTCTTAATAATCCCTACTGCCTGTAGCACTTGACCTGTTGCCGTGTTAAGATCTCGTACATCTTACTCATTTCCTGTCCCAAACGAGCTTTTTTTTAAGAAGATCCCTCCTGCGTTGATCCATCCCATCTTCCTCCATACAGATGACTACAGAACTGTATCTATTATCTGCAACAGCGGCGCTCTTAGTTCCTCATAGGACCTTTCCAGTCATAGATACTAGTCACTAATATCCGAGAAAATGGCTTCTCTTCGCACCACCACACGTAACTCCTTGAATCTGTCGGGAAGTGTACGAATCCTGTTCTTAACTTTCCATACCTCGAAAGGTAGTACACGTGTCCAGTGGTGATCAGAGATAGGTATACCCGGTTGCTTTAGTAACAACACTGCGGGGTGAAATGGTTGCTTCAAGATTGCGCTTCCCACTCCTCCTTCACTGACGAGCAATAGCGTTAAGACTACGGTGATACATTGCGTGACCATGCCTTTACTCCCGCCAAAGGGAAGTAACTTCCGTCAACTACCTCTGTTCTCCAAAACAGAGTACCAACACAATAACCCAAATGAGTAAATAGTTTGCGTGAACACCATGCTAACTCCTAACACATAAAATAAGTGTGATAGTATGAAATAAAAGGAACATAGTAACATAATATGGAAAAAACACAGTAAAAGTACGTAATTGTAAATTACTAGCTTCGCAACATAAGTGCATGTTGTGCCTTTTGTCCAACATGGGTATCTGGCAGTACATTCCCATTAACCTTCCTTGCTTTTCTGCTCTGTTGCGGCACCAGTACTGAAATTTGTGGTAAGGCATCGACTGCATTATCGGAAGGATTTTCTCTGCCGATATGTACAAAGGAAGATTTAGTTGGTAGTTGGACCCTAACATTGACTGGGGCTTCTGTCTTGATACATACCGCTGTATTTCAAGAGAATTTTTTTTTTCGTTTTCCCCTTTGGTGCATAAGGATTGAAAACCAACACCCAATGTTTAACTGTGAAACGTGGAAGTTGTCCCATGGATTCTTGTCTTTCCAGAGCTTCCGTGTTTGTTCATCCGTTTGCCAAGCCTTTTCACAAACTCCTTTGCTGTCTTGACTACAGAACCCAACTTCGGTTGTAAGACGATGAAAGACGTCAAAGAGAGAGGGCTTCTTCCTTTCGTAGACAGCCTTGCACTGTGAGAGACCAGTAACAATATACACACTGGGATTTTATATGCCGACCACAAACTGGAGATAGGCGTCCAAATTTGTATGTTGGCTGTTAAGAGAATGGCTCTTCATATTCAAGATTGTATGATTAACGCGTTCCACTTGACCATTTGCTTTTGGATGAAAGGGACTTGTCTGTAACTTGTGAACACGAAGTACACGGCACAGGTGCTTCATCAAAGTGGACAAGAAGATTGTACACTGATGAGTCAGTAAAGTTACTGGTACTCCTAATTTAAGAATCCAACAATTCACTAACACTGAAGCGGCTATAGAAGACTGCTGCTCAGAAATTGATGTCACAGATGTAAACAGCGAATAATGATGTGTAATTGTTAATAAATCCATATTAACAGCTGGGGATCTATTAAATGGACCAAAATTATCAAGCCCCATCACTTGAGGGAGAAATTCCTGAAAATGCAACTTTGGAGCACAAGATTGTCTGCTATTGAGACGTGAACTGTGGGGAAACTGGAACAGGCTAACGATAAAGTAAGGAAGGGGGAGTTTCTTCACAGAATCAGCGAGAAAAGGTGTATATGGAGATCACTGACAATAAAAGAAAGGACAGTAGAATATATTTTAATTCATCAGGGAAAAACTTCAATGTTACTACCGGCAAATGTAGAAGGTAGAACTGTAGAGGAAGGCAGAGATTAGAACACATCTGGTAAATAACTGAGGACATAGGTTGCAGTTTCTGCTTTGAGATGAAAAGGAGAGCACAGTATATGAATTCTTGGCAGGCCACATTAAACGAGTCACGTAGCTGATTACTCAAAAAAAAAAAAAAAAAAAAAAAAGAAACATTAGAAATGGTAACATTTGGGTAGGATATTTTTAAGGCTGAGACTGGTCTGTAGAGTACATAGTACGCAGTTTCGAACATATTAATTCGCATCACGTTTTCTCGTTGGTCACCAAAACTTTTCATGCTTGCCATGAGAAGACAAATTCCGTCAGCTCGGCTTTGCAGTTTGCCTGTAGCTAATACATCATTCAGAAACGCAGTTAATACCTCTGTGTTCTTACCAGGAAAAGGCGTTATCAAGTATGCTATTGCAGCATCGATAGAAGTACTGGGTACACTCTGTAAGTTGTCTTCGCAGCTGTTGCTTCTCAGCACCCTGTAACTCTCCCTGGTCATTGTAAAGTCCGAATTCCTAAGCTTCCTGCTCAAGCGCTGCTTGTAAAGTAAAAATCTGGACCATCATAGCGGCAACAAAATCACAGTTATTAGTGGTGCGTCAGCCGTGGTAAAAAAATTGCTGTTTTCAAGAGCGCGCCGCAGCGCGTTGTGTGCAGCAGTCGCCCTCCGTTTGCGGCGGTGGCGCCGCTGTGGCAATCGTAGCTTTGGTGTCTCCCTCTGGTGGGAAAGCGGAAAAGTTGCCTGTTCAAGTGCATTTAAGAGGCGCTATGAGCTCGGCAGTTGCCCCCCCCCTCCCCCCCCCCCCCCAACTGCCATTGGCTCGGGAGTGTCATCTTTGTGCCGCCACTTTCGCGCAGTGTTCTATAGTGAGAGTTCTACAGTGCATGTTTTACAGTGAGTGTTCCATGTTGTGTTTTTTGGGAAGTGTTGCGAACGGCCATCATACTGTCGCTGGGTGTGCCTTTTATCTCTTGCTAACAGAAACCAGACTGTCACCGTGTTTTTTAATTGTGTGTGTTCTATGTTACTTGTCCGATTCCTGTGTCTTTTATTAACGTTGCCAACCCCTTTTGCTTTCTGTTTTAACTTTCCGCATTTTTCCGCCATTTTACACTTGACGTCACCGTTTTATCGCCTGTTTTTCTTGTTTCTTTTCTTCTTCCGTTCTTTAAAATAAAAGTCTGTAGGCTGTAGAGCAGCGTACTAAGCTGCTGCCAGCCTGCCCCTTCGGGGGGAATTGAAAATCAATAAAGAAAAAAAAAAAACTCGGCAGTTGGGCAGGCTGGGTCAGTCAGTCGGAGGCAGTTGGTCAGCCAGATCAGTCTGTCAGTTTGAGTCTGGTCAGTTGGTCAGCCAAGTTAGGCTGGGTCTGTCTCTCATGCGCACTGGTGAGGCGGTAAATGTCTGTCGGTCGTCCGGAGCGCTAGTGTGCGTTAGGCCGCCAGTCTGCTCGAGTCTGCTCAGGCAATGGGCATTGGCGGTTGGATCGATCGGTTGGTCTGTCGCGCCCTGGGACACAAGATGATTTGTCCGCCTGGAGCGCCGGCGCATGTGAGGTCGCCACGTGAGTCCAGTGGCCGCGCCGTATAGCGAGGCGTAGTGGTTTCGCGGCCAACACGAGAGCAACACAACCCACGACATCGGTCTGGCCCGGGCGAGCTGTGACGACGTGAGACGGGAGATCGGCGCGCCTTCTTGCGTCCGTTGAAGCGGCTGGCAGTGGACGGTTCGGGAGAGTGTTTTGGGGGTGCTGCGCCAGGTTTTTCCTGAAATCGCAGTTATTAAAGTTAAGTGATTAGTGATATGTTGTTTCAGTTACTTGTTAAATTCTACTTGTTTTCTTGGTCAGTCTCTCGTCCGCATTTATTAGGCAGTTAGTGTCTGTCTGTCTGTCGGTCTGCCGTACGTTAATAGCTGCCTCTGTCATGTTTGTCGGATTCGGTGCTTTAAGGCCGAATTCTTGAAATATGTTTTATCTTGCCTATCATCTTACGAGTTGGTATATGTGTAATGGAGAGCATGTTGTACATTTTATGTAAGTATGCCTTTTATGGGTTTTATTTAAATAGTCATTTTAGGTTATAAGGTTGCCACCCTTCCACCGTAAGAGTCCTTTAAAAAATTGCACTTTCGGTGGCAAATAATTCGAGTGTTGTATGATTTCCATCCCTCTTATGGGGTGCATAGTTTACGTGTTTGTGTGAATTGTTAAAAATGTTTTTAGTTTAAAGTAATCTGATGTGTTACAGATTTGCATCAGTGTACTCTTTCAGATGTTGTCGTGAGCGGTCATGACTACGGCCGTGTTGAAAGGGAGCAGGCAAGCTTCTCAGCCCGAAGGCTCATATTGTTTAATATTGTTCTTTCTGCCTCTAAATAAAGTTTTAACTTGATGTTTCGAGGGTGCTTTTCTGCTTATAATTTTAAATCTGTTATGAAACGCTTTCAGGAATAAAATTCACATTTGTTAAAAGTAATTTCACTTTCCATCAGTTACTTCCTGGCAACTACTTCCACGCTCACCTAGTCTGATCAAATGTGTTGATGTTCTTGATGAATCGCTATTAAGTAAAGTAAAATTCTTTAAGAAAAGGTTTTGAAAGTTTAAAATTGACGGTTCAGTGCGTGTTTCTACCAACATATTATGTATTCTACCAGTGCACAAACAATGAAGTAATTTACAGCACAAAAGGAAATAAACACCATGTTCACACTTCAGAATACACAATACGCAATGAGTTACTCAAGTCATTTCAGTGTATCATAGCACATATACTTTAACTAAATTTTCGTATCAAATGACCCTAACGACAAAAAGTGAAACATATGGCTGGCATACACTTTTGGATGGCAACTGGTCTGAGAAAGATTGAAAAACATTAACTTGAAAGGTGCTAAGTATGGCTCACAACAGTTATCCCTAAAAGCACAGGAGGTTCACATGGTTTGACAAGATATACTTTGAGGTTAAAAAGAACGCCCTTAAGTCCACATTGGGCAATAAATACACAATTAAAATGGAATGTTATAAGGAAAACAAAATGCTTCTCATTCATCATTCAGCATTCTGTAAAGTGTTAACTACAAGGTGAGCGAAACTGCTGTGGTGATGACGGAAAAATCAAAAAATTTCGCTAGTCATTGCAGTGTCAGCTGCAGCAGAGGTTTTGTGAGTCCCATGTGTGGCCACTAGTTGTCATGGTAGTCAGCCACTTCTGACGCTAGCTGTAGCGGCGTTGCCGCGATGCCCACTTCTGATCACCAGCGGTGGTGGTTATCCCTCGGACCAGGATTTTTAGTAGGCATGGAGAATGAGCAGGTGAGGTGGTGCAGAATGCAGAATTTGGGAGCTGGAGTGGGTGGCTATTGGCACCATTTTAATAGTATTGTGTGGATACATGTTTGTTGCTCGTGATTTTACACTATGGAGTGGCTTTTCTAGCGCGATGAAAATGTGCACTATCTCACACTCAGCTGCCAGAAGGAATGTGTATGCGGATCTGCCAGCTGTGGTAGCGGTATAAGAGTGGAGCCATTGGAAATGCAGTGTAGGTAGGTAAAACAGGAATCTGTAGATGCAAGACTTTTATGTGGCCCACCAGCAGCTAGTGAGGCCTACTTCTGTGCTCTCGAAGAAGACCTGTTCTAAAGCGAATGCCAACTGCGTATCACGGACATCGGGTTCTCGTGAGGATGGAAGCCCAGAACCCAAATAAGCAACACAACACACAGCCATTAAGACGGTGTCATATAAAACCAGGCAGGCGATACCACCAAGAGGTAGGAAGACAGCATCACATTCAGAAAGGGAGGTGGAACTCAGGTTCATCAGCCAACAGACTGATGGCGGTAGTTTGCCGTCACATGGTACAGCCCTGCACCAGGAGAAAACCCAGGTTAGTTGAAACCTATAAGTTATGGAGGTGTCCAAACTGCAGCAGCAGCTTGCAGTGACTGAGTTCCACTACAGCTTGCTGGCCACGGTATCGCTGTTAAAGTCTTCACTTAGGCTGCAGGCAGTACATCACAATTCGCCAACCAAGTTACCCAATAACTAGCGATACAGTCATTCTGTTAGAATAAGAGTTGAAGGAATTAAGAGTGAGGCTTCTGAATTGGGGGTATTTCAGCTGATTACGTCGTCATCGAGGCCAGTGATGTGGTCATTTACCCTCATTATCCGCAGGTCCTACCGTACTAAAAAATGGTTGAAATGGCTCTGAGCGCTATCGGACTTCACATCTGAGGTCATCAGTCCCCTATAACTTAGAACTACTTAAACCTAACTAACCTAAGGACATCACACACATCCATGCCCGAGGCAGGATTCGAACCTGCGACCGCAGCAGTCGCGCGGTTCCGGACTGAAGCGCCTAGAACCGCTCGGCCAACGTGGCCAGCCCTACCGTAGTATCTCAGTCACTGTCAGTTCCCTTATCTTCGCACTTCCCGTCAGTACTAGAACGCCCAGGAATTGCTGAGCTTCGATGTTACACGGTATGGCTCTATATTGCAAGGCCCACAGTACGCCGTATTGAATGCTGTCATAGTACACCGTTTGCACTCCTATCGTATGGTGTGGATACGTATTATAATCAGCGCCCAGCCTTCTGCAACATTGTCACTCTTTGTTTACACCAGTTACCAGTCGTGAGGCATGGCATGAAACGGATCTGCTCTCTAACGTCCGGGCAAGTAATAATTTTTTAAAAACTGATATGCGCATCCGGGCTTTTGATCTGCCGTGTAAATAGTTCATTGAAGTATTTGAGAACTCTAATCCACCCTAACCAGCCGAAGCCACCAGATGTTCTTAAAATAAATGTTGTGTATTCACGAGTAGACTGTGAGTTGTACAGACCGATATTACTGGAAGTGGTCTGCCAATTCAGGCTGCCTCACAAGTAGTGAGAAATCGTCAAGGGAAGAGTGTCTGTCGCCATCGGCTCTCCAGTGCATAGAAGAGTGTCTTCTCCCGTATCGGATATCCAGTACGAAATGAAGTGCTCATAAGACAGCAGCTCTAGTGCCTGCTCTGTGCTGACTTAACGTCTATAGATCGGCCACTAATTAGAAAATATTCCCTCAATAACTAGAAAAAATTGCCTCACCTCTATACTACAGTTGTTATGTTACTGTTTTTATCCCTCCAAAAACTGTGTAAAAATCATTTTCTAGTTGACTGCCTTTCCGACTATACTGTTAGAAAACTTCCGAAACCGCATTGTCTTGCTTCTTTGTCCACCAATGCACAGTCTTTCCGTGTACAAAAGTTTAGACAATAGCTCTCGCCCTCTCTCTCTAGCTGCTTTTGAGAACATCGAACCCGTTCCTTTGTTGTATGTAGCTTAAAAAATAAGTTCTCATCCCACCATTCTTGGCTTCAGTCTGCAATGCTCTTTCACCAAGCGGAAAAAAAAACTTGGAGCCTTAATCGGTTTGTTGCTTTTGGTAGAGGAAGGCTTATGTTGAACTATTCTGATGTGTCCACCATACTGCTGCCTTCTGAGAACTCACTGTGCAACACACAGTGTCCTCAGCAGAAAGCACTTTGACAGAAGCTCATTTCTCCATTGGAGCAAGTCTCCATGGATAACGGCTTCAAGCGTTCTGCTGGACTCTTGCATTGTGCACTGTTTCGTAAAGCACAAGGAAAAAATGTTGCTACAGGTGCAGGGATGATGCCTGAGGCAAAACAATACAGACTTGCTGCATACCTACCACATTTGGTTGGGTCATCACCTTCTCCTCTGGTTGGCAAGTTGTTTACAAGTCACTCCTAGTCTTTATAGAGTAACACAGCAGGACGTGTTTCGTTGATTTCCCTGGTCCATCTGATTACTTTCTTTTCAGAACTTTTGCTCAGACAGGCTAGAAACTATCAGTACGTGCACAGAAACATACTCCGTATTAGAAATATGAAGAAGAAGATAAAAATGGCTTGACCGTTACCACCACAGTCATTAAACTCGAAACTCGGATAACTGTTCAGTTGATCGGTCTAGCTGTGACGTTAATCGATTAATAATTTGATCTGCTAAAGAAGTGTCAGCTAAGGAATGGCTTGACGCTTCTCAATATGACACATCTGGAGATTTCAAAACTTATTGACTTGCTGTCTTAGATCTTTTGCTTGTCGATGCTTGTTAAGACAAGTCGGTAATTGCTGCCTCAGCAGGAAAATTCATATAAATACGAGACAACTACAAGTTGAAAAGTCATAGGTGCTGGTGCTGCTACTGTTACTGCTGTAACTGAAGAAAGCTTGAATACTTTTCCCTCCATGGTATTGAAATTGAAGCATCTGGGTGAATCTGGGGGCTGAAAACCCTTTGGATTAGGAAAGGGGACGTGGCCCTTAATCTTTAGAGCGAGATGCGTCAACACCCAATTTGGAAAGGTAGTGCTGACTTATCTGTAGGTCGTCACAATTCTGTATGTCGTCAAAATTCTTGCCTATCAGTGAAAATTAAATTGACTTTCTGTACAGCATAATATACCTACCATCAAAATTCTTGACGATCAGCGGAGATGAAATTGACTTTCCTTGCATTAGCATTATGTGTATATTAAGGTAGACTGAAGCACGTGGATTCAGTTGATATCAACTAACACATTCTTTTTTTAATTTGTGCTTTATAGGACACTGTGTATATAAAAAAATGTTAGTTTTTACGTATAAGGTATCACGCAGTGAAGCTGTAAGAGATATTAATATTAGATCTGAAAAAGAAATTTGTTATGACCCTCCTTTTGATTCACAAGAATGCTTGGTTCTCACTTACACAGTCGTTGGATGTGACTCCAGTCCAAAAGCATTTTCAGAAGTGAATGAAAATAATTCAGTCACTGAAGAATGAGTAATTTAAAGGTATTGTGTGATAATTATGAACGTATTTATTACACTGAACTGATGCTGTCCCAGTACCACAAGTTAGCTGCCTGCTAAATTAAGGATAAATTATTCCAACTGTACATATTTCAACAAAAATATTTGTCATTTTTAATTTATTAAGGCAGCTACAGCTGTTAAAACTTCGGTAACTGGTGGAGATGTCTCAAATATTTACTAATTGTAACAACATACTGTTTACAACAGGCAATATTGTAAACAGTGTTGAATATGAAGTAGAATGTATACTAAATATTAGTTTCCGCTGTGTATGATAATAAAAGTTGTTCGGTTTGACTGTAGCTGGACAGCCTGTTGTTACTTTAAGAAAGTATGAAAAATTTAAAAATATTAATTGCGAATAACCTGTTCAACCGAGACTCAGAAAGTCTCTTGTTGCAGCTTGAGTGTATTAGTGAACATCTAACTTTCCTGGGAAGTAATTTATTACAATAAATGTTGTGTCTAGAGTACTTTTCGTTTGAGTTATTTTCCTTTCCCATTTCCTTACTAATATATTACAAAGACAGAGACAAAAATTTATTGACGTTTATTCTCTACAATATCCGACATAAACAGAGAGGTGAATTAGACTGATGATTCACTGTGGGAAACTGCTGTTCATGCAATAGAACATGACAGGCTTTGGAAAAAATATATACTGCCCTGTCAGTGGCTAATGAATATTTCCTGTCAGTGGCATCGTGCATTGTGGTTGGATGTAAAAGATCATCTTCAGTTTTTACATTTCCTAATATCTCCCATCACCAATTTTTAAGTTTCCTGCCATCCACCACCATTAGTTTTAAAATTTCTCACTATCTGCCATCCTCATGAGATCACATATTCAATGTTATTGATGACGACATGTGTTCAGTATCATTGATGACGACATGTATTAAGTGTCATTTAGGATGTAACAAAAATGCTCTCACAAAGTCCAAGACGTCTAGTTTCGAATGCAGGGTAGGCTGGTGGACTTGAATCGTCATAGCATTCCTACTAGTGACGGATATTTCGGGAAGACGTGGAGGAATTGCTGTAAGATTACGTTATTGAACCTTCAGAGGATCGTTGTTTCCTTCCTGAGCTTCTTGCGAAGAAGAAGGAGGGCACATGGCGCTGCTGAAATGACTACCACGAGTGAATAAAATCCCAAAAAAAACCGTGTGTCTATCGCTGCACATTCATGACTCCCTAGACTGTAAGAAAGGAACAAAGTATATTTCTCAATCATGGACATGCAGGTAAGCTACTGGTGACTCGATATGACGAGACTTAGAAGGAAAAAATTGCCTGCACAAGTCCTCACGGACACTATAAATTTAAAGTTATGCCGTTGTGACTGTGTAATACTCAAACCACCTCCGAATGTATAATTGACTAAGTGCATCGAAACCTTAAGTGGGCGACCCGTATTTGCTGTCTATATGGTATTACCTCCCTATTTCGTGGAAGACATTTGGATAACACCCGACTGAGAACCGTCGTCCTAGAAAAAAAAATCCTTGGGAATCTAGTATATCCAGAAAAATAAGCACAGTCACAGATTTTCAACTCCTTGACATGCGTGTAATGCGAAAACATTTCCCAGTATGTGTTCGTACTAATTGCAATACAAAAAGGATCTTCGTGCCAAGGTATGTCTCTTGCAAGAACTACGACAGATAGATGTCAAGTATTCCTGGAACGAGGTGCAAGAAAGATCGTCCTTTTCCTTAAGGAATTATATTTCGAAAATGTCGAGTTGAAACGTCACACATACGCTGGTTGTAATGGGATAGGTCAGGTTCCGATACATATTCAAGATGGTTATAAAAAGGTGAAACTCTTCATATCTAAGATGAACTAAACGAGAAAGTGTGCCTTGCAGTCGTCAGAGTCATCATCAAATTCCTGTAGTTGTTGTAACAGATCACTATTTCTCAGGCTGGCTGACTAGCCTGGAGAATTCCTCACATTGACTGGCGAGATGGGCACTGAGGCATTAGGAGGACGACTTCACAGGGTTATGCAGAAATGGACGCAAGCACGAGGACGCCGACTGCCTTTCACGAAATCCTTCGGTGGCACATAGGACCGTCGACTGAATCGCAGTCATCACTTCATTAATGACATTACTGCTGAAATGAGGGAAAATACGGCATTGCAGAAAATCATAAAAGAATTGAAGAAATAGAAATCGATCTAAGGAGAATTCCAAATAAGAAACAGAGCATCGTGAAGAGGAAATATGATCAAATGAGGGGAAAATTGCTGCTCGTTATCCTAGCTCATCTAGAAGTATTACCACGACGCTCCAACATCTGTTCACCTGTGTTTCGTGAAGATTTATACAAAATGAGAGGGAAGTACCACCGGTCAGATCTCGTTCGATCCGTTAGATACTCTACAAGTAATGCCAATGACAGGAGCACGAGCCTCAGTCACCCCCTGGTACTCGTACCAAATACGACTGCATGAGCGACATTCCAACGAGTAGGAATCTACTTCTCTTAGAGGCCCTAGAAATCGACAAACCGGAGTCGATGGGACATCATTGATTGATTATCTCACCCACCAAACTATCACCAAAGTTGTGCTGACTCCCCAAGCTCGGGAAATTGCGAAGTTCCTTGCAGAAGAGGTCATTCTGAAGTACAGAGCACGCTGTGTGATGATCTCTTATCATGGAAATGTTTTCCAGTCGAGGGTAGTGTCAGAGATAATTTCCCTCCATTGCGACATGACCTACTGTACGACGACTGCCTATCACTCACAGACAAGCGGTCGCTCAGTGTGCTTTCATAAGACGTTGGCATGTTAACGTCGAACAGAGGGACTGGGACAGCGAAACTATCGAAAAAGACGTTAAGGTGCAACACTGGATCCCGTCGTATTCTTCGTTACACATGAAGTCGACGAATATAACACTTCATCTAGAAGATAAAAGGGCAGAGACGGCGTCCATGTCATCCGTACGAACCCTAATTTAGAGGAGTGGAAGGACGATGGGAGGTTCAAGGAAACTGAACACCCAATCGACGATCCTGAAGCTTCGACAGGAGGACCTATCTCTGTGAAGCGAAGAGGATTTAGCAACACGACCAGAATGCGAGAATCCGCTACCGTCACCATATAAATGACCATTGACAACATCTAGATCCTAGGTACTTTGCTTGGCTCCAATGACAACGTCTGAAGTAGTGCGTCGCTGTTTCTCCAGGAGAGGTAGCAATGCTGTGAGCTGTGGTTAACGCGGTATGGCGTAGTGGTCAGCGTCATTGACTTGCTGCGGATAGTCAATGCAAACCCGGGCACCAGTAGTATTTATGATTTGTAGAGGGGCCGTCAAATATCTTATGTTTGTAATATTAATACATTCCGGTATATTCAATTCTTGTGTAAATATCAGCCTTCTGGAATATTCGATGTTTATAAAAATGACTGCATTCTCTGTCAAGGAGACAATTTCTGTTCAGATTCTACGCTGGTGTTCGTAATAAATGTGTTTACAAGGCCGAGTGTTGTATTTCATCGACGGCCTTGCTTTCAGATTTGGACTATAGTGTCGTTCGGAAGTGATAGCAACACGATTTCTACTTTACTTCTAGTGATTTTATACTTCTGTCAACTGTGAACGTGTATGAGAACGAATCAACAAACTAACTACCATCTTTGATCGGAAAGCAATAAGCTGTTTCTTGTAACGAAATGATACCTAAAACATTAGCATCACTTTTGTTAATAAATAACTTTTCTGCTACGAATTACAAATTTTTATTTATAATTTACTAGACGCGTTTTGGGAAATGATTCCCATTTTAAAATGTGTTGTTCTCTGGTTACTATACCATCTTTTACGTAATGTTTTGATTTGTGAGGTTCTGCATTGTTCTGTTTACTTTACCGCCAATTGGAAAGAAAAAAATGCAACTTTTTAGTTGGTTACCGATCTTAGCATAGAGTTAGTGGCAGTACTTACAGTTTTCTTATGCTCCACTTGTGCAAATTCCCACAAATGTTAAATGTTACATAGAAATTTCTGTGCGCAGTGTTCTTAAACAAACAATAACAAAGATGTCTTTAGATGCAGTCAACAGAGAAAATGTTACACGTCTGTCACAGTGTATGATGTACTTATGTGCAGAGGGTATTTATCTTAACAATATGGATCATAATTTGCTTATATCATTTTACATTGGAGCTTATATTTATGTGTCACTATTTTTATTAAAATATACTATCGAGACATCTGCATAAAATCAGTGATTCACTTTCAAGTGTTTTCGTTCAATATTTTATCTGCGTGCTCCCTGTAATGTGACAACCATTTGGAAAAGTAGAGGAAAATGACAAAGTACTCCACAGAATAAATAAAGAGTATTACACATCCATGTTACGCTCTTTTTTTTTATTTGTTGGAGTGCTTTGACATTTTTCTCTACTTTTCAGAACTGGTGTGAGTCTATTCTGTGTGTAGGCTTTAATGTGCTCCGTACATTGGTATCGAAATCTCGGCCTGTTTGTCCTCGGTAGAACATGGAGCATTCCTGGCCTGTTACTTTGTAAATTACAGAATTTTAGTATAGGTCAGGCTACACTTTGTGTTATTAGTTTTTGATCTAGTTAACTGGATTTATAAATCAACCCATCGTTGTTACAGCCGCATGCATTCACAGACCTTTGCTGATTGATGAAATTTAATTAACGCCTCTGTCAAACAAAAACGTATCTTGCATCTTATACGAGCCTTACCATGGTAAACGATGCACTAAGTAATTAAATAACTCGGAATCTTCTAATAATCTACAGGAAAGCGTAGTTGTTAGTAGTATATTTTGTAGAGAACGCACTACATTTGTTATATGATAACGTGGTGTTTGTTCTATGGCAGATGTACGAAAGAAGAGACACAACGCATTTATATGACTGATTCACCTCGATGGGCGATGTATCCACCGCATTCAGTGCGGATGCGAAATTACGTCTGACGTCGTGCGGGAATCTCTAAGTAGCGAGCATGGAGGGTATGGTCAGGAACTGCGGATAGATGGTGCTAGGAGGGAATGTGGATCGGCCGAGAGATGTACGGGGATAATCCTCGCATTTGCCGTCAGACGCTATATCTGGGTGGCGCAGTGGTTAATGCTACTGTCTCCTAATTGGGATATTCGGGGTTCTAACCCCAGTCCGGTACACATTTCTCACTCGTCGCAGCTGACGCCTCTCAAGTCCTGTTGCAGATGACATCAACAGTCCTATCCTTCCTCTTTCTCCCCCTTCTTCCTTAAAATTACATAAGAATTATTTATGAACTGCTCAAGGTGTTATAACGTTGTAGTACCATCGATAACGTTAGAGAATAAGCATTTACTTTGCTAGTTATAAATGAGGCAGGGTATCAGCAGTGTCGAAGTCGGAGGAAACAGTGGTTGATTGAATTGATAAACCTAAATAAGGGTGTCAGGATTAAGATCCAAGAAGTACCTGGACCAACCAGTGCATTATTCGCTATGTCAAATGTGTGATATTTATCTTCCTGTTTGATACGGCCTGCGATGATATTTACTGCCACATCCATGCGTCATTGTGCTGGATGGAAAGAGGTAAGCTGAAATAATAGAAAAGCTGATGGTTGCCTCTCTGCCCTGGCCTAGAAGTGTGGCTTGAGGAAACGGTGCTTCCTTCTACCGCCACGCTTAGAGTAACTCAATAGTTACTGCACTGTTAATCTTATCAGCACTAAAATAGGTATTGATTGAATCAGTGAAGACTCATCAAGAAATTTATTGGAGCTAGGATAATACTGACCTTCGAATTATGTGGTTCAATTTTCCATTTTTCGTAGAAAACATGTGAATAATGCTACCTGAGCGGTGGCGGGACTGGCACCAGGGATACCTTTGGCTTAGGCACTATCCATTCCCTCTAGCAGAAGTTTGTGTTTGGAGCCAGGGCCGGCTCAGGAATAGCTGGCTTAGGCACTATCCATTCCCTCTGGCAGAAGTTTGTGTTTGGAGCCAGGGCCGGCTCAGGAATAGCGGGCAGTACCAAAAAGGGGGAACAACACTGGGCACGGCACTCGGAAGAGCGCGTATTAGCGAGACGTTGGAGAGACGACAGCGAGCACGGTGTGCCTGCGTACGGGCGACAGTTAGCGCTTGATAGTACTGGGGTCAGTGACAGCGGGCCGGCGCTGTGGCTTCTTGGCAACCTCGTGAAGCTATACATGTGCTCGCTTCCGTGCAGGAACACGCTGTTACTATCGGACTAAGCAACGTCTGGCGTCTTCGTCACATCGAGCCAGCAGCTGGCATCAAGTTAAGTAGTTCAAGTCCTACCAAAGATTACTGAAATATAATGGTGATTGCTCCTGAGGCAGCAAAGCGTTGCAAGGACTGTGATGTGATATTTTATGCCTCTTATTGTGTGCTTCGCCCCTTAATAGTACCGTTCTTACTTCAGCTGGCAAGTTTCTAAAACATTGACACGTGTGCTCAACCTTACTGAACGATCTATATTCCGTTTCTAAAGATTGCCGTGCGGTACCTTACAGGCCCACATAAGGTGCTCCATGTGATGCTTGGATTTTAATGAGCCGGTTTCGTTTGCATCATTCGCGTACGTGGTTCTGCTTAAAGGAATGAAATCAGTTTGTAAATTTTATCGAAGTAGTTTTCTGTATAAGTTTGAGTATTAAGGTGAAGGAAGAGTTGTTTGGTTCCCTGTTGTCGCTTCTGATTTATGTTTCAGAGACCGGAAGCAGTCTGCCAACGAAGTGCAGAGCCTCCCTTTTTAAATTACTAGCGGGTGTACAGGCGGCGGACTTCGCCTGAGCTCGCGTATGCTGTTTGATTCCGATTTCGGTGTTCTGAACGGGGTGGAAGTACAAACCGAGTCCACATCTTCATACGAAGATAAGTACTCAGTCGCCTCCACCGTTCGTGGCCAAGTCGCGGCCTCACAATCTCGGGCCTCAAGCTGCAGTTTCCCAAAACTTGTGGTGGCTCTGCAAGGTTGCCCGGGTTAAATGTTTTAAATATTTGTCTTAAGAATTATGAGGGATTTCTAGAAGAATGTGCCTTAATTGAAACCGTTTTCTAAAATTGTGGTGCAATTCAGCCTTAGTGGCGTATTTGATGGGGAAATAACTGTGTTATTATTGATCAAACTGTATATAACCTTGTAAAGTTGTTTGGTAATATCTCGCCCGGGAGGGGCGGTTTTAAATCTGTGTGGAAATAACTGATTTCCTGGTTATTTGATGTAAAGTTTATTTTAAATGATTTACTTGGCCCGAGTGGCGGTTTTTTAAATGTTTTTAAAGAGATTAATTAATTTGTGGTTTTATATAACAAGCAGGTTGTTAAGTTTGTCTGAATGGCGTTTCTTAAAGAAATTATTATCTAATTTATGATTGTAATTCTCATAATGATTTATCTATGATGCAAATAAATATGTTGAAATGAAATGGTCACTGTATGGCTCAAGGTTAAGGAAATTGCAGTTCAAAATAGAAATAACGTTCCACTACCTCTTACATGAAGTCTGCGACTCCACAGATCATATAACATTTTCATTTCCTTCTGTTGTACTTTGTTGTGAAGAACTGTAGTTTCCATTACTTTTTGTTTACTTCGATGCAACGAGCTTTCACCCCCTCCTCGGATCTTATGTCTTTCCTGTTCAATTTGCGTCACTCTATTTACGGCAACTGCTTTTCATTACGCAGTTTCGCTAAATTCTTTTCCCTTGCACCGTCAAAGGCCGCGCCGCCGTCGCACTGTATGTCCTTCTTTCCGGCTGCTAATGAAGCGGTCCGCTCTTCCGCACTGACCGCAATCTACTCGGCTGCTGGGACGCAGAATTTGTTTCCAGGTCTCTGTTACAAACCCTATTTTGTTACGTGTGCGCGACTCTTTCAAGACTGTAGTGTACCTAAATTACTTCATTAAGCTGCTTTTCATTTCTTGCTAATGAAGCGTGGTTAATTAGTCGGCAGTCCTTTCCAGCTTCCGGAGCCCAGTACATCGAGCCGAGGGGAGGCACGAATCTTCCTACTGTCCTCTCACTGGTTCCCCTTACATTTGGATAATTAACGTCGAAACGTCATGTTCCAGATTACTATCGTATTTGTTTTTAATGAGATTAGCCAACATGCGAGTGTATATTTTATCTCTTTGCTGCATGAAGTCGTGTTCCATGCCTTCTCGTTATTCACATCCAGGACCACATTTGTGTCACTACAAGAAAAGCAGTACGTGGTCATACACATTTCTACAAAATACTGATTACATTATATATTCAGGTCTTGATGTAGTTCTGCAACGCAATAAATGGAACATCTGGTATTATAAAAATCCTGATATCATGGCAGAGAGCTTATCAAGAACTTATAGATTTGCTGATGGGAACAACGTAAAGGTCCTACTAATTGGACACAGGATGTGCCAGAAATTTCAAACTTGGTATGAATTACACAAGTATTTGTAACGTGGCCACAGAGAGACAACACCTGGTGTCTACCCAAAAATACTACAGTTGCTGTAGACCAATGAGCAGTAATTTGTACCATCAGATAAGGCGCCTGAGAATATCTCCGATATGACGATAGGCTTCGTATCTGCAGCACCTGGAGCTAAGCCATAAACGCATAGATGATCATATATGGTCCGTTTTTGATCAATTTTTCGGTATTTTGGTACGTGTTAGCTCACCAGATACTGTTTTATATTGTTTTATGCTAGCGTAAAATTTCTGACTATGAATACTGGGTTATCCAATTCTCTTACTCAATCGGAACACGAATCATTTTTATTGCACCTGATGCTGCTGCTAAATGCTGTGAAATTTGTCGTAATTATAAATAAAGTACTTACGTCTGAAACGCTCTTATCTTCAAAACAAGGTATAACATTAGTCAATGAGAACTCTCCATGGTAATACACTCCTGGAAATTGAAATAAGAACACCGTGAATTCATTGTCCCAGGAAGGGGAAACTTTATTGACACATTCCTGGGGTCAGATACATCACATGATCACACTGACAGAACCACAGGCACATAGACACAGGCAACAGAGCATGCACAATGTCGGCACTAGTACAGTGTATATCCACCTTTCGCAGCAATGCAGGCTGCTATTCTCCCATGGAGACGATCGTAGAGATGCTGGATGTAGTCCTGTGGAACGGCTTGCCATGCCATTTCCACCTGGCGCCTCAGTTGGACCAGCGTTCGTGCTGGACGTGCAGACCGCGTGAGACGACGCTTCATCCAGTCCCAAACATGCTCAATGGGGGACAGATCCGGAGATCTTTCTGGCCAGGGTAGTTGACTTACACCTTCTAGAGCACGTTGGGTGGCACGGGATACATGCGGACGTGCATTGTCCTGTTGGAACAGCAAGTTCCCTTGCCGGTCTAGGAATGGTAGAACGATGGGTTCGATGACGGTTTGGATGTACCGTGCACTATTCAGTGTCCCCTCGACGATCACCAGTGGTGTACGGCCAGTGTAGGAGATCGCTCCCCACACCATGATGCCGGGTGTTGGCCCTGTGTGCCTCGGTCGTATGCAGTCCTGATTGTGGCGCTCACCTGCACGGCGCCAAACACGCATACGACCATCATTGGCACCAAGGCAGAAGCGACTCTCATCGCTGAAGACGACACGTCTCCATTCGTCCCTCCATTCACGCCTGTCGCGACACCACTGGAGGCGGGCTGCACGATGTTGGGGCGTGAGCGGAAGACGGCCTAACGGTGTGCGGGACCGTAGCCCAGCTTCATGGAGACGGTTGCGAATGGTCCTCGCCGATACCCCAGGAGCAACAGTGTCCCTAATTTGCTTGGAAGTGGCGGTGCGGTCCCCTACGGCACTGCGTAGGATCCTACGGTCTTGGCGTGCATCCGTGCGTCGCTGCGGTCCGGTCCCAGGTCGACGGCCACGTGCACCTTCCGCCGACCACTGGCGACAACATCGATGTACTGTGGAGACCTCACGCCCCACGTGTTGAGCAATTCGGCGGTACGTCCACCCGGCCTCCCGCATGCCCACTATACGCCCTCGCTCAAAGTCCGTCAACTGCACATACGGTTCACGTCCACGCTGTCGCGGCATGCTGCCAGTGTTAAAGACTGCGATGGAGCTCCGTATGCCACGGCAAACTGGCTGACACTGACGGCGGCGGTGCACAAATGCTGCGCAGCTAGCGCCATTCGACGGCCAACACCGCGGTTCCTGGTGTGTCCGCTGTGCCGTGCGTGTGATCTTGCTTGTACAGCCCTCTCGCAGTGTCCGGAGCAAGTATGGTGGGTCTGACACACCGGTGTCAATGTGTTCTTTTTTCCATTTCCAGGAGTGTATATATAATATGTAACTATATATGTACTACATAAATAAGGAACATTTTACCAAAAATCTTTAAAGGTAGTTAATCGGTTTAGGACAAGTTTTTACACTTTACTGCAATAAAGTTTGAACACATATCGGCTATGTGTCCAACTTTGTGGCTTATGGGATTATGATCAGAATACTAGTACATAATCTGAATTTGCATTAACAAAAAAGTAGGACCACAGTCTGGTAGAGGCGGGAAAGAAGACGGATTAAGGGAGTGAGGAAATCGACATGCAAAGCAGAGTGGAGGAATGGATAGGGGGAGAGGAGACGTAGAGAGGGGGAGGAGAAGATGGACAGAGAGAGAGGGAGAAAGAGGGGCGAGGAAAGGGTTACAGAGAAAAGACGATGAGGTGATGGACACAGAAGGGAGAGAGAGGAGCAAGAGGAGAAGGATGGAGGGGCTAGGAGAGGATGAAGAGAGATGAGTGGGGAGAAGATGGACAGAGAAAAGTGTGAGGATGTGATGGACAGGACGCCTAAACAATTCCCATACATATTAGAAACATGTGCTTCCTCCATTTTCTTATTTCCATTTAACCAGACTCAGCCAGAGGAGCACGTAGTCTGGAACAGCTAGTAATCGAAAGAGGAAAAAAAAAAAATCAAATAGAAGAAATGTGTTCTGGAATTAAATCGAACAGGAAATGTGATCCAGTAGCAATAAAAAATGCAGTATCTGAACTAAAGCGGACAGTCTATACAAAATAAAGAATGTCGGATGGCACGTTCAGAAACTTAGTGTAAACTGTTACAGAGCAGATTGTGGTGTGTCGGAGCAAGGTTACATTTACTTCTGGAAGAAATCTAACGGATACCACAACACACCCAAATTATTACATCAATTTGTTAGAATCTGAACAATCTGCAATACTTAAACTGGAAATAATCCGTGTCCATAGGAGTGTCAGTAAGCATTCGTTACTGCCGCGCGACACTTTAAATGTTATTACTCGATACCGTCTAGAATGATAGTCACATATCAGGTACAACTGATTATGAACTCTGATACACAGTTTTGACTAACCTCTTAGATCGCAGCCAGGTCTTGAGCTAAGAAGATACTGTCGTCTTAGATGATGGTCACAGCGCTGGGTCGGCAGCGCTGCGCTCTGACCAAAGTAAGCTTCCGGCAGTGGTGGCGTGTGGAAACTCTTGAGTGCCTGTGCACGCCGACGTCTCTCATCCGTTACTGCGTCTGGGACAGTCAGTGCACTTCCAGCACAAGAATTCTGCAGACACCATGAACAAAGCCGATCGGAACACTTTCATAGCACGCCTGTGTGTAGTCGGCGCAACCCTCTGTGTCGAGCGCTCAACTCAACTGGCAGCGCGCTGCCTGGTTGCTCGCCCGTCCTCTTGCTATGCCGCCAGCCGCCAAGTGTCTTCCTGGTGACGCTGCCACAGGTGTCCCGCTCGTTCTGCTGCTGCCTGCTTGGCTCCACACGGTCACTGCGGTCGCTACAGCTTGAACACCGGTGACGCCAGCTGCGACCCCCATTGATGTTTACAGGCTTACAGGCTCTCTGGCCCCCAAATTTCAGCTTCAGGTTCATATTCTGCAGCCCAGTATTAGTGGAGAGGGATAGTCTCCAAAAATGTTCTCTGACTTATGCACATGTAATTAACATAAGATCACCATTTGCACGGGATCGACGCCGAATGCATGTTTGAGCTCGCAAATATGAGCAGTGTACTGCCTTTCACTTACAGCTT
This sequence comes from Schistocerca nitens, assembly GCF_023898315.1. NCBI lineage: Eukaryota > Metazoa > Arthropoda > Insecta > Orthoptera > Acrididae > Schistocerca > Schistocerca nitens. Next base: position 547,435,455 of record NC_064615.1, read on the forward strand.
CCTTTAGAACAAGTCACTGGAGATGTAAACCCAAGGATTAAGCAACATCCCCTATACCATGCTAACACTGTCCGCATCAGCTACTCCCACCTCCTGGCAAAATTTTTCAGATAAACATGATCTCCTATCTTGAGTCCATGAGTGTCATCCCTTGTTACAGAGCTTAGAAGGGCACCGTTCAAATGGTTCAAATGGCTCTGAGCACTATGCGACTTAACTTCTGAGGTCATCAGTCGCCTAGAACTTAGAACTAATTAAACCTAACTAACCTAAGGACATCACACACATCCATGTCCGAGGCAGGATTCGAACCTGCGACCGTAGCGGTCACGCGGTTCCAGACTGAAGCGCCTTTAACCGCACGGCCACACCGGCCGGCTAAGGGCACCGTATGAACTTTCCCTCACAGATCTGATTCATAAATGACAGGATGTGTGGGGTATGGCTAGTACTTCAACATAAATGAACAGGAAGACACAACCCCCCACCGATTTCGAGAAAACCGAATTTGAAAGTTGTAATCGTACTTACGTAATTCGTAAGGCGGCTAATAATCAAGGACTCCGCAGGGGAGCAAATAAGCTATTACGTTCTTAAGCTTCAGGTCTTTGCATCCAATCTCGCTGCAGGACACTCTTTTTATCCATTTAGTTCTGAAAACAGGTATGCGTGGTAACCCACGAAATTGTGCTATGACCGAAAACCGCTTATTGATGTAAACGACGTTTGTTTTTCTATAGACACGTTGACAAAACCATACACTTGTAAAAATTCGACGTCCACATCATGTGCTGTATGTCGCAGTAGTTATTGTTTCCCATGTTTCTATGATCAGTTTCATCTTTATTCGTGCAGTGCTCCACAGGCTACACATTACAGTTGCCACAAATGTTGATACAATAATATAAATAAAATTACAATACTGATTTGATCGAAAGTTCTTGTGTATTATTTTTTATTTCTAATTCCCTTACGATTTTTCTCGCATGATAGGATAACGATTATGAAAATAATAAATAAATTATTAAATATTGATAAAACTGTTGTGAGACCCACTTGGGAATGAAGTTACAATAGGGTGATTCGATCCAGAGACGTCGTCCTTGGGAAACTAAGCGCTTAGTCAGTCGGCTGCGGAATCCGTAAGTACGAGTACAGGCGAGCATAAGGAGTATACAAGTACGCGTAAAATTTTCAATCTCGATTTTCTCGAAAACTTTTGCGAGTTTCGTCTTCCTGTTTGCATAGTCTGAAGTCCTATTCGTGCCCTACACTTCCTGTCAATATGAGTAAAATCGATGAGGTTAAGTTTGTACCGCTCGTTATAGTCTAAGGTCTGCTTTTCATGAAATAGCACATAGAAATGTTTCTGTCATTCGGCACATTAAAAGTTCCAGTTTTTTTTTCAATATCATCAGAAGCAGCAGCTCATCGTCACCTTCCTTTACTTCTCTTTCCTCTCTTCCTCTTCTTCTTCAAGTCCGCCACACGTGGTCGTGCGGTAGTGTTCTCGCTTCCCACGACCGGGTTCTCGGGTTCGATTTCCGGCGGGGTCAGGGATTTTCTCTGCCTCGTGATGACTGGGTGTTGTGTGATGTTCTTAGGTTAGTTAGGTTTAAGTAGTTCCAAGTTCTGGGGGACCATAGATGTTAAGTCCCATAGTGCTCAGTGCCATTTCAACCATTTTTTCCTTCTTGTATTTACGGCGTGGTCATAATTTTTATCATGTTGACAAAGATCTTCATTTTTTTCTTCTGTGTCCGGATGAACAGACATTAATGACTATTGACAGCCATCCGAAATTAATTCTAAATTGATTGCGAATAGGAGGTTGGCAGCCCTGCAGCCAGGCGACTAGCGCGAGTATTGGTGTTCTCGTAAAGATAAGTCATTTTAGTTTATAAAACATATAGATTAGTACTAATTACGTAGTAAATAGGTGTATTAGTGTGCCTTTTAAATATACCATTAAAGCTTTCAGTTTTCTTTACGTAATATAGCAGAAAACGCGAAAAGACCGTCCCGTCGTGTTTTCTGTTTACGTTCTGCTGCAGCAAATCTATAGAATTTCGTTTAGTTGTTCCTTGCTCTCTCCAGCAATTTAACTTAGCGTACCTCTTCATTATTTAACTAGCATTTCCGGAAAGTAGCGTAAAGTTTAAGTTGTTGTTTCACAAACTTTGCACTTTTGTTTTTGTTTACGCACAGTTGCGTATAGGCCAAATCTGTGTAACCATATTTTCGTGTTTATCTGTAATGTAACTGACTTGTTCTTAATACACTATTACGTTTATCGTGAGTGAAAAGTGCTTGACTTGCCGTAGAATTGTAAGGTCGGGGCTTTGGTGTGATGGGTGCTGTAGTTTTTTCCATGTGGGTGACTGTAGTGGTGTGGGAATAGGGGAAGTCAATGAGACTCATCAGTGGTTTTGTAGCATTTGTAGTAGAGATAGGAAGATGCTAGAACAGGAGGGGAAAATTGCCGCCCTTCAGGCTGAGTTAGACAAGGCCAGGGGAGATCTTGACAGGTTAAGGTTCAAATGGTTCAAATGGCTCTGAGCACTATGGGACTTAACTGCTGAGGTCATCAGTCCCCTACAACTTAGAACTACTTAAACCTAACTAACCTAAGGACAACACACACATCCATGCCCGAGGCAGGATTCGAACCTGCGACCGTAGCGGTCGCGCGGTTCCAGACTGTTTCGCCTAGAACCGCTCGGCCACTCCGGCCGGCACAGGTTAAGGAGGGAGAAGGGTAAAGAGAGGAAGGAACTGGCAACAGGCAACAGGAGGAGCAGGCCTAGAACTTTGTCTGACAGCTTCATGGTGAATGTGGAAAATAGATTTGACCTGTTGCTTCAGTTAGAAGCTGGTGAGCCTCAAGCAGTTGCAGGTGTAGACAGGGCACAACAAACTTTCAGCAGCAAATTGAAAAGTAAAAATGTAGGGAAATCAGTAAAAAGAAAGAAAGTGTTGTTGTTAGGTAGTTCCCATGGAAGAGGTGTTGGTCAACTTTTGCAGGATGAACTAGGATCAGAATACCAGGTCACCAATTTTCTTAAACCTAGCGCTGGTCTGGAGCAGGTGACAGAGGATTTAGGATCACTTTGCAAAGATTTAACTAAGGAAGACACCGTGGTTATAGTGGGTGCGGCAGGTAACAGTGTTGACAGAGATCCTGGGTACAGTATAGAGTGTGACCTGGCGAAGATTGCATCAGCATCGAAGCATACTAGAGCTGAATTTGTATCTGTTCTTGGGCGCCATGACCGACCTCATTTGAACTCTTCGGTCAAGAGAGTTAACTTGGAGCTAAAACGGCTGCTCATGTCGGGTGAAGGGTCACACATTGGTGTGGTTCCTGTTGATTCTCTCAGTAGGTGGGATTATACTAGGCATGGCCTTCACCTCAAAAGGAAGCGGAAGGGTAAATTGGCTGGGGAAATAGCAGGAAAGTTAAGAGGGGGAGGCACTGTCATGAGTGGTGAAATACCAGTGGTTATAGGGTTCAGAAAAGACCCTTTTTTAGGATAGGGAGGACAGAAAGAAAGCAAATTTTAAAAGAGGTTAGAACTGAGACAAACCTTCAGTTTGAGAAAGAAATCAAAAAACATAATTCCAGCTTATTACATCAGCATAAACAGCTATTGGTTAAGAATTTTCGACAGTCAGCAGGTATTTTAACTCTACGTAATTTTAACTCAGTCAATGTGAAAGATCAGCTATCTTTATTGCATCAAAATATTCGAGGACTGAGAAATAAAATTAATGAATTAACTATCTGCATAGATGAATTAGAGTCTTCAAACCCAGCTGACAAAATCTGCCTCTCTGAACATCATATGACAACTGGTATAGAACTTTTAAGTGTTACAGGGTTTAGGTTAGCATCTCACTTTTGTAGATCAGAGATGGAGAAAGGAGAAGTTACCACATTCATCAGGAACTGTCATAAATTTAAGAACATACACATTCATAAACTTTGCCTAGAACAGCATATGGAAGCATTTGCAACAGAATTAGAATTTCACAAAAAATCCTTCATAATATTAAGTGTATATCGAGCACCTGCAGGTAATTTTAATCTGTTTTCCAACCACCTTGAAGCTGCACTGGCCCATTTAACAACCAAAAACAAAGAAATAGTGGTTGCTGGTGATTTCAATGTAGATTTCCTTAAAGACGCTCCCAATAAGAACTTATTTGAATTAGTAACACTGTCATTCAACTTAATTCCCACTGTAAAGTTCCCCACTAGGATAGCCACTTGCTCACAAACAGCCATTGATAATATCTTTATAGAAAAGTACAATGAACAAAATTATATTACAAAACCAATAGTCAATGGCGTCTCAGACCATGACATGCAGTTCCTTCTGTTAAATGTTAATACTGAACACGATATAATATCTGTTAAATCTGAGCTCAAGAGGGTAATCAGTAAGTCAAAAATTGATTATTTTAGGACACTCCTCAGAGACATTCACTGGACTGATGTTTACAGTACTCATGGCATGAATGAAAAATATAACACATCTGCTAATAAAGTGCTTACCTTATTCGTACACTGCTTTCCCCCAAAACTTACCAAGGTTAGAGCAAAGTCTTCAAAGAAGCCATGGATTACTCGAGCTATAGGGGTACCTTGTAAAACAAAAAGAAAACTGTATCTGTCAATCCGAAACATTTCCAATGTTGATGCTATAGCACATTATAAGAAATACTGCAAAATATTAAAGACTGTAATATGGATGTCAAAGCAAATATATTACAAGGAAAAGATGGTCATATCAGATAACAAAATAAAGACAATATGGGATATAGTGAAGGAGGAGACCGGTAGAACCAGACATGAAGAGGAACAAATAGCATTAAGAGTAAATGATACATTGGTAACAGATTTGTATAGTGTTGCAGAACTTTTTAAGAAACATTTTGTAACTGTTACTGAAAAGATGGGGTTGCCAGGTTCGGTAGATGCTGCTACGGAATACCTCAGACCAGACATTTCAAGTAACTTCAATAATATGAATTTGACCCTCACAACCCCAACAGAAATAATGTCCATCATAACATCTTTAAAATCAAAAACATCTAGTGGATATGATGAAATATCGACAAAGTTAGTTAAAGAATGTGATTCTGAGCTAAGTAGCACATTAAGCTATCTGTGTAACCAGTCGTTTATCAGTGGAATATTTCCTGAATGGCTGAAATATGCTGAAGTTAAGCCACTATTTAAGAAGGGAGATAAAGAAATAGCATCAAATTTCTGTCCTATTTCACTGTTGCCAGCATTCTCAAAAATTTTCGAAAAAGTGAGATACATTCGTCTTTATAACAATCTTATCTCAAATAACATACTGTCAAAGTTGCAGTTTGGATTTCTAAAAGGTTCTGATATTGAGAAGGCTATCTACACTTGCAGTGAAAATGTGCTTAATTCATTAGACAAAAAATTGCAGGCAACTGGTATATTTTGTGATCTGTCAAAGGCATTTGACTGTGTAAATCTCAATATCCTTTTACGTAAATTAGAATATTATAGTGTAACAGGAAATGCTGCAAAATGGTTCAAATCTTATATCTCTGGCAGGAAACAAAGGGTGTTATTAGGAAAGAGACATGTATCATGCTATCAGGCATCATCCAACTGGGAACTAATTACATGTGGGGTCCCACAAGGTTCCATTTTGGGGCCTTACTTTTTCTTGTGCATATCAATGACCTTTCATCATTTGCATTACCAGATGCCAAGTTCGTTTTGTTTGCCGATGATACAAACATTGCAATAAATAGCAAATCAAGTGTAGTCTTAGAAATATCAGCCAATAAAATATTTGTGGACATTTATCACTGGTTCCTACCAAATTCTTTGTCACTAAACTTAGGAAAAACACACTACATGCAGTTCAGAACTTGTAAGGGGTGCCCCACGAGTGTATGTCTAACATACGATGACAAGAAGATAGAAGTAGTGGACAGTGTTAAATTCTTGGGATTACAGCTTGATAATAAATTCAACTGGGAGGAGCACACCAAAGAACTGCTGAAGCGTCTTAACAAATCTCTGTTTGCAATGCGAATTTTGTCAGACATAGGGGAAATAAAAATGAAAAAGCTGGCATACTATGCTTACTTTCATTCCATAATGTCATATGGGATTATTTTTTGGGGTAATTCATCAAGCCAAGCTAAAGTTTTCTGGGCACAAAAACGCACAGTAAGAGTTATATGTGGTGTGAACTCAAGAACATCCTGCACAAGCCTGTTTAGGGAACTAGGGATACTAACTACTGCTTCCCAATATATTTATTCCTTAATGAAATTTGTCATTAAAAATATGTCACTTTTTCAAACCAACAGCTCAATTCATGGAATCAGTACTAGAAATAATAATAATCTTCACAAGGATTTAAAGTCACTTAGTCTTGTACAAAAAGGTGTGGATTATTCAGGAACACACATTTTCAATAACTTGCCAGCAGCCATGAAAAGCTTAACGACCAATGAAATTCAGTTTAAGAGAAGCGTAAAGGATTTATTGGTGTCCAACTCCTTCTACTCCATTCATGAATTTCTCAGTAAAACCAACTGATTTGTATATAAGTACAATATAACTTCTGCACAATTTCAGTGCAGTAATGTGTTCATTGAAAATTTGTGTGTGTGTGTGTATGTGTGTGTGTGTGTAAGTACAGTCTAACTTCTGCACCATTTCAGCGCAGTGATGTGTTCATTGTAAATAAGTTTTATGGTAGTTGTATTACATGTTTATTACCTTATAAATAAATTAAATAAATTTTTATTTTAAATTCAGTGCATTAGTATTTGTAAAATGACTCTTTCATATAGTGTTCATTAAAAAATGACGATCATTCCACTTGGGACTTGTGGAATGGTACATTAGCTTATTTGTTTTAGTTGTAAATATTTGTCATGTATTGTTGTTTTTCTGACATGTTCCATATCCTGGAGGATCTCCTCACTACGGATCAATTGGAATGAAAGTAAATCTAATCTAATCTAATCTATGTATAATAGGTAGTATAACCACACCTAACACATATGATGCCAAGATACTTGCAGTCAGCGAATTTATTTCCAGTTGCTTTCCGTTTACTTGCCATATGTCGTGTTTTTCAGGGTTCGTTTTCGATATATCATGAATAGTCGTAGTACGCTGCTGCTCTGTGAGCTGTTTTGTATGTTGCAATCATCCAGATTACCGTGTTATTCTTTTTTCTCGGGTATCGGAATTTTAGGCCGACCCTGTTCAGTTATATTTACATTGTCACCGGTTGTCCTCTCGATCACTGGCAGTTTCCGCGTGTTCACTAGTAAATCTGTGGGTTAATGTATCCGTGCAATCATTAGCCTGACTAGCGTTGTTTTGTGGAGTTTCTCATTGGTCAGGATGTTGTTACTGGCAATGATATTCTACTTCGATGTACAATTTCGATCATGGATGTTCTTCGGTTCCATTACCGTTGACTGTTAATGTATGGTTATTGTAAATATCTCTAAACTCATGGTAATACTGCCTAATGTGCTGATACAATACGTTAATTTTAGTTAGGTTTATCGGTGGCTTGCAAGTTTCCGGCTTACAAAATAAAAGACATCATATTTACGCCAGTGACTGTAACACCTTCTTTATTTCACGATTGCAATTTCGGCCTCAGGCCATTATCAAGTGCCGATTTTTGTAGCTTTAAGCCATATAAACTTAAAATGAGCTGACACCTTTATATGTGTCAGCTCATATTAAATTTATATGGCTTAAAGCCACAAAAATCTTCACTTGATAATGGCCTATGGCCTAAATTGCAATCGTGAAATAAAGAAAGTGTTACAGTCACTGGCGTAAATATGATGTCTTTTATAAAGTTGTACATGGCTGTGAATCCAAGGTATAAAAAGTTTTTTCCGGCTTACGTTTCAGTATTAGATTTTGCATCAGGCTTAAGTTTGGCTTCCTTATTTCTTTTTTCATGAGATTAGTTACAAGCGATCAGCAATGTCTCATGCTTCCAAAATGAAGTCCTCCCTTTGCAAATGGTAGAGTCAGCGCATGGAATTGTATTTTAAACACTTTGGCTCTAGCTAAGAACCAACAAAGGCTCATTGGATGTTGTTGACCTTTGGATCTTGGTTAGGCAGCATCTGTCCAATGTGTCATAGTTGCCACTGACATGTCCATTGTATTCACTCCTGAAGGAAATTGTATTTTCCTGATAATCCCCACGGGTTTGCTGCCGGATTCTAAAATCAACACGACTCGATATTTTGGCAATTCATCTGTCCACCATCCTCACGAGAAAGCTGTTGAGTCCCGCTGAAATCAGATGCCAACGCTTTCTTTGTGTGTGTGTGTGTGTGTGTCTGTTTGTCTGATGTTTTGACTCAAATCTTATCATCTTCAATGATCTGTACTTCTGTACTGTGTTGCACGAGTAAAAGGCTCAGTTTGTATTTATTAGCATCGATGAGCCAAGGTTTGGGCACTATAATGGGTCCTTGAAACCTGCTGTTATTTGACCAGCTTACATATACTGCTACTAAGCATCCTTCGTCCTAAATGGTGGGGTTATGTCGGATCGAAGAGAATTGCCTTCGGTACTTTATATTTGTGCCATCGCGCAGGGGCACTTATACCTACGACATCACATAAGGCGCCCAATTTGTCACACTCTCTTGTGGGTTTCTCCTTCACTTCTTCTTTGAAGTCTTCTCTCGTAGTCATTGTGTAACCCTTGGTTCCGTACTTACATAGGGCCTTCATCTGAAGCGGCAATTTTGTAGTACCTGTAGGTTCCTGTAATTTGTTTCACACGTAGATCGCATGATGCAGAGTCGAGTACTATTACGAGTTCTACTGTGGCGTGATAGAGATGCAATTTCATAAGTTGGTTCGAATCGGAGTGTTTCAGGAATGGGATGAGAAACACCATCTTCTCTCGGATGTGTGCCGTATAAAGCAGCTTTCAGTCGATATGAACTCCCAAGTACTTCACAATATTTGACCATGGGATTGTTGGTTCTAGTGTCCAGAGCCTACCTTTGGCGATGGTTTCCTCTTCGTAAAGACAAGATTGCTGTCTTGCTTGGGCTAGTTATTACTTTGTTGTATTTTTTCCACTGTTCCATAAGGCCTAGGCATCGGCGATATGAGATGATGCTTTCGCTTTCCAGTAGTAAGGATCTCTGTGTCACCTGGACACAATCTAACAGTGGCGGAGTGGATTCAAATGGTTCAAATGGCTCTGAGCACTATGGGACTTAACATCTATGGTCATCAGTCCCCTAGAACTTAGAACTACTTAAACCTAACTAACCTAAGGACAGAACACAACACCCAGCCATCACGAGGCAGAGAAAATCCCTGACCCCGCCGGGAATCGAACCCGGGAACCCGGGCGTGGGAAGCGAGAACGCTACCGCACGACCACGAGATGCGGGCGTGGCGGAGTGGAAAAGTCGCTAATACACAAGTTGAAAAGTAGATGCTAGATGACCCAGCCATGGGGAAGTCCCGCGGTGAATGATCTTGATGTCGAGTTCTGGTATTCGATACGAACGTAGAGTCATCTGCCGTCGAGAAAGCTATCAATGATTTTGAGGTAGTTGTCTGGCATTGGAGTGGTCCGAGACAATTCCACTATTACGTTGTGGCGCCGTACTTTATAATAGGCCTATTCTTGATCCAGAAAAACTTCGCTGGTCAAGCTTCTCTAGTCGAAGTTCTCTTCTACAGTTTCTGTTGCTCGTAGGAGCAGTAGTTCAGGTGACAATTCTGGTCATAGGACGTCATGGGCGACGAGGATGTCGTGTAAGCGTTTAAAGAATACTTTCGCTATCATATTTCCCACCGTTGGGAAGAGGTTATTTATTCTGCAGCTGTCCAGCAGGGAAAGGTCTTTCCCTGGTGTAGGAATCGATATTACCCTGGCCACTTTCCGAACCTCAGGGAAATAATTCAACATCAAACAGGTGTTTATGATTCATGTTCAAATGGTTCAAATGGCTCTAAGCACTGTGGGACTTTTCATCTGAGGTCATCAGTTCCCTAGACTTAGAACTACTTAAACTTAACTAACCTGCCCGAGGCAGGATTCGAACCTGCGACCGTAGCAGCAGCGTGGTTCCAGACTGAAGCCCCTGGAACCGCTCTGCCACAGCGGCCGGCTATGATTCTTTTTGTTAGTAAAAAATTCCGAAGTGGTTGGAGAGCCTGATCATGAAGACCCCAACGCTCTCATTTGGAAAGAGATCCGAAGACCTTGCTGGCCAAGGTAGGTTTTGGCAAGCACGAAGACGAGCAGTAGAACCTTTTGCTGAAATACAAGCACAGGACAGCTTCCCATGAAGCTCAAGTAAAAGAGGTGTAGGATACTTCTGTGTTGTTAGGGTGCAGAAGATGATGACCAAAGACGTCCTGCGTCCTGCTATGAAAAGAAATGGACCCCAGACCATTACTCCTGGTTGTCAGGCCATTTGGCGGGCAACAGTGAGGGGGGTATCCCACCGCTGTCCATGGCTTCTGCTCCTGGTTGTCGAGCCATTTGGAGGGCAACAGTGAGGGTGGAATCCCACCGCTGTACCAGGCTTCTGTTCCTGGTTGTCGAGCCATTTGGCGGGCAACAGTGACGGTGGTATCCCACATCTGTCCCTGGCTTCTGCTCCTGTTTGTCAAGCGATTTGGCGGGCAACATTGATGGTGGTATCCCACCGCTGTCCCTGGCTTCTACTCCTGGTTGTCCAGCCATTTGGTGGGCAACAGTGAGGTGGCAACCCACCGCTGTCCCTGGATTCTGCTCCTGGTTGTCGAGCCATTTGACGGGCAACAGTGAGGGTGGAATCCCACCGCTGTCCCCCGCTTCTGCTCCTGGTGATCGAACCATTTGGCAGGCAATAGTGAGGGTGGTAACCCACCGCGGTGCGTGGCTTCTGCTTCTGTTTGTCGAGAAATTTGGAGGGCAACAGTGAGGGTGGTAACCCACCGCTGTCCCTGCCTTCTGCTCCTGGTTGTCGAGCCATTTGGTGGGCAACCGTGAGGGTGGCATCCCACCGCTGTCCCTGGTTTCTGCTCCTGGTTGTCGTGACATTTGGCGGGCAACAGTTAGGGTGGTATCCCACCGCTGTCCTTGGCTTCTGCTCCTGGTTGTCGAGCCTTTTGGAAGGCAACAGTGAGGATGGTATCCCACCGCTGTCACTGGCGTCTGGTCCTGATTGTCGATTCATTTGGCGGGCGATAGTGAGGGTGGTAACACACCGCTGTCCCTGGCTTCTGCTCCTGGTTGTCGTGCCATTTGGCGGGCAACAGTGAGAGGGGTATCCCACCGCTGTCCCTTGCTTCTTCTCCAGGTTGTCGAGCCATTTGGCGGGCAACAGTGAGGGTGGTATCCCACTGCTGTCCCTGGCTTCTGCTCCTGGTTGTCGAGCCATTTGGCAGGCAACAGTGAGGGTGGTATCCCACCGCTGTCCCTCACTTCTTCTCCTGGTTGTCGAGTCATTTGGCCGGCAACAGTGAGGGTTGTATCCCACCGCTGTCCCTGGATTCTGCTCCTGGTTGTTGAGCCATTTGGTGGGCAACACTGAGGGTGGTAGCCCACCACTCTCCCTGGATTCTGCTCCTGTTTGTCGAGCCATTTGGCGGGCAACAGTGAGGGTGGTATCCCACCGCTGTCCCCGGCATCTGCTCCTGGTTGTCTAACCATTTGGCGGGAAACAGTAATGGTGGTATTCCACCGCTGTCCCTGGCTTCTGCTCCTGGTTGTCGAGCCATTTGGCGGGCAACAGTCAGGGTGGTAACCGACCGCTATCCCTGGCTTTTGCTATTGGTTGTCGAGCCACTTGGCGGGCAACAGTGAGGATGGTAACCCATCGCTGTCCCTGGCTTCTGTTCCTGGTTGTCGAGCCATTTGGCGGGCAACAGTGAGAGTGGTATCCCACCGCTGTCCCTGGCTTCTACTCCTGGTTGTCCAGCCATTTGGTGGGCAACAGTGAGGTGGCAACCCACCGCTGTCCCTGGATTCTGCTCCTGGTTGTCGAGCCATTTGACGGGCAACAGTGAGGGTGGAATCCCACCGCTGTCCCCCGCTTCTGCTCCTGGTGATCGAACCATTTGGCAGGCAATAGTGAGGGTGGTAACCCACCGCGGTGCGTGGCTTCTGCTTCTGTTTGTCGAGAAATTTGGAGGGCAACAGTGAGGGTGGTAACCCACCGCTGTCCCTGCCTTCTGCTCCTGGTTGTCGAGCCATTTGGTGGGCAACCGTGAGGGTGGCATCCCACCGCTGTCCCTGGTTTCTGCTCCTGGTTGTCGTGACATTTGGCGGGCAACAGTTAGGGTGGTATCCCACCGCTGTCCTTGGCTTCTGCTCCTGGTTGTCGAGCCTTTTGGAAGGCAACAGTGAGGATGGTATCCCACCGCTGTCACTGGCGTCTGGTCCTGATTGTCGATTCATTTGGCGGGCGATAGTGAGGGTGGTAACACACCGCTGTCCCTGGCTTCTGCTCCTGGTTGTCGTGCCATTTGGCGGGCAACAGTGAGAGGGGTATCCCACCGCTGTCCCTTGCTTCTTCTCCAGGTTGTCGAGCCATTTGGCGGGCAACAGTGAGGGTGGTATCCCACTGCTGTCCCTGGCTTCTGCTCCTGGTTGTCGAGCCATTTGGCGGGCAACAGTGAGGGTGGTATCCCACCGCTGTCCCTCACTTCTTCTCCTGGTTGTCGAGTCATTTGGCCGGCAACAGTGAGGGTTGTATCCCACCGCTGTCCCTGGATTCTGCTCCTGGTTGTTGAGCCATTTGGTGGGCAACACTGAGGGTGGTAGCCCACCACTCTCCCTGGATTCTGCTCCTGTTTGTCGAGCCATTTGGCGGGCAACAGTGAGGGTGGTATCCCACCGCTGTCCCCGGCATCTGCTCCTGGTTGTCTAACCATTTGGCGGGAAACAGTAATGGTGGTATTCCACCGCTGTCCCTGGCTTCTGCTCCTGGTTGTCGAGCCATTTGGCGGGCAACAGTCAGGGTGGTAACCGACCGCTATCCCTGGCTTTTGCTATTGGTTGTCGAGCCACTTGGCGGGCAACAGTGAGGATGGTAACCCATCGCTGTCCCTGGCTTCTGTTCCTGGTTGTCGAGCCATTTGGCGGGCAACAGTGAGAGTGGTATCCCACCGCTGTCCCTGGCTTCTGCTCCTGGTTGTCGAGCCATTTGGTGGGCAACAGTGAGGCTGGTATACCCCCGCTGTCCCTGGCTTCTCCTCCGGGTTGTCGAGCCATTTGGCAGGCAACAGTTAGGGTGGTAACCCACCGCTGTCCCTGGCTTCTGCTCGTGGTAGTCTAGCCATTTGACGTGCATGAGTGAGGGTGGTATCCCACCGCCATCCCTCGCTTCTTCTCCTGGTTGTCGAGTCATATGGCGGGCAACAGTGAGGGTGGTATCCCACCGCTGTCCCTGGATTCTGCTCCAGGTTGTCGAGCCATTTGGCGGGCAACAGTGAGGATGGTAACCCACCGCTGTCCCTGGCTTCTGCTCCTGGTTGTTGAGCCATTTGGTGGGCAACAGTGAGGGTGGTAACCCACCGCTCTCCCTGGATTCTGCCCCTTGTTGTCGAGCCATTTGGCGGGCAACAGTCAGGGTGGTAACCGACCGCTATCCCTGGCTTTTGCTCCTGGTTGTCGAGCCAATTGGCGGGCAACAGTCAGGGTGGAAACCCACGGCTGTCCCAGACTTCTGCTCCTGGTTGTCGAGCCATTTGGAGGGCAACAGTGAGGGTGGTATCCCACCGCTGTACCTGGCACCTGTTCCTGGTTGTCGAGCCATTTGGCGGGCAACAGTGACGGTGGTATCCCACATCTGTCCCTGGCTTCTGCTCCTGTTTGTCAAGCGATTTGGCGGGCAACAGTGATGGTGGTATCCCACCGCTGTCCCTGGCTTCTACTCCTGGTTGTCCAGCCATTTGGTGGGCAACAGTGAGGTGGCAACCCACCGCTGTCCCTGGATTCTGCTCCTGGTTGTCGAGCCATTTGACGGGCAACAGTGAGGGTGGAATCCCACCGCTGTCCCCGCTTCTGCTCCTGGTGATCGAACCATTTGGCAGGCAATTGTGAGGGTGGTAACACACCGCGGTGCGTGGCTTCTGCTTCTGTTTGTCGAGAAATTTGGAGGGTAACAGTGAGGGTGGTAACCCACCGCAGTCCCTGTCTTCTACTCCTGGTTGTCGAGCCATTTGGCGGGCAACCGTGAGGGTGGCATCCCACCGCTGTCCCTGGTTTCTGCTCCTGGTTGACGTGACATTTGGCGGGCAACAGTTAGGGTGGTATCCCACCGCTGTCCTTGGCTTCTGCTCCTGGTTGTCGAGCCATTTGGAAGGCAACAGTGAGGATGGTATCCCACCGCTGTCTCTGGCGTCTGGTCCTGATTGTCGATTCATTTGGCGGGCGATAGTGAGGGTGGTAACACACCGCTGTCCCTGGCTTCTGCTCCTGGTTGTCGTGCCATTTGGCGGGCAACAGTGAGAGGGGTATCCCACCGCTGTCCCTTGCTTCTTCTCCAGGTTGTCGAGCCATTTGGCGGGCATCAGTGAGGGTGGTATCCCACCGCTATCCCTGGCTTCTGCTCCTGTTTGTCGAGCCATTTGGCGGGCAACAGTGAGGGTGGTATCCCACCGCTGTCCCTCACTTGTTCTCCTGGTTGTCGAGTCATTTGGCCGGCAACAGTGAGGGTTGCATCCCACCGCTGTCCCTGGATTCTGCTCCTGGTTGTTGAGCCATTTGGTGGGCAACACTGAGGGTGGTAGCCCACCACTCTCCCTGGATTCTGCTCCTGTTTGTCGAGCCATTTGGCGGGCAACAGTGAGGGTGGTATCCCACCGCTGTCCCCGGCATCTGCTCCTGGTTGTCGAACCATTTGGCGGGAAACAGTAATGGTGGTATCCCACCGCTGTCCCTGGCTTCTGCTCCTGGTTGTCGAGCCATTTGGCGGGCAACAGTCAGGGTGGTAACCGACCGCTATCCCTGGCTTTTGCTATTGGTTGTCGAGCCACTTGGCGGGCAACAGTGAGGATGGTAACCCATCGCTGTCCCTGGCTTCTGTTCCTGGTTGTCGAGCCATTTGGCGGGCAACAGTGAGAGTGGTATCCCACCGCTGTCCCTGGCTTCTGCTCCTGGTTGTCGAGCCATTTGGTGGGCAACAGTGAGGGTGGTATACCCCCGCTGTCCCTGGCTTCTCCTCCTGGTTGTCGAGCCATTTGGCAGGCAACAGTTAGGGTGGTAACCCACCGCTGTCCCTGGCTTCTGCTCGTGGTAGTCTAGCCATTTGACGTGCATGAGTGAGGGTGGTATCCCACCGCCATCCCTCGCTTCTTCTCCTGGTTGTCGAGTCATTTGGCGGGCAACAGTGAGGGTGGTACCCCACCGCTGTCCCTGGATTCTGCTCCTGGTTGTAGAGCCATTTGGTGGGCAACAGCGAGGGTGGTAACGCACCGCTCTCCCTGGATTCTGCTCCTGGTTGTCGAGCCATTTGGCGGGCAACAGTGAGGGAGGTATCCCACCGCTGTCCCTGGCTTCTGACCCGGTTATCGAGCCATTTGGCGGGCAACAGTCAGGGTGGTAACCAACCGCTGTCCCTGGCTTCTGCTACTGGTTGTCGAGCCATTTGGCGGGCAACAGTGAGGGTGGTATCACACCGCTGTCCCTGGCTTCTGCTCCTGTTTGTCTTGTCATTTGGTGGGCAACAGTGAGGGTTGTATCCCACCGCTGTCCCTGGCTTCTGCTCCTGGTTGTCGAGCCATTTGGCGGGCAAAAGTAAGGATGGTAACCCACCGCTGTCCCTGTCTTCTGCTCCTGGTTGTCGAGCCATTTTTCGGGCAACAGTGAGGGTAGTATCCCACCGCTGTTCCTGGCTTCTGCTGCTCGTTGTCGAGTCATTTGGCGGGCAACAGTGACGGTGGTATCCTACCTCTGTCCCTGGCTTCTGCTCCTTTTTGTCAAGCCATTTGTGGGGCAACAGCGATGGTGGCATCCCACCGCTGTCCCTGGCTTCTGCTCCTGGTTGTCAAGCCATTTGGTGGGCAACGGTGAGGTGGTATCCCACCACTGTCCCTGGCTTCTGCTCCTGGTTGTCGAGCCATTTGGGCGGCAACAGTGAGGGTGGTATCCCACCGCTGTCCCTTGCTTGTGCTCCTGGTGATCGAGCCATTTGGCGGGCAATAGTGAGGGTGGTAACCCACTGCTGTGCCTAGCTTCTGTTCTGGTTGTCGAGCCATCTGGAGGGCAACAGTGAGGGTGGTAACCCACTGCTGTCCCTGCCTTCTGCTCCTGGTTGTCGAGCCATTTGGCAGGCTACCGTGAGGGTGGCATCCCACCACTGTCCCTGGTTTCGGCTCCTGGTTGTCGAGACTTTTGGCGGGCAACAGTGTGGGTGGTATCCCACCGCTGTCCCTGGCTTCTGCTCCTGGTTGTCGAGCCATTTGGCGGGCAACAGTGAAGGTGGCATCCCACCGCCGTCCCTGGCTCCTGCTCCTGGTTGTCGAGCCATTTGGCGGGCAACAATGAGGGTGGTATCCCACCGCTGTCCCTGGCTTCTGCTCCTTGTTGTCGAACCTTTTGGCAGGCAGCAGTGAGGGTGGTATCCCACCGCTGTCCCGGGCTTCTGGTCCCGATTGTCAAGCCATTTGGCGGGCAACAGTGAGGGTGGTAACACACCGCTGTCCCTTGCTTCTGCTCCTGGTTGTCGAGCCACTTGGCGGGCAACGGTGAGGGTGGTATCCCACCGCTGTCCCCCGCTTTTGCTCCTGGTGATCGAACCATTTGGCAGGCAATAGTGAGGGTGGTAACCCACCGCGGTGCGTGGCTTCTGCTTCTGTTTGTCGAGAAATTTGGAAGGCAACAGTGAGGGTGGTAACCCACCGCTGTCCCTGCCTTCTGCTCCTGGTTGTCGAGCCATTTGGCGGTCAACCGTGAGGGTGGCATCCCACCGCTGTCCCTGGTTTCTGCTCCTGGTTGTCGTGACATTTGGTGGGCAACAGTTAGGGTGGTATCCCACCGCTATCCTTGGCTTCTGCTCCTGGTTGTCGAGCCTTTTGGAAGGCAACAGTGAGGATGGTATCCCACCGCTGTCACTGGCGTCTGGTCCTGATTGTCGATTCATTTGGCGGGCGATAGTGAGGGTGGTAACACACCACTGTCCCTGGCTTCTGCTCCTGGTTGTCGTGCCATTTGGCGGGCAACAGTGAGAGGGGTATCCCACCGCTGTCCCTTGCTTCTTCTCCAGGTTGTCGAGCCATTTGGCGGGCAACAGTGAGGGTGGTATCCCACCGCTGTCCCTGGCTTCTGCTCCTGGTTGTCGAGCCATTTGGCGGGCAACAGTGAGGGTGGTATCCCACCGCTGTCCCTCACTTCTTCTCCTGGTTGTCGAGTCATTTGGCCGGCAACAGTGAGGGTTGTATCCCACCGCTGTCCCTGGATTCTGCTCCTGGTTGTTGAGCCATTTGGTGGGCAACACTGAGGGTGGTAGCCCACCACTCTCCCTTGATTCTGCTCCTGTTTGTCGAGCCATTTGGCGGGCAACAGTGAGGGTGGTATCCCTACGCTGTCCCCGGCATCTGCTCCTGGTTGTCGAACCATTTGGCGGGAAACAGTAATGGTGGTATCCCACCGCAGTCCCTGGCTTCTGCTCCTGGTTGTCGAGCCATTTGGCGTGCAACAGTCAGGGTGGTAACCGACCGCTATCCCTGGCTTTTGCTATTGGTTGTCGAGCCACTTGGCGGGCAACAGTGAGGATGGTAACCCATCGCTGTCCCTGGCTTCTGTTCCTGGTTGTCGAGCCATTTGGCGGGCAACAGTGAGAGTGGTATCCCACCGCTGTTCCTGGCTTCTGCTCCTGGTTGTCGAGCCATTTGGTGGGCAACAGTGTGGGGGGTATACCCCCGCTGTCCCTGGCTTCTCCTCCTGGTTGTCGAGCCATTTGGCAGGCAACAGTTAGGGTGGTAACCCACCGCTGTCCCTGGCTTCTGCTCGTGGTTGTCTAGCCATTTGACGTGCATGAGTGATGGTGGTATCCCACCGCCATCCCTCGCTTCTTCTCCTGGTTGTCGAGTCATTTGAAGGGCAACAGTGAGGGTGGTATCCCACCGCTGTCCCTGGATTCTGCTCCTGGTTGTAGAGCCATTTGTTGGGCAGCAGCGAGGGTGGTCACGCACCGCTCTCCCTGGATTCTGCTCCTGGTTGTCGAGCCATTTGGCGGGCAACAGTGAGGGAGGTATCCCACCACTGTCCCTGGCTTCTGTCCCCGGTTATCGAGCCTTTTGGCGGGCAACAGTCAGGGTGGTAACCAACCGCTGTCCCTGGCTTCTGCTACTGGTTGTCGAGCCATTTGGCGGGCAACAGTGAGGGTGGTATCCCACCGCTGTCCCTGGCTTCTGCTCCTGTTTGTCGTGTCATTTGGTGGGCAACAGTGAGGGTTGCATCCCACCGCTGTCCCTGGCTTCTGCTCCTGGTTGTCGAACCATTTGGCGGGAAACAGTAATGGTGGTATCCCACCGCTGCCCCTGGCTTCTGCTCCTGGTTGTCGAGCCATTTGGCGGGCAACAGTCAGGGTGGTAACCGACCGCTATCCCTGGCTTTTGCTATTGGTTGTCGAGCCACTTTGCAGGCAACAGTGAGGATGGTAACCCATCGCTGTCCCTGGCTTCTGTTCCTGGTTGTCGAACCATTTGGCGGGCAACAGTGAGAGTGGTATCCCACCGCTGCCCCTGGCTTCTGCTCCTGGTTGTCGAGCCATTTGGCGGGCAACAGTCAGGGTGGTAACCGACCGCTATCCCTGGCTTTTGCTATTGGTTGTCGAGCCACTTTGCAGGCAACAGTGAGGATGGTAACCCATCGCTGTCCCTGGCTTCTGTTCCTGGTTGTCGAACCATTTGGCGGGCAACAGTGAGAGTGGTATCCCACCGCTGTCCCTGGCTTCTGCTCCTGGTTGTCGAGCCATTTGGTGGGCAACAGTGAGGGTGGTATACCCCCGCTGTCCCTGGCTTCTTCTCCTGGTTGTCGAGCCATTTGGCAGGCAACAGTTAGGGTGGTAACCCACCGCTGTCCCTGGCTTCTGCTCGTGGTAGTCTAGCCATTTGACGTGCATGAGTGAGGGTGGTATCCCACCGCCATCCCTCGCTTCTTCTCCTGGTTGTCGAGTCATTTGGCGGGCAACAGTGAGGGTGGTACCCCACCGCTGTCCCTGGATTCTGCTCCTGGTTGTAGAGCCATTTGGTGGGCAACAGCGAGGGTGGTAACGCACCGCTCTCCCTGGATTCTGCTCCTGGTTGTCGAGCCATTTGGCGGGCAACAGTGAGGGAGGTATCCCACCACTGTCCCTGGCTTCTGTCCCCGGTTATCGATCCATTTGGCGGGCAACAGTCAGGGTGGTAACCAACCGCGGTCCCTGGCTTCTGCTACTGGTTGTCGAGCCATTTGGCGGGCAACAGTGAGGGTGGTATCCCACCGCTGTCCCTGGCTTCTGCTCCTGTTTGTCTTGTCATTTGGTGGGCAACAGTGAGGGTTGTATCCCACCGCTGTCCCGGGCTTCTGCTCCTGGTTGTCGAGCCATTTGGCGCGCAACAGAGAGGGTGGTTACCCACCTCTGTCCCTGATTTCTGCTCCTGGTTGTCGAGCCATTTGGCGGGCGACCGTGAGGGTGGTATCCCACCGCTGTCCCTAGATTCTGCTCCTTTTTGTCGAGCCATTTGGCGAGCAACAGTAACGGTGGTAACCTACCGCTGTCCCTGGCTTCCGCTCCTGGTTGTCGAGCCATTTGGCGGGCAAAAGTAAGAATGGTAACCCACCGCTGTCCCTGTCTTCTGCTCCTGGTTGTCGAGCCATTTTTCGGGCAACAGTGAGGGTAGTATCCCACCGCTGTTCCTGGCTTCTGGTGCTCGTTGTCATTTGGCGGGCAACAGTGACGGTGGTATCCTACCTCTGTCCCTGGCTTCTGCTCCTTTTTGTCAAGCCATTTGTGGGGCAACAGTGATGGTGGCATCCCACCGCTGTCCCTGGCTTCTGCTCCTGGTTGTCAAGCCATTTGGTGGGCAACGGTGAGGTGGTATCCCACCACTGTCCCTGGCTTCTGCTCCTGGTTGTCGAGCCATTTGGGCGGCAACAGTGAGGGTGGTATCCCACCGCTGTCCCTTGCTTGTGCTCCTAGTGATCGAGCCATTTGGCGGGCAATAGTGAGGGTGGTAACCCACTGCTGTGCCTAGCTTCTGTTCTGGTTGTCGAGCCATCTGGAGGGCAACAGTGAGGGTGGCAACCCACTGCTGTCCCTGCCTTCTGCTCCTGGTTGTCGAGCCATTTGGCGGGCTACCGTGAGGGTGGCATCCCACCACTGTACCTGGTTTCGGCTCCTGGTTGTCGAGACTTTTGGCGGGCAACAGTGTGGGTGGTATCCCACCGCTGTCCCTGGCTTCTGCTCCTGGTTGTCGAGCCATTTTGCGGGCAACAGTGAAGGTCGCATCCCACCGCCGTCCCTGGCTCCTGCTCCTGGTTGTCGAGCCATTTGGCGGGCAACAATGAGGGTGGTATCCCACCGCTGTCCCTGGCTTCTGCTCCTTGTTGTCGAACCTTTTGGCAGGCAACAGTGAGGAGGGTATCCCACCGCTGTCCTTGGCTTCTGCTCCTGGTTGTCGAGCCATTTGGCGGGCAGCAGTGAGGGTGGTTCCCACAGCTGTCCCGGGCTTCTGGTCCCGATTGTCAAGCCATTTGGCGGGCAACAGTGAGGGTGGTAACACACCGCTGTCCCTTGCTTCTGCTCCTGGTTGTCGAGCCACTTGGCGGGCAACGGCGAGGGTGGTATCCCACCGCTGTCCCCCGCTTTTGCTCCTGGTGATCGAACCATTTGGCAGGCAATAGTGAGGGTGGTAACCCACCGCGGTGCGTGGCTTCTGCTTCTGTTTGTCGAGAAATTTGGAAGGCAACAGTGAGGGTGGTAACCCACCGCTGTCCCTGCCTTCTGCTCCTGGTTGTCGAGCCATTTGGCGGGCAACCGTGAGGGTGGCATCCCACCGCTGTCCCTGGTTTCTGCTCCTGGTTGTCGTGACATTTGGCGGGCAACAGTTAGGGTGGTATCCCACCGCTGTCCTTGGCTTCTGCTCCTGGTTGTCGAGCCTTTTGTAAGGCAACAGTGAGGATGGTATCCCACCGCTGTCACTGGCGTCTGGTCCTGATTGTCGATTCATTTGGCGGGCGATAGTGAGGGTGGTAACACACCGCTGTCCCTGGCTTCTGCTCCTGGTTGTCGTGCCATTTGGCGGGCAACAGTGAGAGGGGTATCCCACCGCTGTCCCTTGCTTCTTCTCCAGGTTGTCGAGCCATTTGGCAGGCAACAGTTAGGGTGGTAACCCACCGCTGTCCCTGGCTTCTGCTCGTGGTAGTCTAGCCATTTGACGTGCATGAGTGAGGGTGGTATCCCACCGCCATCCCTCGCTTCTTCTCCTGGTTGTCGAGTCATTTGGCGGGCAACAGTGAGGGTGGTACCCCACCGCTGTCCCTGGATTCTGCTCCTGGTTGTAGAGCCATTTGGTGGGCAACAGCGAGGGTGGTAACGCACCGCTCTCCCTGGATTCTGCTCCTGGTTGTCGAGCCATTTGGCGGGCAACAGTGAGGGAGGTATCCCACCACTGTCCCTGGCTTCTGTCCCCGGTTATCGATCCATTTGGCGGGCAACAGTCAGGGTGGTAACCAACCGCGGTCCCTGGCTTCTGCTACTGGTTGTCGAGCCATTTGGCGGGCAACAGTGAGGGTGGTATCCCACCGCTGTCCCTGGCTTCTGCTCCTGTTTGTCTTGTCATTTGGTGGGCAACAGTGAGGGTTGTATCCCACCGCTGTCCCGGGCTTCTGCTCCTGGTTGTCGAGCCATTTGGCGCGCAACAGAGAGGGTGGTTACCCACCTCTGTCCCTGATTTCTGCTCCTGGTTGTCGAGCCATTTGGCGGGCAACCGTGAGGGTGGTATCCCACCGCTGTCCCTAGATTCTGCTCCTTTTTGTCGAGCCATTTGGCGAGCAACAGTAACGGTGGTAACCTACCGCTGTCCCTGGCTTCCGCTCCTGGTTGTCGAGCCATTTGGCGGGCAAAAGTAAGAATGGTAACCCACCGCTGTCCCTGTCTTCTGCTCCTGGTTGTCGAGCCATTTTTCGGGCAACAGTGAGGGTAGTATCCCACCGCTGTTCCTGGCTTCTGGTGCTCGTTGTCATTTGGCGGGCAACAGTGACGGTGGTATCCTACCTCTGTCCCTGGCTTCTGCTCCTTTTTGTCAAGCCATTTGTGGGGCAACAGTGATGGTGGCATCCCACCGCTGTCCCTGGCTTCTGCTCCTGGTTGTCAAGCCATTTGGTGGGCAACGGTGAGGTGGTATCCCACCACTGTCCCTGGCTTCTGCTCCTGGTTGTCGAGCCATTTGGGCGGCAACAGTGAGGGTGGTATCCCACCGCTGTCCCTTGCTTGTGCTCCTAGTGATCGAGCCATTTGGCGGGCAATAGTGAGGGTGGTAACCCACTGCTGTGCCTAGCTTCTGTTCTGGTTGTCGAGCCATCTGGAGGGCAACAGTGAGGGTGGCAACCCACTGCTGTCCCTGCCTTCTGCTCCTGGTTGTCGAGCCATTTGGCGGGCTACCGTGAGGGTGGCATCCCACCACTGTACCTGGTTTCGGCTCCTGGTTGTCGAGACTTTTGGCGGGCAACAGTGTGGGTGGTATCCCACCGCTGTCCCTGGCTTCTGCTCCTGGTTGTCGAGCCATTTTGCGGGCAACAGTGAAGGTGGCATCCCACCGCCGTCCCTGGCTCCTGCTCCTGGTTGTCGAGCCATTTGGCGGGCAACAATGAGGGTGGTATCCCACCGCTGTCCCTGGCTTCTGCTCCTTGTTGTCGAACCTTTTGGCAGGCAACAGTGCGGAGGGTATCCCACCGCTGTCCTTGGCTTCTGCTCCTGGTTGTCGAGCCATTTGGCGGGCAGCAGTGAGGGTGGTTCCCACAGCTGTCCCGGGCTTCTGGTCCCGATTGTCAAGCCATTTGGCGGGCAACAGTGAGGGTGGTAACACACCGCTGTCCCTTGCTTCTGCTCCTGGTTGTCGAGCCACTTGGCGGGCAACGGCGAGGGTGGTATCCCACCGCTGTCCCCCGCTTTTGCTCCTGGTGATCGAACCATTTGGCAGGCAATAGTGAGGGTGGTAACCCACCGCGGTGCGTGGCTTCTGCTTCTGTTTGTCGAGAAATTTGGAAGGCAACAGTGAGGGTGGTAACCCACCGCTGTCCCTGCCTTCTGCTCCTGGTTGTCGAGCCATTTGGCGGGCAACCGTGAGGGTGGCATCCCACCGCTGTCCCTGGTTTCTGCTCCTGGTTGTCGTGACATTTGGCGGGCAACAGTTAGGGTGGTATCCCACCGCTGTCCTTGGCTTCTGCTCCTGGTTGTCGAGCCTTTTGTAAGGCAACAGTGAGGATGGTATCCCACCGCTGTCACTGGCGTCTGGTCCTGATTGTCGATTCATTTGGCGGGCGATAGTGAGGGTGGTAACACACCGCTGTCCCTGGCTTCTGCTCCTGGTTGTCGTGCCATTTGGCGGGCAACAGTGAGAGGGGTATCCCACCGCTGTCCCTTGCTTCTTCTCCAGGTTGTCGAGCCATTTGGCGGGCAACAGTGAGGGTGGTATCCCACCGCTGTCCCTGGCTTCTGCTCCTGGTTGTCGAGCCATTTGGCGGGCAACAGTGAGGGTGGTATCCCACCGCTGTCCCTCACTTCTTCTCCTGGTTGTCGAGTCATTTGGCCGGCAACAGTGAGGGTTGTATCCCACCGCTGTCCCTGGATTCTGCTCCTGGTTGTTGAGCCATTTGGTGGGCAACACTGAGGGTGGTAGCCCACCACTCTCCCTGGATTCTGCTCCTGTTTGTCGAGCCATTTGGCGGGCAACAGTGAGGGTGGTATCCCTACGCTGTCCCCGGCATCTGCTCCTGGTTGTCGAACCATTTGGCGGGAAACAGTAATGGTGGTATCCCACCGCTGTCCCTGGCTTCTGCTCCTGGTTGTCGAGCCATTTGGCGGGCAACAGTCAGGGTGGTAACCGACCGCTATCCCTGGCTTTTGCTATTGGTTGTCGAGCCACTTGGCGGGCAACAGTGAGGATGGTAACCCATCGCTGTCCCTGGCTTCTGTTCCTGGTTGTCGAGCCATTTGGCGGGCAACAGTGAGAGTGGTATCCCACCGCTGTTCCTGGCTTCTGCTCCTGGTTGTCGAGCCATTTGGTGGGCAACAGTGTGGGGGGTATACCCCCGCTGTCCCTGGCTTCTCCTCCTGGTTGTCGAGCCATTGGGCAGGCAACAGTTAGGGTGGTAACCCACCGCTGTCCCTGGCTTCTGCTCGTGGTTGTCTAGCCATTTGACGTGCATGAGTGAGGGTGGTATCCCACCGCCATCCCTCGCTTCTTCTCCTGGTTGTCGAGTCATTTGAAGGGCAACAGTGAGGGTGGTATCCCACCGCTGTCCCTGGATTCTGCTCCTGGTTGTAGAGCCATTTGTTGGGCAACAGCGAGGGTGGTAACGCACCGCTCTCCCTGGATTCTGCTCCTGGTTGTCGAGCCATTTGGCGGGCAACAGTGAGGGAGGTATCCCACCGCTGTCCCGGGCTTCTGCTCCTGGTTGTCGAGCCATTTGGCGGGCAACAGTCAGGGTGGTAACCAACCGCTGTCCCTGGCTTCTGCTACTGGTTGTCGAGCCATTTGGCGGGCAACCGTGAGGGTGGTATCCCACCGCTGTCCCTGGATTCTGCTCCTTTTTGTCTAGCCATTTGGCGAGCAACAGTAACGGTGGTAACCTACCGCTGTCCCTGGCTTCCGCTCCTGGTTGTCGAGCCATTTGGCGGGCAAAAGTAAGGATGGTAACCCACCGCTGTCCCTGTCTTCTGCTCCTGGTTGTCGAGCCATTTTTCGGGCAACAGTGAGGGTAGTATCCCACCGCTGTTCCTGGCTTCTGCTGCTCGTTGTCGAGTCATTTGGCGGGCAACAGTGACGGTGGTATCCTACCTCTGTCTCTGGCTTCTGCCCCTGTTTGTCAAGCCATTTGTGGGGCAACAGTGATGGTGGTATCCCACCGCTGTCCCTGGCTTCTGCTCCTGGTTGTCAAGTCATTTGGTGGGCAACGGTGAGGTGGTATCCCACCGCTGTCCCTGGCTTCTGCTCCTGGTTGTCGAGCCATTTGGCGGGCAACAGTGAGGGTGGTATCCCACCGCTGTCCCTTGCTTCTGCTCCTGGTGATCGAGCCTTTTGGCGGGCAATAGTGAGGGTGGTAACCCACTGCTGTGCCTAGCTTCTGTTCTGGTTGTCGAGCCATCTGGAGGGCAACAGTGAGGGTGGTAACCCACTGCTGTCCCTGCCTTCTGCTCCTGGTTGTCTAGCCATTTGGCGGGCTACCCTGAGGGTGGCATCCCACCACTGTCCCTGGTTTCGGCTCCTGGTTGTCGAGACTTTTGGCCGGCAACAGTGTGGGTGGTATCCCACCGCTGTCCCTGGCTTCTGCTCCTTGTAGTCGAACCTTTTGGCAGGCAACAGTGAGGAGGGTATCCCACCGCTGTCCTTGGCTTCTGCTCCTGGTTGTCGAGCCATTTGGCGGGCAGCAGTGAGGGTGGTATCCCACCGCTGTCCCGGGCTTCTGGTCCCGATTGTCAAGCCATTTGGCGGGCAACAGTGAGGGTGGTAACACACCGCTGTCCCTTGCTTCTGCTCCTGGTTGTCGAGCCACTTGGCGGGCAACGGTGAGGGTGGTATCCCACCGCTGTCCCTGGCTTCTGTCCCCGGTTGTCGAGCCATTTGGCGGGCCACAGTCAGGGTGGTAACCCACCGCTGTCCCTTTCATCTGCTCCTGGTTGTCGAGCGATTTGGCGGGCAACAGTGAGGGTGGTATCCCACCGCTGTCCCTGGCTTCTTCTTCTGGTTGTCGAGTCATTTGTCGGCAACAGTGAGGGTTGTATCCCACCGCTGTCCCTGGCTTCTGCTCCTGCTTGTCGAGCCATTTTGCGCGCAACAGAGAGGGTGGTAACCCACCCCTGTCCCTGGCTTCTCCTCCTGGTTGTCGAGCCATTTGGCGGGCAACCGTGAGGGTGGTATCCCACCGCTTTCCCTGGCTTTTGCTCCTTTTTGTGGAGCCATTTGGCGAGCAACAGTAACGGTGGTAACCTACCGCTGTCTCTGGCTTCTCCTCCTGGTTGTCGAGCCATTTGGCGGGCAACAGTAAGGATGGTAACCCACCGCTGTCCCTGGCTTCTGCTCCTGGTTGTCGAGCCATTTGGCGGGCAACTGTGAGGGTAGTATCCCACAGCTGTCCCTGAGTTATGCTCCTGGTTGTCGATCCATTTGGCGGGCAACAGTGAGGGTGGTAACCCACCGCTGTCCCTGGTTTCTGCTCCTGGTTGTCGAGCCATTTGGCGGGCAACAGTGAGGGTGGTATCCCACCGCTGTCCCTGGCTTCTGCTCCTTGTTGTCGAGCCATTTGGCGGGCAACAGTGAGGATGGTATCCCACCTCTGTCTCTGGCTACTGCTCCTGGTTGTCGAGCCATCTGGCGGGCAACAGTGAGGGTGGTAACCCACCTCTGTCTCTGGCTTCTGCTCCTGGTTTTCGAGCCATTTGGCGGGCAACAGTGAGGGTGGCATCCCACCGCTGTCCCTGGCTTCTGCTCCTGGTTGTCGAGCCGTTTGGTGGGCAACAGTAAGCGTGGTAACCCACCACTGTCGCAGGCTTCTGCTCCTGGTTGTGGAGCCATTTGGTGGGCAACAGTGTGGGTGGTATCCCACCGCTGTCCCTGGCTTCTGCTCCTAGTTGTCGAGCCATTTGGCGGGCAACAGTGAGGGTGGTATCCCACCGCTGTCCCTGGCTACTGCTCCTGTTTGTTGAGCCATTTGGCGTGCAACAGTGAGTGTGGTATCCCATCGCTGTCCCTGGCTTCTGCTCCTGGTTTTCGAGCCATTTGGCGGACAACAGTAACGGTGGTAACCTACCGCTGTCCCTGGCTTCTGCTCCTGGTTGTCGAGCCATTTGGCGGGCAACAGTAAGGGTGGTAACCCACCGCTGTCACTGGCTTCTGCTCCTGGTTGTCGAGCCATTTGGCGGGCAACAGTGAGGGTGGTATCCCACCGCTGTCCCTGGCTACTGCTCCTGTTTGTTGAGCCATTTGGCGTGCAACAGTGAGTGTGGTATCCCATCGCTGTCCCTGGCTTCTGCTCCTGGTTTTCGAGCCATTTGGCGGACAACAGTAACGGTGGTAACCTACCGCTGTCCCTGGCTTCTGCTCCTGGTTGTCGAGCCATTTGGCGGGCAACAGTGAGGGTGGTATCCCACCGCTGTCCCTGGCTTCTGCTCCTGGTTGTCGAGCCATTTGGCGGGCAACAGTGAGGGTGGTATCCCACCGCTGTCCCTGGCTTCTGCTCCTGGTTGTCGATCCATTTGGCGGGCAACAGTGAGGGTGGTATCCCACCGCTGTCCCTAGCCTCTGCAGGCACGTCTCTGCTTGTCGTGGGCGCTCAGTTGAAGGCGGGACTCATCGCTGAAGACATTTATACTCCTCTCAACAAGATTCCACGCCTAAGATGCGTTTGGAGACTTCTTGTACCTCAAAACCACCTTTTAACATAATCTGGCATAGCTTCCCCTACATTATAATAGCTCTGTATGCCCCTAGAGCCATTGATGTTAATTGAAAGTGAGTTCCACTAACTTGGTGATTGTTTCAGTAGCTCGTCCCGGATGCTTATATCCTGTTATGGTAGGAGTCATATCGGTTATTGATCCTGATCCTTAGCTCCTGGTACTTCATTCAAGTGTGAACAATGGCGTAAACTGTCTAGAATCCTACTGTCTGTCTTTGGATTTTTTCTATCATAAATCGTTCTTCCATCTGTGAGCCATGGCATCTGGTCAGATCGTATGCATTTTCATGTCAGGCTATTACTCTCAGACGAAAGTCCATGTTGGTTGAAAGGTCAGAACAGCATTGATCTGCACATGGTTTCACCTTTGTTCTCTCTGTTTGAGCTCTAAGAAGAGGCACCCCTTCGACGGAAATTGTAGCTTTACGATGCGTAACGTCGCGGTTGCCTTCCGTAAACTGAGTAGCCGCTGACACTGACTAAACAAGAATGTAAGTACCATTTCTTATTAACTGGCTGTCAATAGTCAGTCCGCCCACCTGCAATTTTACGTTGCCTATCAATATAACTATGCCTTGTACGCAGCTATCACTTGCCTGTCATTTTCAAAATACCTCACACACTAATGTATAAATCATATTCACTGTATGAAGTCCAGAAGAACTCTGTAGGCAAATGCAAAATGAATGATCCATTATTCAAGGTGCACTCTCGAACACTCTGCAGTAAATTAGTTGCTGTGAACCAATACAAACTCTTCATATACTACACAGCACGTTCGTCCGTTTCGAAGCCTCGTGACTTATTCTGAGGCTCCCTCAAGCTGCTGTCAGTGACCCATACCCGACGCAGAAACGTGATATTTTTCAAATTTTAGAACTACCTATTCGGAAACACAAAAGCATGTATGCACTCTCGACTTACACAAGATGATACTTCAAGAATACAGGAGGGAATCACTTGTGGTCAATTTATGTCCACCGTATCATTGTGGTGAATGTAATACTACTTGATGTGGTGCATACAACCTTGAAAGGGAATTTATTATCTTGAGTTACTCGAGAAGTACTTGTTATATATGAAAAATTTCATTTTACAAATTTTTATTAGATGTTTAATTAATAGTAGTAATTTAGTGACATATCAAGGATGCGGAAACTGAGTGGTACATTCTTAAGGAAAGATTAAAATTACCTTTGTTCGACTTGCGTAAGTCCTTGTAGAAAACAAAACACTCTTTGCTGTTAGCTTTTCATTGTGTATCCAGTTTGCTTGTAAAACTGAAAGCAAGGAAGCAAGCCGTAAAAGAAGAGTGAGGTTTAAATGAGTCTGAAAAAGTCTGGGGACATTTAGAACTTCCGCGGGAGGACAATGGCAGCCCTGCGCGGCCATAGCATTTGCATGCGCCGGGACTTCCCCGGCTGGCTGCGCGCGTCGCGGGTGCACGGGACCGTGGGCGGTCGGCGCTCCGCCTACTTGCTACTGTACCCACAGCGGAGGCTGTAACCTCTGGCCGGGGCGCCTGCTGTTACCCAAACTCACTGTACTTCAAGTCTCTGTACTTGGATTTCATTCTTAAAACACGTCAGAAGTTTATCTATGCATCTACTTCTCTATCCATTCCACATATTTTTCTTTTTTCAAAAATAGAAACAGCCAAATAAATCTGACCTAGAGAGAGAGAGAAGAGAGAGAGAAACAACTATGAGAACACTACCGTCAAGAGACGAGTATACGGTAGTATGTGGATATCCTTTATAGCATTCCAGAATTACAAATTACAAAATTTGTGAATCCGCAATGCAGAATAGTACAGCAAAACAGTAGCATGTGCCTTCTGCATAAGGCATGAACATATAATGGATGACAATTAGTGAACTATATAAAGAAAAACGTAAATTAGTTACAAACTACAGCGTGCTTACACATTATTAAACATGTAAACGTCACTACAGATCCTCGTATTTAGGTTATGACATCATTGGAGATGATGAGGCGCAAACGAATAGCGAAATTCGCATGATCTGCTGAAGTCTTGAAACGCTGATGCTGTTGATGACCTCCTGAATGGGTGTTTTCAGCTCACCAATGGTTTTGGAGTTATTGCTGCACACCTTGTCCTTAAAAAACCCCACAGGAAGAAGTCGCATGTGTTCAGATCCGGAGGAAATGATGCCCAATCAAGACCAATGACAGTGGCCTCAGGGTACCCCAGAGCCAGAATGCGGTCCCCAAAGTGCTCGTCAAGGACATCAAACACTCTCCTGTTTCGATGGGGTCGAACTCTGGCTTGCATGAACCACACCTTGTCAAAATCAAGGTCACTCTGGATAATGGGGCTCAAATCAACTTCCAAACCTTCAGGTACCTTTCGGTAGCCACCGTGCCATCAAGGAATATCGCACCGACTATTCCAAGATTGGACATTGCACACTACACAGTCACCTGTTGGGGGTCAAGAGACTTCTTGGTCGATAAATGCGGATTCTCAGTCCCTCATATGCATCAATTTTGCTTATCGACGAACACATCCAAATGAAATTGGGATTCGTCGCTAAACCAAACCAACCATACATACCATACTAATTCCCATCATTCCCTGCAGCTAACCATGCAGTTTGAACATCCTAACACAAACCTTTCACCCTGTATCTAAGTGCCAGATGACAAAAGTGTAGTATGTAGAAATTATTTTTCCTTTAAAAATTACTATTTTTTAGGTAGACATTTCAAGTAGATTTTGTCCGTTACACACCATAATGATTAGTTATACAGTGTCCAGTCACATTACTGTGACCACATGTCAAATGTTCAGTTACTACCTTTGGCAGCATGAATGGATGCGTGATGTGCGGGAGTCAATGAGATTCTGGAATGTACCGAGAGGGATGTGGAGTCATTTCGAATGCAGAGCTGTGGCCAGCCAAGCTAAATTTCTTGGCTGACAATCCATGGCAGGAACTGCCCGATTGAGATTGTCACACATTTTCTAGATTGGGTATAAAACCAGTGAATTCGGTAAGGATTTGGTGCCCAGGGGAGCGCGTAAGCTCATCCTAGTGGTCTTCAAACCACACTTGTAAGTGTGACCTGCATGACACATTGCATTGTCCTACTGGCAGACGACAGTGTGGCAATGCTTCACAAGCTGAATGTAATGGTGAACGTGGCCCCCAAGGATAAGTGCGTAATTGTGTTGATCCAGTAGCTTCCAGAACGACAAAATCAGCCAGGGTGTGCCACTAAAGTATTCACTGCGCCATAATGCTTTTCGTCTGGCCTGCGCACATCTGGCAATTGTTTCAGCTTGTTTCCTTTCAGGTGTTTCACACTGCTCATGCCAACATCCCTCTGATCGATGGAGCATAAAATGTGATTCATTTGAGAAAGCCACCTTCACCGCTCAGTGGACAACTAGTTGCGGTAGTAATGTGCAAATTCCAGGCTTTGTCGCCAATGAACTGCAGTCAGCATAGGCACGTGAAGCAGATGGTGCTGCAGAGCCCCATACACAGCCGCTTTCGCCGAATGGTCGTTGAGATGACACTGTTGGCAGACTGTGGATCATCTTGGCCGCTACTTACTCAAGAGTTCTGGATGTGTTCACATGGACACACCTCCACAGCTGTTGTTTATGCCCATCATCTATGGCCCTTGATGGCCTTCAGTAGAGGAGGAGAGGCGAAGCTGGGGGTGTCTCCATTGTTGCCAAATTGATTGAAGATGACAGCAGTTGATTAGGCAGTGTCACATGAAATATGCCACTAGATTATGTAATGACTTTCCTACAGCCCCTAACTCTCTCCCTCCTCCTCCCCTCCCCCATTTCCCCTTCCTCCTCCCCTGCTCCACTTGTAAAAATGGCGAGAAATGCTCAGTCTGTGTTGTGCTGCTTGTGTGGAAGGACATAGGATAGTTTTTCTTTTATTTCCATGCTATCCCGTAGGAAAATTTTGTTTCAGTACACAGTTGGCGGTAAAAGCGCAGGAAAATGCAATATTACCATAGCCAGGACCTAAAGTTATAATTATGTACAGATCATCAATCTAAGAAAAAAATCTGAAGCACAATAACAATTTTGCAGAAAATGGTAACAAACGCCTATCTATAAAGATCTAAATGTATTGCAAAGAAGCGTCACCCAAACACTGCCTATAAAGATCTTGAAACTAGTGCACCGAAACAGTTAACACACAATGCAAACGGAGTCTGTAATGACAGTTGAACCTTCCCGAGCAGATGTGTGTCACTAGAAAATATACCGTTACTGCATTGTGCTGAGCTCTGGAAACACCGTTATGGCACTTTGTCAATGTGCACACCGTATCTGCTCAGCACGACTGTCAGCGTAGCACTGTTGTCACCACAGTCCCAGCACAGTTAGTTATCGCAGCGCCACAGGTGGTACTAACAGCTGGAACTAGCAGCTGACAGTTGCACTAGCAGTCTGAGGAACTTCATCATCCAACAGATTCACAACTCAGGGAAAGATGTAGTTCCTCCGGAGCACTCAGTGCCAACTGTGCAGGCAGGCGAGAACAAACAAAGTGAGTATGTGTCTGGAATAACAGAATCCTTTCAACAGCAGCCTCACATAACAAAGCTATTACTAAGGCAAACATTTGCAAAAAACCATGTGCAGTAGAGAGTGAGAAAGAGAGAGAGAGAGAGAGAGAGGTAATACCTGTTGAAAGCAAACAGTTCTCCATGAAAGAGTTCTTTTCTAGAATATATCGATATACCAGTAAATAGTTGGGCATTCTGGTTTGTAGCAATGGCATCGACTATTTCAACAGCAGTCTCCTATAGAGTGACATAGCCCTTCCAAACAGAAAAATGCACTCAGTTCCCTTTGCATAACAGGTGAGAACACACCAATAGGAAGCACATATAGTGCTCAGAAAAGCCTCATTATGCCATGCTTTGAAATCACGAAGAGTGACTTGGTCCATGTGAACACAAATATTCACTCAGCCTCACATGAATCCACAGGCAAGAGCAAAACAGTGTTGATGTCAGTCTGGAACAACAAGATATTTTCTATCACTTTTGTGTGGTACAGAGCCAGCGGTCCTCTCCATTCATAAATAAAGAGCCCTGTCAATCATTTCACAGAAAAAGCCCTACCTGGGATATTTCAGTTGCATCTCCTAGCCCTTGTAATAGGTTTTGTTCTGTTTAAGGTTGTTGTGGTGGTGCGTACGTGTTATTGTAAAACGTATGAAAGTGTAGCATCAAGAATAACAGTATTATTTGAGTGAAAGAAATAAACTCAGATGATTCTTATTTACGTGCTGTTGAGCCCGACTATAATGAATTATTTTGTCATACCATATCACTACAATTCAATATTTAAATGCTGTTTCACTAATTCAGTAAGTGACAATAAAATGTATGCACCAAATAATTAATACATCACACCACAACCACTTCCCATAACAACACTGGAGTGGTAAATGTTTTTATTTAAAGTCACTGATAAATTACACCGAGGAAAATTAATCTTATGCACCAGCCACAAAAATTATTTCATTTACTTAAAAACTAAGATTGTTCTACTCAATGTTATTTTCTCTGTTAGAGTAGAAAAACAATAAATTCCTTTTGGTTCTTGTCCTCAGAGTTCAGATATTGTAATATCGATCGAAAGAATTTATGTTTGATTATTTCTAGATTTTGAAATTGCCGCTCAATACGGTCACGTAATGGCGGCAGATAAAGCACAGTCTGGATTGCTGCGTACACAAAACTTAAAACGTTTATAGTTGGTCATCTAGTTACAAATAAAAGTTTGTACACTTGAATTCCATTTAACAAATTGTAGATTATACGTTTCTTCGGATCACCTTTTACAATATTTGAAAGAACAGTTCTCAGCTTATTTTCCATCTTAGCCGCTTCATACATCGTACTGAACAATAGAAGAAAAAATTTCAGAGATAATACAGTTCCAATACATTCTTTTAGTAGTATTATCTTTCGTTATATGATTATTCTTTGTAGGAAACTGATTATAAAAATAATAAAACATATTGTTGTTTGAAATTTATTTACAAGTCACAATATAACAAGTCTTTTCTCAGTTCTCATATATCTCACACATAGGTTTAAAAGTCATTTCTGGAAAAATATTCATCACTTCATATATCTCGAGCACTGCCGCAAGCACTGGTGACACAGAATATTGGCGTTGACATTATACCACCCTCATAGTAAACAGGGAAACTCTTTCAACTGCAGCCTTCCATAATACAGCTGTTACCAGACCGTTCTGCTGAAGCTTTCACTCCCGCAAACAACATGAGTGGCAGAGAGGAGAGAGAGGTTATACCTTTCCCAACTTGTTGAAAGGAAACAATTCTTCATAAAAAAAGTTTCCTGCCTAGACTTTCCCTCGAACATCAATAAACCTTTCAGCATTGTGTTTCATAGTGACGTCTTCAACCCTTTCAACAGCAGATCTGTGCCACGAATAAGTACAGGCACAAATTTGGGGAATTCTTGAAAATTTCGCGCAGGTATGGCTGGAAGGGGGAAGTTGGGGAACAGATATTTTCATTGGATGGCAGGCATGGATGATGTTAATAGTTAGCAAATGGTTCTGCGAGGCAGGCTTATGAAACCGTCCACAGGCGAGAAGGCATGGCCTGGGGGGCACTGTATACAAGTTTGAAGTAATCGTGGTGAACCAGGGCATTGAGGTGCTATGAAGAAACCTTACTTTGCATTTACAACAGTGCTTAGTGACTTGTGTGTAGGGGCCGAAGCAGGCTGAGGAAAGCTGATGATGTAATTATTAAAGAGCTCTCCATTGTCCCATCCAGAGGAACTAAATCAGAGCTGTAAGGCAAAGATAAATAAGCCCAGAGCCTCAAATTAGGTTACCATGTCGCCATTTTGCCGTTATATGAATCCAGAGAAATTGACGATTGTTTAAGTTGCAGGCCCACCATGATGACCTCTGGTGACTGACATCGGCAACCGATCCGTGGACTGAAACTATCATCAGCCTCTACTGCGCCGATGCACCATAGCTATAGTGATGTGGGCCACACCTCTGAGCTGCATTGGCATCAGAATTGAGAGGCCGGCGGCCTTCGCTCTCTGGGTAGCATCGTCTGGCGGATGGCAACTTGCTGTCCGCAGGGGACAGGCCAAGCCGCGAACTCGTAGCCTCCCACAGCTGTCTACGGCCGTTGATCAAGCTGCCCTGTGCAGGTGGCCATAGCTGGAGCTGCTAAGGCCCACTACATTGATGGCGGACAGCTGCTCCTCTTCGGAACTCTACATAAGGTACAAGAGTAACGCTTGAGGGAGCAGTCAGCCGTGTTCCGGGCTACCGATGCAGCCAATACACGAGGAGGCCACTGCGCTGTTGCTTGAGTAGGATTGCTAAGTTTGTAAGGTAGGGCCACCGGTCGCTGATACAGCAGATTCTGGCATTGGCATTGGCTCCGCACCTACACAGCAGGTGCCATCACCTGGATCAGTGAAAGGCTGGCTGTGTACCTTCGATGCAGTAATGTCATTGACACACTTGCCAGTGTTTCTCTGCACACTTGTGTGAGTCACTCCTCTCGCCCAAATCATAACCCATGGTCGTTCTGACATGCAGCCCCTGAGCTTGGATGGTTGGAACGATTTGGTATCAGGAAGTGGTCGTTTCACTTACCAACACAGTGCATTGTGTTGGAAGTGTCTGTCTACATCATACACTACATTTTGGTGAGTGAGTTATTTTTGGTGAGAGGTGAGTGAGGCTGTGGCACTTGGCGTAGGTTCGGTGGTACCAGCTCAGCACAATGTGTTGCCCTGATTCTAAGTTTTATTTATATTATTTTTTATGTTTGCTCTTGTTGTCAAGTTCGTTGTGTTCACTTGGGTACACGACATTTAGAATTACTTTTGTGAAGCCACAGGAACCCTTGTTTACAGGTATTGTGGATGTGATAATTTAGCGCCA
The DNA here is from genome assembly GCF_023898315.1 of Schistocerca nitens. Taxonomy (NCBI): domain Eukaryota; kingdom Metazoa; phylum Arthropoda; class Insecta; order Orthoptera; family Acrididae; genus Schistocerca; species Schistocerca nitens. Next base: position 547,471,095 of record NC_064615.1, read on the forward strand.
GTGAGGTGTTCATTTTGCAGTTTGTCTGCGCACGAGTTGCTGTGTACAAAGCTGTAGCAGCTGTTTGTTCTGTATGTAGGCATACCGGTCATTTGTCTAGTAGTGGTATTACGTGTAGATGGGCGATGATTTGCTGGATGAATTAATTTGTGATAACATTTTTTGTATGATAAGTGTGAGTTTCTCTATTAACGAAAGAAACAGTTGAATCAAGGTGAAAGTAGAGTATGTAAAATGGTGAAAACATGAGCTACAACCTCAGATGCAGTTGCTGCCGTAACTCAACGAGTGCAAGCGTAAACGCAGGAGAGAAATGTCGAATTTTATAGTGAGTTACAGGCTCGTGAAGAGAGGCATGATCAGTAAGAATCAGAGTCATTGGAAGGTAAGTCTGCTTTAAGAATGCTCTCTATCCCATATATTGTGGCAGTGGTCACACTGATGCATCCCTTCTCGGGGAAGGCATGAGAGAACTTGACTAGTTTTGTTAAGGGTGCTATGGATGCTGCAGAAGCACATAGGTGGTTAGATGTTGCTAATATACGTTTAACGGGGAACGCCAAAGGATATATTAACCTCTGCTGATCCATCATGGACAGGGGACATCAGCTCGTTAAATAATTGCCAATATCAATGAAACTCTCCAACAGCTATGTAACGGAGACGTTATTTTATTTTATTTGGACAGCTAACAGTATTGTAATTCCACTATGTCATCTTCAGGCCCCATATGCATCTCTCAAATTAAACGGTTACGTCATACAGTGTCATACACTCCTGGATGTCGTGAATTCAAACCGTTTCACAAGTGCTTCATTCAAAGACTTGATAGAAACTCAAGTCTTCGAATGAAGCACTTTATTCAGCACACCGTGGGGTTTATAGCACTGTATGACATAATCGTTTATTTTGAGAGATGCATATGGGGCCTGAAGATGGCATAGTGGAATGTCGAAGCTGGTAGTCGTCAAAATAAAATTAAATAACGTCTCAGAATTTCATTGATATGTCATACGCCTTGCAGGACAGGACATGTAGTTTAAATTGTGGAAAGGGGCCAAAATAAGCGGCTGTCAGTTACACTCGAACATACAACTTTATTTATCTGACCAAACATTGCAAGAGTCAAGAAATTTAAAAAAACACAGCATTAATTTACTGGCTGAATGCGCGACACAGTCTCATACCTTAAGGGCAAGACCACTTTAATTTAAAATCGGCTGAAAGCCATAACTTAACTCAAACCAAAATAAATTTTTAAAAGACCAAGACCTTACCTTAAAACATTTCCTGAAATTAGGCTGAAGGCCCAAACAATCTTACGCCCTAAGGGCAAAACAACCTTAATTTAAAAATCGCCTAGAAGCCATACAAATACGAACAACAAGTACAAATAAGAAAAGGCAGTACACCCAACGGCGTTCAGAAGTTTCAGAAGGTTGGCCTGGAATTCAAACACTAAGGCTCGCTTAGGTTAGACTGGCAGGTGGCCCAACCATTCTCGATCCGACGACAACCCAACCGACAGACAGTCAACGGACCCACCGACAAGATAATATCCGCTCCACCCGACTAGCACACAACAAGGAGTTCAATGGAACAACGTAGAAGGTATTGGTGCCCACAACCAATTATACATTGAGCTGTCAAACTACACACCTTGTTGGACAGCGACAACACGACGAAGAAAATACACTACCTGAATTTACGTCAACTTCCAGGACAGGTAACCGGACCGCTAACGGCCACAAGGCAGAAGATTCCACTTGTGCACTTCAAAATAACCAAGTACAGTTATACTCCACCGGAAAGTGGCTAAGTTTTGCCAACTTGAAAACACACGTTGTTGCTCGCGGGAATGTCCCAACAACTGACAACAAAATCCAAACGACACAATGTGAACAGTCGTGACTTGCTGGAAGATTGAGTCAAAACTCAACTTTGGTGCCCAGGATAGGTGAGCTACGGACCTCGTAGCAATGGAAACAGCACCACACACTTCGACCCAGCGTGGACGTCGCCAGCGGCCTCGGCCAAACTACGCGCAGCGGAGATTTCTTCACCGGTGCACGCCAACCGACCAACTACTCGCACACAGCACAGCCGGAAACTATAGGTGCCGGACCAAATACAGTGCAATGTGCGAATATCGATACACACCGCTTGTGGAAAGAGAGGATAGCAGCATAATCGAGATAACCGTGGTAGACTAAACAAAGAATAGCAATCTAGGTTTAATCCAACGCATAAATGAGCCAGCCACAGCTCAGGATGTATTATCTACCACGAGACATTGAGCAAAGCATATACGTTCCAGGAATGCGTCACTGGATTGTGCCAGGAAATGGGCCCAGGGATGGCCCACTGGATTGTACCAAAAGCAGACAACTGCGCAATTTTTTCGGCAGAGATTAAGCACCGGAAGCATTCTCAGACAGAATCCATAAGCTAAATGCAAAGACGTATGTACAGAAACAGAATGCCGAAGTTAATAGTTTTTAGTTTCTGTTAGAGTAGCCACGCAGTCTGGGGCGTCTTGTCACGGTCCGCGCGGCTCCCCCCTTTGGAGGTTCGAGCCCTCCCTCGGGCATTTGTGTAGGTATCGTTTTTAGCGTAAGTTAGTTTAATTTACATTAAGTAGTGTGTAAGCTTACGGACCGATGACCTCTGCAGTTTGGTCCCATAAGACCTTAGACAAATTTCCAATATACCCGCTACAATGCGACAGAGTGTATGGATGGGAACCCAGAAGACTTAGAGTAAGCTCTTACGATCGCTACACTTATAGAGGAGGTGGATATTGGCAAAAAGTAGAGAATAGACTACCGAATGTTCGCTTCTAAAGTCGAGTGTTATAGATGCCGTTACTAGGGGCATGTGTAGAAGCTGTGTAGACAGTCAGAGTGGTAGGGCCACCAGGAATCTGAATGTAGACGTAGGAATGGTGGAAAGCACCATCAAGGGTTGCAAATGAGATTCCTTCAACCGTCGAAGCACAGTCCCAGTAGACAGTAATACGAGGTGCATTCAAGTTCTAAGGCCTCCGATTTTTTTTTCTCCGGACTGGAAAGAGATAGAAACATGCGCATTGTTTTAAAATGAGGCCGCGTTCATTGTCAATACGTCCCAGAGATGGCAGCACCGTACGGCAGATGGAATTTTACCGCCAGCGGCGAGAATGGGAACTGTTTTAAATACTTAAAATGGCGACGTTTTCCTTACTTGAACAGCGTGCAATCATTCGTTTTCTGAATTTGCGTGGTGTGAAACCAATTGAAATTCATCGACAGTTGAAGGAGACATGTGGTGATGGAGTTATGGATGTGTCGGAACTGCGTTTGTGGGTGCGACAGTTTAATGAAGGCAGAACATCGTGTGGCAACAAACCGAAACAACCTCGGGCTCGCACAAGTCGGTCTGACGACATGATCGAGAAAGTGGAAAGAATTGTTGTGGGGGATCGCCGAATGACTGTTGAACAGATCGCCTCCAGAGTTGGCATTTCTGTGGGTTCTGTGCACACAATCCTGCATGACGACCTGAAAGTGCGAAAATTGTCATCCAGGTGGGTGCCACGAATGCTGACGGACGACCACATGACTGCCCGTGTGGCACGTTGCCAAGCAATGTTGACGCGCAACGACAGCATGAATGGGACTTTCTTTTCATCGGTTGTGACAGTGAATGAGACGTGGATGCCATTTTTCAATCCAGAAACAGAGCGCCAGTCAGCTCAATGGAAGCACACAGATTCACCGCCACCAAAAAAATTTCGGGTAACCGCCAGTGCTGAAAAAATGATGGTGTCCATGTTCTGGGACAGCGAGGGCGTAATCCTTACCCATTGCGTTCCAAAGGGCACTACGGTAACAGGTGCATCCTACGAAAATGTTTTGAAGAACAAATTCCTTCCTGCACTGCAACAAAAACGTCCGGGAAGGGCTGCACGTGTGCTGCTTTACCAAGACAACGCACCCGCACATCGAGCTAACGTTACGCAACAGTTTCTTCGTGATAACAACATTGAAGTGATTACTCATGCTCCCTACTCACCTAACCTGGCTCCTAGTGACTTTTGGCTTTTTCCAACAATGGAAGACACTCTCCGTGGCCGCACATTCACCAGCCGTGCTGCTATTGCCTCAGCGATTTTCCAGTGGTCAAAACCGACTCCTAAGGAAGCCTTCGCCGCTGCCATGGAATCATGGCGTCAGCGTTGTGAAAAATGTGTACGTCTGCAGGGCGATTACGTACAGAAGTAACGCCAGTTTCATCGATTTCGCGTGAGTAGTTAATTAGAAAAAAAATCGGAGGCCTTAGAACTTGAATGCACCTCGTACAACACAGATGGAGTGAAGCTTAGTAGGCCTTGTGGTTGGGGGAAGACAGAAATTTTTGGTGGACACAGGTGAAAATGTGTCTGTTATCATTCTGTACTTCAAGGGGGAGACCGGGCCTACCACGGTATAGGTTACGTGAGTTGGCGACAATAGGGTGGAATCACTGTGTATGGCAGTACCGAAGTTTTCAGCTGGGAAACCTACACGATCAGCGAACGCATGGAGGTGTTGCCACTCAAAGGCGAAGGTTAATCAGTGATATTTAGGCTAGACATTCTCGAGGAACACCACGCTAAGATCGATCTTCTACATAGCACAATGCAACTCAGTAGGACTTTGTTTCGACTGTCGGAAACAGTTGCAACAGAGAGAGTGTCGCAAGGTTCATCTGTCATGGATATGAGACCAACTAAACTGCATACGTTATCAGTAAAGATCGATCTGCAGGATAAGATACCAGCAGGTCTTTAATAGACTCTGATCGATTCCTTTGGACGTTGAGTGTGGACAATTGACGTTTTGCGCCAACTCTAGCAAACTATCCGAGGCCCCTGATAAGTGAGTACGGCGTACAAACCGATCCCCATCTGACAGACTGAGCCGGTACGGCTCGTTATTTCAATTGTTTTGTTTCTGAAATCACCCGCCTTCTCAGTATTCGCCCCCGGGTTCCCGGGTTCGATTCCCGGCGGGGTCAGGGATTTTCTCTGCCTCATGATGACTGGGTGTTGTGTGCTGTCCTTAGCTTAGTTAGGTTTAAGTAGTTATACGTTCTAGGGGACTGATGACCATAGGTGTTAAGTCCCATAGTGCTCAGAGCCATTTTCAGTATTGGCCGCGATGCTAATATCGAGATCGGATTGGAGTCTCTGGACGCTGCATATGTTTGGCGAGTTGGCTACCCGCGAGGCGAGAGAACAAGGAAGGAGGACGTTGCTGGGAGTTAGCTCTGGACTGTGCGTGTCGGAGGGCAGGGCCGCTTGGTCGGTGGGCCCCGCGGAAGCAGTAGTTTTGGGGACGGAACGCCGTGGGCTCGATTATCCTAGTGTGGAGGGCCGGTGCTGTCCAGATGGCGATCATCGTCTGGTCATACAAGGGCTGAGAAGTGATTTCTAGGTTCTGGTTTCCGACGAAGAATTACAGCAAGTTTGGTGTATGAGGTGAACATAAGAATCGTAAAAGGTGCACGTTGATCGTATATCAGACTTTGCTTCGCTACTGCAGTCTCCAGTTAACAGCGCTGCTCGGGAGGAGAGCGTTGATACCGGCATTGTCATCTATTTAGCTGTTTTAAAGTAAATGACTGTTTTGGGTAGAAGGTGGATCCAAGTGAGTGACCGATCATAGCTTGTCTTACTAAGAAACCTAAGTCGGCCCCCAGCGTGTTAAACCGTTATCTACAATTATAACGAGTAATTAACACTCTGGAACTGTCCACGAGTCAATTTTGGAGGTAATGTTAAGTGTTTATAGTTAGGGAATAATTGAGTATGGAGGTTTTCAGTCGGACGCTTATGAATCGTGTTAACTGCAGTTCCACTTGTCGTGGTGAAACCGCCAATAGTATTTTCATAATTTAGCTTGGGACTTTAAAGTATCAAACATTTTCTTATTGCCTTGCTGAGGTTGATTTGCAACAGTTTGTTGATTTGTCTGTTGTCTACCCCATCGTACTGCTGTTTGGTGCGATGCGGTATACATCCACATCGACGTATAATCCCAGTAAGCAATTTGTGTGAGTTGGTTGTGCCCTGTTGACGTTTTGTACATCGTGCAAAATCTTTCCCGTGCCCCATTTTATCCTGAAGAAAAGCACGGTGCACAACAGCACATGACCATAACGAAATCAAAGGATATGTATTCTATATTTTTTTAGCGGATGCAACCACGGAGCTTAAGAGTTGATTTGTGTTTTTTTTTTATTTATTTTGAAAGGAAAAGATTTACATACCTGGTTAATTACAACACCTGTGCTTTATTATTTGTCATAATTCGTAGAGTGCTTTATACATCACATGTATGGAGGTTTGTGGTGTAAATTCTCTTAAAGGAAGGAAAATATTTTGTAACACGGTGCGCATCGTAGAGGCTACGCGGTTTGAGTGTACGTTAATAGTTGTCAGATTTTATTGCATTTAAGTTGTTGTTTTAATTAAAATTTTGTGATCAATATTTTGTTGCCTTCAGAGATCACTGATGATATCTAGGACAATTTTGGTATTGCCATGTGGCGTTAAAATCTTTTACTTAACCTTGCATTATGCAATTTGCACTTTTTTTCTTTGCATGAAAACATTTTAAGCGTTGGAAATTGATTTTGAGAGCTGCTCTTTGATCTGTTAAAATACTGTTTCAGGAACTTCCATTAAGAAACCATATTGAGGATCTTGCTGTTCATGATAACGAATGTTCACTTACTATTTTTTTTTTACCTTTCAAATTTAACGACTTTGTTAACTTAACAAAGTTGTTAAATTTGGAAGGTAAAAAAAAAACTTATTGGAAAACGATACCTGCCCCTACTCCCCATAGATTCCACGTATTCAAGGTATTGGTCTTCGAGCGTTGTCTATTTTCCCAGATATCCGTCCCAGCTAACGCCTGCGGGGCTATGTCACAGAGACCGTTAAAACTATCTGATATCACAAATGACTACGAAGGCATTGTCGTTCATTGCCCTCCTACTTTGTGAAAATAACCGGTCCTCTAAACTGCTGCAGAAAGTGACGAAATTCCATTGGTCGCAGTAACGTCAGGAAGCATTTGAAAAATTGAAAGAAATCTTCGTTCAGGCCCAGTATTGGTTTTTCTGGGTTTCGAGAAAGAATTTATCCTTTCGCATGATGCTTCAAATGATGCAGTCAGTTACGTTTCGAGACAGCTGGTAGATGGTCGTGAACATCTGGTAGCTTATGCTTCACGACAGTTAAACAAGGCAGAGCGTATCTACTAAACAACATAGAAAGCGATGTATGGCATAGTATTAGGTATTTTTTGGCATTATATGTATGGGAGCCAGTTTAAGGTCGTGATAGACCTTGCCTCACTGACACGGTGGCCTGGTTTGAGAGATCCATCTGGTAGATAAACTAAGTGGGAACTTAAGCTTAGTGAATTCGAGTACAATATAATCCGTAAGCCAGGGAGATCAGACGCAAATTCAGATACGTAAGGCGCAGGGTAGCGATGTTAAGTATACTAGGGAAGAGTGTTGAAGAGTGGCAGCAGGAACAGGCAACGGATAAGGAGTGCCATGCATTTAAATCACAGCCACAGTTCGTTTTTTATGAGGGTTTTTCGTGTACAACGCCGAGGTGTGGCCCATGTGAAGTGGTACCAGGGGGATTTCAGGAGTAAGTTTCGCAGAAAGCTCACGACGATATGTTGTCAGGTCATGGTGGGCGACTAGCGATGAACAGACGTGTAGCAGAGCAGTTTTCGGGGAGGAACAGGAAGTGTAAGATGGAGGAGTTTCGGGACTCTTTGCTATGCGCGCAGAGGGCCAATATTACGCATCAGAAAATGCCATTGTAAAGATTACCGGAAACGTTCAGTCTATTTTCTTTATTAATCGTAGATGTCCTCCGATCATTTAATAAAATACCTGCAGGAAATAGGCGCGCTCTAACGATCATCGATAATTTTTCTCGATTTTTGGTAATGTTACCGATGCTGGACCAATGGGCTGGTACAGTAGCGTAGGTGTTTGTAAACAACTGGATATTAAAGTTTGGGTTGCTTGAGCGCATAATTATGGAGCAGGGTACGAATTTTGTCTCGAATGTAATGAAACAACCATGCCGCATGTTGCGTATATGGAAGTTACGGTCGAGTTCGTTTCATCCGAAGACGAATGGCTGAGCAGCACACAGGCATAAGACAATTACAAAGATATTGAGCTATTACGTAAGCTACAGGCATGACGAAGTTCATACTGCAATGGGCTCGTCGCCACCTGAGATGATGTACAGCAGGAAAATGTCATCTCCCTTTGACAATTTGCTATCTAAATTAGAAGCGGATAGTGAGTTTGTAAGGAAGTTTGCCAGAACTAGGGAAGTTCGGAGCAATGTGTAAAAGGCAGACACAAAGTTACTACAACGCCAGAAACAACCGAACAAATGCATGGGCAAATTGCTACAACACCGCATGGGGCAGTGGTTAATGCTCACTAGTCGCAATACATCAAAGGGGAAAATGAAGAAATTTTTAATAAAATACCAGGGGCCATATCAGGTCGTGGAAATGACCTCACAGGTCAATGTGAAGATAAAGCTTCCCAGAAAAATATCTGTTATACACGTCAGTTGCACAAAACCGTTTAAAGGAATGGTTGAGAGGATACCACAGTTATCGGCAACCAACCAGGAAAGGAAAGTTACGAAGGGTAAAAAGAAGGAACCTGGAATTGGTGAGCAACGTAAGGTGTATGATGTGCCTTATAGGTTAAGGTCACGTAAGTAGGTTGTATAATCGTAATTTGTTGGTTTTCGGTTTAGTATAGCAGGGAGTATGTACTTTTATTGCCATAGGGATAATTACCGTTTTTTTGAGTTGTAAGTTTTTCGTGTTGTCATAATGTGTATTGTTTATTTGTGGGTTGTGCGGTCTTGGAAGAAGGGAGTAATTTTGTTCTACAGATGAAGCGAGTTTGTTTCTGAGGGAACTAAGTGGAACGAGTTTTGGGAAGGAGCTTCTGCTAGCCTGAACGTACTTCCAGAGAGTGGATACACATTGGTTGTACATTGTATTCATGCCAGAAACTTTATGGCTGACTTGTTACGAAAGAAGCAGACCAAAAGGGAAAGCAGAATAATCGTTAATGGCATGACTTGTGAGGTAGTACGGACGGATTTTCGTCTTCCGGCTACCCTTACAGGAACAACTGTTGTGACATTGTCTGGGAATACGTTGTATTGGCCAGAAGGATCTGTGAGGGTATTACCCGTTCAAAATTTAATATATTTAAATGACACAGTCAATCCAGACATTTTACAGTCCTTGGACCGTTTAATAGTGTCCAATGAAAGGGGAATTTCGATGTGGCAGCATGTACACAACTCCCAGGAAACACGGGAGTACAAATATGGTAGTGAGAGTATCGGCCACCAGTTATGGTGGGTTTCTAGCAGGGTTTTGCGTACTGTATTTCTGCTTAAGATGCAAGAGGGCACAGGCTGTGGACGTGCCAACACACCAGTTATCAGTAAAGTGGTTGACTGGCCTTAGTTGGGTGGGATCATGATGTTAAAGATTTGGGATGAATCGCGTCAGAAGGAAGGTGGTATGCTGCGCAATGAATATGTACTGGCTTGGATCTGGGGAATTCTACATTTCGCACAGCTACGGCAGGAAGGTAGTTAAGGGACCAATTGTCACAATGGATGGCAGGTGAAGGTGAGGCTGCTATTTAGGTGAGGCAGGTTTACGATGTCACTGACGGTCGAGAAGGCACAGCACGGCAGACCACTGTATACAAGTGTGAAGTAATCAGGGCAGCAAAGGGCACTGATGGTCTGTGAAGAACCCATAAACTGCAGTTACAGCAGTGGCTAGTGACCAGAAGGTAGGGGCAGAAGTGGCCTGAGGAAAGCTGACGCTGTAATTATTAAAGAGCACTACACTTGTCCTCTCCAGGGTAAATACGTCAGAGGCGTGGTGGAATGACTTATAAACAAGCGAGCTGGGAGTCTCAAATCAGACAGTTGTATCGCCACTATGTCCGCATCTGGAATGGGAGAGAAAGGCTATTGTTTAAGTTGCATTCCAAACACGTTGACCTCTGGTGATGAATATCGTGGATAGCCAGCCGACTGATACTAACACCAACCTCTGCTGCTCAGACGCGCCATAGCTTTACCTGCGCGAGGAGCGAGAGGACAGCTGGTCTTCACTCTCTCGGTGACATCATCCAGCGGAATGCCAGCTGGCGTCTGCAGGGTGGAGGTGGGGGGGGGGAGGGGCAGGGCGTGAATTCACGGTCTCCCGGGTACAGAGCTGGGTGCTGCCGCTGATCGAGCTGCCGTGGATGGACAGCCGGAGCTGCTAAGGCTCACTGAAACGTCGGCGGACGGCTGCTTCCCTTCAGTGCTTTACATGGGATCCATGAGCAGTTCTCGATACCGGCGCAGCCAACACACGCAATGACCACTTAGCACTTGCATGAGTAGGAATGCTACGTCTGCAATGGCGACCAAACGCCAATGCAGCAAATGCAAGCATTGGCTGTGTGCGTTGACCCACACATGCACGCCGTGTGGCGCCATCACCAGGATCAGTGATAGGCTGGCTGTGTACCCTCACTTGCCAGTGTTTCTCTGCATGCCTCGGCGTCAGTAACCCCTCGCTTCCAGATCACAGCTCTTGGTCGTTCTGACGTATTGCCACCTCTGGGCACGGAGGTTGTAATACCAGTCTCCTATGATACAGCTATTTTTAGAACGTCCTGCTGAAGGTTTCTCTCTTGCAAACAACACGTGCAGCAGAGAGAGAGAGAGAGAGAGAGAGAGAGAGAGAGCGAGAGGTAATACCTGTCCCAACCCGCCGAACCAAGTAGTTCTTCGCAGATACAATTGCTGTCTTATATATCTCACGCCCACCTGCGAACCTTGAAGCTTTCTGGCTTATGGCGACTGTTTCAGGGACATTGCTGGATACTGGTAGAGAGGCTGACTTTGTGAACCACCCCAATCCGAAAGTATCTGTGTTTCCAGACGTGGATTTTACCTCTGTATAAGCGTTCCTATTGGTTCCCGCAAAATATGTGGGTGGAGCTTGTACAAATGTAAATTCCTACCCCCACACAATCATCCACAGTTTGTTGCAGTGCGTCATTATGTTCAGTTGTCGTCTGCCTTTTTTTCTGAGTCGTCGTTCACCTGCCTCTATTATGACGTTATCAGCATGTACCACCGGCAGCGCCAGTGGCTGGGAGAAGTGTCGAGGACTTATAAGTACATATTTTCGTAGCTCACTGCGTTCATTAAAGTGAATGTCCTAGTTCAGTGTGTTCAGATTTAGTAGTAAGCGTTCATCAGTTCATTGTGTTCAGATTTCGGTAAAACGCATTTAGTAGCAACTGTTCATCAGATCAATGGGTGTTAGTGGTATCTTCTCGTTATTTCGTAGCATGAATTTATACGTTCAATAAATTACTAGTATACCTTGCTTAAAATAAAGGAATTTCGTAGCAAGTGTTCAGTGTCTTCAGATTTAGCAGCAAGTGATCATCAATTCAATGTGTTCAAATGTTTATAAAAATAGTGTGTGCTAGCATACCACTAGCACATTATGTCGGAGTTTACCAGTTCTGTGTGTTACTACTATATCTTCGTTAAAAGAAAAGAAAAGAAAAAAAACCTGGAAGAACTAACTTCGTAGTAACTGTTCAGTGCTTTCAGCATGAGTTAACCATGTGCTCTGATTGTCTATCAAGGGTTTTCATCACTTCAGTTTGTTAAGACTTCGTAGCACATTTTGAATAAAAGGACTTTCATCTTCATCAAATCACTGTACGTTTGTATATTTTCATGGTATATTTTCACTAGGAAACGTCTTCAATCCATCTCCTAGTTGTTACAGAGCGTTCACACATGTAATGTTGGCTGACCTCGATCGGCATCTGGAGGCTGAGGGAGGGCGTGCCAACGAGTTAGTGCAAACCCCAGAGCAGCCTCCGCAGGTAATTCCGCCATCACAGCAGCCATGTAGGTGCATACTTTCACTAAACAGAGAAAAAATGTCATTTTCTAATTTCACATGTTACAATTAGAGCTAGTCTTGCTGTTACACCATATTTACTTGATAAATTCGATAGCTTGATGGAGAGGCACGTCAATGAGGAGCCATGTAAGCACACATGTGTTTATCAAATCGGATTTCGTAGTAGATTTTCGTTTACAAGAAGTTCTCCATTCATCTTGTTGCTGTTGGTACAGCTTTTGTAGTCGAGCTGGATAAATGAGTCCATGATGAAGATGAGGTGCTGGAGTGGATTGAGTAAATGGAGCATGAACAGCACCTCCATGAATCCCAGTTCCCAATGCCCCACTGTGTGAATGGAGTGCATGATGATGATCATGTCTGCGATAAGATATTGTCGTGGAGACAGGGACATTTTGGTAATTAGCTTTATTTTATGTAGTACATGTATATATAATAAGTGTTGTTTCCTTGCAGAAGCAGATGAGTGCACCTATTCTTCTTCTGTCTATAGCTACTCATCCTAAGTACATTTTGGCGCAGGTACAAGGCAGCTGAATGTGACAGCAAAACGCGGGTCTATAAGGCATACCTCGACCACTAGGATGACGCTCATAGCCACAAAGGCTGCTGCCACCCCTGATGCCTCCACTGTGGCTGCCACCGACGCTCTCGCTGCAGCCCTCATTGTCCCAGATGCTGCCGCCACCATGCGCATCTTATTGAGACCCACAGCTATCGCTCCACTCTGGCGACCATGGGTATCTCAGACCTCTCTGGCTGCATCCCGCCCAGCCATTACAAAGCCACCGTCACCACAGGCAACTGGGGCATGGCTGGTAGCTGCCACCTTTCCTCACCAGGCCACATTACCATAACCTGGATCCTTACACCAGCCTGATACAGACCTCCAGCAGCGTATTGTGTAGTGTAACGACGTAAGTTTCTTATAAATGATTTTCATTTTACATATGACCATGTGCAGACTTCGTCACCTACGTCAGTTACAACACACTTCAAAATTATTTAAACTCTTTTTTAAAATTTGTCTCAGAATGGTTCTTGAACGAAACTGTAAAACATCATTTGAGTCGTATGCGCAGAATTACGTCACTCGGGCCAATTGGTTTGCGTAAACTTTTTCAATTTTAGATGTCGTTTGTTTCTCCTCAGAAATTATATTGATACACGTTATCTGATTTAATCGATATTAGGACCACACTGAATAAACTTTTTGAGATTCAAAGTCGCGATGAACGCTGTCAAAATTCAATAATCTTGTCAAATATATTATTAATTCATTCACATAATTCTTCATAAATAAATCCTCGGAACACGTATTTCAACTTTAATAGCATCCACTAGTTTATTATCTTCCTACATACAGACGTGAACCTGAGCCTTGACGAGACAAAACTAACATTTTCAATAAGATTAAACTTCCTATGATATCACTGTTGTACAAAACATTACAAATTCTCATTTATTTGATTTTTAGAAGCACGACGCAACAACTCGGTTTCAGGATCTTCTGTTGCTCTTTGGCTGTCGACCCGCGACGTGTAGTGGCCAGCAATTTTCTCTCTGGTCCCGGCAGCGAAGATGCTGTCTCCGTTCGTTGCGCCGCCCTCTCCGTACATGAAACATAAAAAAATACAAAAACTTTAGACAATTCACAACCATTACAAATATTACAAAAACTACATAAATTAAACTTATATTCACCTGCAAACTGGGCTGGCACTGGTGGATGGGTGACGCTTCAATTTCGTCCCACTACATATCCCACCCACAAGTTCTGTTTTTTGCCCGCATCTCGTGGTCGTGCGGTAGCGTTCTCGCTTCCCACGCCCGGGTTCCCGGGTTCGATTCCCGGCGGGGTCAGGGATTTTCTCTGCCTCGTGATGGCTGGGTGTTGTGTGCTGTCCTTAGGTTAGTTATGTTTAAGTAGTTCTAAGTTCTAGGGGACTGATGACCATAGATGTTAAGTCCCATAGTGCTCAGAGCCATTTGAACCATTTTTTTGAACCAAGCTCTGTTTGTCAGGTTTTAACCGAAAATAAAACTTTTTCTATATACCATATTTAACTGTTAATACATTTTCTTCACATTTTACGTAATGTAGAGTCCTTGCTCTTAGATAGTTAATCCTTTTACCACGATATTGTTGTGACTATTTGTCATTTATTCTTAATTGTGCTATTATGGTAATTCATAACCAAATATATGGAGATTACTCCTTTTCATTTAATAGTTGCTAGTAAATAATAATTTAGTACGTTCTTTAACGTTGTTACATTAGGACAGAGCGTTCAAATTGTGATAGATTAGTTTCAGTTTTATTCATTTACTAGAGTTATTCTTTCCAAAAATGTATATTACTAATGAGTTTCTCACAATAACTAATAGTACTATTCACTTTACGTCATTCTTTTCGCTAATGCCTTATTTATGCTTGAGGTCAAGAAGAAATCAAGCAAAACTTTCTTTAGAATCTCGGCACGGCTTTCTTTACCTTCGGACACCCTGTTGGGTAATCGCAATTTATTTAGGAGAAACAAGCGAGAGAGCCCCGTTTGGTGTGTTCTATGTTAACATTATTACAAATCTCTATTAAAGGCACTCTGCTATGTTCTCGTGAGCCATATAGCTCTGGACGCCCATGGTCCCTAAAATTATTAACCATCCCCTTTGGTTCCTACTATCCGAGTAAATATAAAAATATACAAAATTCCTTCTGACCTAATAACCAAATTTCTTCCATTTAAATCCCCTTTTATTTATCTTTCTCCTGTTGAAGTACCGGTAGATTATTGTAGAACACTTGTTTAAACTTCCTGTCATTTCTTTAAAATAACACGTAACTATCACGAAAAACTTCACATGAATAAACTATGAACACTCTTCCGTATGTAACATATACTAAATATTAACTTATTTAGGAATGAAGGGTTTCATTTGATCGACAGTATATAATCCTTTAATGACACCTGATGAAGGTTCCATAAGAAGTAACGCTTTGGGATGTACAATCTTATGCACAACATATGGACCTTCAAAGATAAAGAAGAATTTTCTGCATTCCTTATTGATCTTCGAACTTTTAGGATGAGATCGTACTAATACAAGATCTCCTACCTGAAATGTGGGTTCCATAGCATGTTGATTATAACTTTTAATTCTCCGTTCAGCATTTTTAACAATCTGTTCGCAAACTTTTTCGTTTGGATAGACAATTCGTAGAATAACATTTTTCTTTCCTTTACATAATACGGTAATCTACTAATTAGGACTCGTAGTAGAGGACTTTCAATAATTGGTACTTCAGTTAATTTAGCACGGTTTAAATGCCATTTGAAATAATTCCTATAAGCTCCCCAGCGTTTAGAATATGGAGGAGGGTCTAGCAACTCTAAAGTTAAGTGTTGTTGCTTTCCTCTTGACCAATAATTTTGTTTAAACTGCTTAACAAAATCATCCCAGTCCCTAAATTCAGTTCTATGCAGTACTGCCCATTCCGCAGCTTCTGCTTCTAAATGTCCTATTACAAATTGAATCCGTTTTTCATTACTCCATTTAGGAGATAATGCTGTTTCAAAAGCTCTTATAAAGATTATAGGGTGAAGTTCGCCTCCTGGTTTGAATACTGGAAATCGACTTGCTACAATTGAATTTGTCGTTATATCATCCCAACATTCTGCGAGAGACAACATAGTTGGATTTTGTTTAGATTGCAGAGACGGAGTTGCATCGGATTGGCTTGCCGTGATTTCTTTATTCGTATTGTTGTCGTCCGAGCTAGCAAACTCGATGCGACTTTTGTCTCTGATTACTTTATTGCTTCTACTAGTTGAAATGTTTTCATTATTATCAAATTCCGATAACCGTTTAGTAATTTCCTGTATTCGCATTTCTGTATTGGATACGCGATTAACTAATATCGATTCTACACTGTGTTCACGATGTGAACGCTCTGTACCTTCGTCAATGTTATTATCTTTGGCAGTCTCAAGGTTACTGCATATTTCAGTAATTAAAAATTTTATGTTTTCTATTTCAGTATGATCTTTTTCTACTCGATGAGTTAATGTCTCTAATTCTACATTATCTATTGAAGAAATCTCTACAGGTCTGGTACAAACCTCTTTAATAGATTCTAATAACTCTCTACGAACAGTTTCTGTTTGCATAGAAAATTCATCTCGTAACTTATCGTTATTTTTCTCTATTTCATTTACAACTAAGACATTGACATTATCTAGTCTCTTGGTTAAGTCAGTAATATCATTTCGCATGCGAGCTTTTTCCTCACGCGATTCCTGGCTATGTTCTTTTAACCTTTTACAATTATCAGCAATCTTATTACTAAGTCCTACTAGTTTTTCATGCATTTCAACTTTAGAAGCTTCTATTTTATCACTTAATTCTCGACTGGTTTTATTAAGATGTTCCTGTAACCTGTCTGTAGATTTTGTTAGCTCCCCTTTTAATCTAGCATTAGACTGTTTTAATTCCTCTTTCAATCTAGCAGTATATTCCTCATTAGATTATTTTAACTCCTGTTTTAATCTAGCGATAGATTCTTCGTTAGACTGTTTTAATTCCTCTTTTAATCTAGCATTAGATTCTTCGTTAGATTGTTTCAATTTAGCGATCGCCCTAAAAAGGGATCTCATGCTCCTATCGGACATAGATTGCTCTTCGTCTGACATTTCACTTCCCGACATTATTGTAAGATATTAACTAGTTACACACACAGACTTGTAATCAACAATCCTGTAAAAGCACACTCCCTATGTACAACAATCCACTTCCAACTTGAAGCAAACTCACCGGACACTAATATTGTAGTTTGTAGTTCTCGGTGATCAGTGTGCTGCTATGGGCTGCCGAAGTAACAGCCGTCGATGCAGTCGCTGAGATGCTGCGACCCCGCTTCCGCAACCGGCAGGACGCTGAGTCGAACACCGGGGACGTCACTGGCTGCAACCACGCCCGGCCCACCGTTGACAGGCGAAGCCCTCAGCAACACCTCTAATACCAGCCGGAGGAACGCCCCCCAGCTGACGTACTGGGCCTGTTAGTTTAGGGAGAAAAAGGGTGTCGGGGTTTGCAGCGTTCAGCTGCTCCCCAACAGATGCGCCTTCTCGTGGAATAACTGCGTGACCGTACTGCTTGGCTGCGCTCATGCCCAAACCCGCGAAGTCGCCACTGGCTCGTGAAGGCTCCACGAAAACTCGCGTTGACTTCCGAAGGACTCTTGATGTTTTGTTTCGTACCTGTATGCCTTAGTTGCACACAAGTCCTGTCACGGTCGCCACGGTGTAGTGTAACGACGTAAGTTTCTTATAAATGATTTTCATTTGACATATGACCATGTGCAGACTTCGTCACCTACGTCAGTTACAACACACTTCAAAATTATTTAAACTCTTTTTTAAAATTTGTCTCAGAATGGTTCTTGAACGAAACTGTAAAACATCATTTGAGTCGTATGCGCAGAATTACGTCACTCGGGCCAATTGGTTTGCGTAAACTTTTTCAATTTTAGATGTCGTTTGTTTCTCCTCAGAAATTATATTGATACACGTTATCTGATTTAATCGATATTAGGACCACATTGAATAAACTTTTTGAGATTCAAAGTCGCGATGAACGCTGTCAAAATTCAATAATCTTGTCAAATATATTATTAATTCATTCACATAATTCTTCATAAATAAATCCTCGGAACACGTATTTCAACTTTAATAGCATCCACTAGTTTATTATCTTCCTACATACAGACGTGAACCTGAGCCTTGACGAAACAAAACTAACATTTTCAATAAGATTAAACTTCCTATGATATCATTGTTGTACAAAACATTACAAATTCTCATTTATTTGATTTTTAGAAGCACGACGCAACAACTCGGTTTCAGGATCTTCTGTTGCTCTTTGGCTGTCGACCCGCGACGTGTAGTGGCCAGCAATTTTCTCTCTGGTCCCGGCAGCGAAGATGCTGTCTCCGTTCGTTGCGCCGCCCTCTCCATACATGAAACATAAAAAAATACAAAAACTTTAGACAATTCACAACCATTACAAATATTACAAAAAATACATAAACAAAACTAAATTAAACTTATATTCACCTGCAAACTGGGCTGGCACTGGTGGATGGGTGACGCTTCAATTTCGTCCCACTACAATTGCACTGCTGTCGACTAGTCATGGAGTATCTGAAGCTGGCTGCAGTTCCCTCCCACACAGCAATAGTAACGGACACCAGGTCGGTAATGCAATGCCACAATTAAACTATGAAGTTATAGAGGTCGCATGTGACGAGCTTAGCTCGTTTTGTTGCGTAGAGAATCCAGCAGGAGGACGCAAAGATATTATTGGGTTACTGAAAGAGTGAATACCTGTCGTGGAGGTAACTTTCCTCAACCTTGTTAATAATCCATGGTGCTCTGCCATAAAGTGTTCTTTATTGTGAACCAACCCATCTCCCACAAAAAGGACTATGCTATTGAAGAGACGATCATTGTATATATCTGGGGGAAAATGTCGTGATGTCATGGAGCACCTCAATCACTAAGCGGTTTCCTGTTTTCACCTTGAGTGCTACATAGGCCATTTTTTCTGAGATGGAAATTAGAGGCTCAGGTAAGTCATTTAGCTGAGTACTACACCTCAACTTATACACATACGTCTTCGATCCAGATACATCCCTCTTGTAGAGGACATAGCCACCAAGAAGACATATATTAATGGTTGGTTGGCTGGATGAATAAAAGGCTAAACTGTCATCAGTGCCGTTTTCCTTGAACAGACAGCATGACGGTACAGAGATTGTCTAAAGTGTAAAACCCAGGGGAAGAAAACTCCGAGGTCTAACAAATGTCAATAAAGTCTGGATAGGGAAAAAAAGAAGAACGGAAGACATAGGAAGAGAGGTCCGCGAATCGCCCCATCTAGGGAGCACCCTGAAGCCCCCAAAGTACCATGAGGGGATACAATCTACACTCCCCACCACTGACCAGTGGTACCCCTCTGGGAAAGAGTAGGGCAAGAAAGCATAAGAGACAAAAGATGAACAACCGGACCACGTGACATGAGGAGGAAGAGTAAAAGAGCAGGTAGGGTGCCAGGAAGGGTGGACCATCAAATCCAGACAGTTACAACTGGGTCTGCACAGAGGAGGCAACAGAGTGTGTCCTGCCAACCTCTCAATAAGCCATTAAGGTTGAAGAGAAGGGTAAGAGGCCCATTCATGAATAAAACGTAAAATTAAGTCCACCACTGATGCATTGTCTCCTCACACCACGGGTAGCGAGGCAGGGAAACTAAGAATCCTTCACAAAGCAGCTACGTTGGGATAGTGCAGAAAAATATGGCCCACCATCAAACGAAAGTTATGACAGTGATGTGGGCTCCCGCGATGGAGAAGATGACCACGAGTTAACCAAGTATGGCACATGTAGAGGCTGCAAAGGATAGTAGAGTACCAGTGTGAGGCCTGTGTGGAGGTCCTGCACAGATTCGTAGTCTCCTTTAGCACCCATAGTTTATTTGGTGAAGTCTCAGTGAGACATTCCGTTTTCCAGATACATAAAATTTTACAGCATACTGCGGATCAAAGATCTGTTTCCAGAATATCGATCTCAAGAGTCAGCTCACGAGTAGTCAGTTTTCCCAGGCTATCATCAAGTTCATTCCCTGGGATCCCCAAGTGGCCTGGGATGCAGACGAAGGTCATTGAGCGTCGATATTTTTCAGGGGCACAAAGGGAATTTTAGATAGCCTGGACGAAGGGATGTTGAGGGTAACAGTGTTCAAGAGCTTGCAAACAGCCGCTGACTCACCATGCGTTCAAGCAACTTACAGATAACAATGGTGCGACTATTTGTGGTATAACTGTCCATCTCTAGAGGGTACTTACCCGGTTTCACTACTGGACGACGATGCTTTCTCGCCATTGCGATGAAAACACGTCCTCGCTCCAGACATGGTTAATTATGGCAAGTATAAGAGACTGACATTTTACCGATAGGTGCTTGAGCTTTTGGTTGTGGGTGCGGTCTGGCCCTGGGGTTGTATCAGGGCAGTGGGCTAGGACACTGACGGATTCCCTCTCGCTGAATGTTGTTCTACGAAAAACCTGGTACATGTTGTCGTACCCACAGAAGGAAACAAAATCTTAAATTTTAAGAATGACCACATTCAGGAGCTAGGTCTCTTTGTAGTGTGGGTTGACTTCGAGTGCTGCCTCGCTCCTGACACGCTGTGAAGGCGACCCCAAAGCTTCAGACGGTACCTTTACAAAAAATATGTATGGTACGTTGGTGTGTACCAGGTCATGCTTCAACATGAATCGAGTCTTTAAGCGCCACACTTTGTCAGGAAAATATGCAATGTATGGTTGAATGTCATATTTTTGGGCTGTCGTTAGACAGAGAGGTAGAAACTCTTTGCAGGGACCACTATCATCTAAAGGGGAAGTTCTGTGGCACAACTCATAACACATGTAACTTGAAATACGAATTACCAATACACATACAAATCATTTTTCACAATTTGAGTGGGTACGATTTTTAATTTCTTGTTGAGCACTTTTCCAATTTTGTTACGAAGGTCGGTATCCTGCCTGACAGAGTTGAGAAATACATCTCATTCTCCAGACGAGTGACGCCAAGAAATACACTCCACTTCCTGGATCATTACGTTTCAGGCAAGCACTACTCCAGAAACTTCCTGAAACTCTGACTCATCGTGGTGCATATCCACATGACACAGAGTTTCAACTTGTGACGAAGAGTGGCGTTTTCCCGTATGAGTATCTGGATTACATGGAAAAACTCGACGAAACTACACTACTCGACACAGGTGCATTCAGCAGTATCCTTACAGGTGATGCAACATCGTATGCAGAGTGTGAGCATGCTGTGAATGTTAGGCTTGAGTTTAACATCCTAAATTAAGGGAGTATGCTAATATATATAAGGACGCTTACGTAGGTTTTCTTTAGGCTGTTTTTGAGAAATTCCCGTATATATGCATTACCACATATTCTCTGGAAACTGTCTTTTATTACACGACACCTGGGTTGATTTGGGACGCCATGTAAATAAAACAAAAGTCAACATCGAATTGTTAACCAATGTTGATATGCTTCTCTTCTTTGAATGAGGGACTTTGTCAATGTGTCCATAGGCACATAAAGGCAAATAACCCATGGGTGGGTGAGAGGTACATCGGACGATTCGAGCATCATCATATACCTAGATATCAATAACTTACATAGGCACACCATGCAACGATCGGTACCCACTGGCGAATTTCGATGGCTGCCTGAAGCCGAATGCGTCAGATTATGTTAAATTATCCGTAGTGTGGCATCTGATTCTTGTGTAGGGTATGTAGTGGAGGCAGATCTCAAATGTCCTATCATTTTGCGTAATGCACACACAAATTTGCCACTGTGTGCAGAGTAACGAGTTTTGCAAGAAGGCTGCATCCCAAAACTGATGAGATTACTGACGAAGAAGCAGAGAGTTGTTCTGCACTGTCGTAATCTCCACCACTGTCTCAGCTCGTAGATGAAGCTGGTTAGAGTCAACTGTGCGCACTGTCTCCTTCAGCAGTCACCATGGTTGAAGGAATAAAGAGAGATTCTGAAAAAGATTATATTAAATTAATTAATAGTGCAGTTTTTGAAAAAATTATGAAAAATTTTAGATAAGGATGCGAAACTTATATCAGAACGAAATGGAATTGGCTTTATTGTGTAGGAAAGTGTATAGTCAGACCAAATTTCAAATGGGTCACAACCTTCAATGAGAACTGTGGAGATGTCTATGTCTATGTGGATATGTAGGTGTTAGGCCTGTCCAAACGCCACATGTAGCGGTTTCATTTTGAGTTGGCGAAAAACCGTTCCACAAATACAAAATTACTTTCAATGGACACAGATATCTTCGTCTTGGGTGTAGGGTTGTGATAAATATGAAGTAATGAGATGGCACACCAATGCATTTGATATGCCGTCAAACACAGCCAGTAATCCTTATGGTATTACTCCAAAGAGCAAGAGGGTTATTGGCCTTATGGAAGATCAGGCGAACAGGTTGCCGATCGTGGAGATTATCGGTCTCAGATCCAAAAGGTATGCATATCATACGTTGTGAGGTGCCATCCAGAGGCAGGCGAAGGGTGTGCATTGTGTGGCATCAAGGGCCCTCATGACTGAAGGCTACATGCAGTGCCCGTGCAACGGTGTTCTTGCAGCTCCACTGCAACAGCAGTATGTGGTACAGCAAATTACTATTCACTCGTGAGGGCATGAGGTGTACTTTGTGCTGCAATCTAAAGTTGGTCTGTCGTCTCATGCTGGTAAGCAGGTTGTTTATGAGGACAGGATTGAAATTTGCCTCTCCTCACACTATCCGTTTCATGACAGAAAGAGACATTTAGATTGAGTGAGAGAAAGTGTGATATCGATTGTGAATAGTGCATATATGTGGAATAGTTTTTCTGTTTATCATAGAGTTAGTACTTTTATTTGCATACCATGTAAATACACACACACACACACACATACACACATATATACAGGGTGTTACAAAAAGGTACGGCCAAACTTTCAGGAAACATTCCTCACACACAAAGAAAGAAAATATGTTATGTGGACATGTGTACAGAAACGCTTACTTTCCATGTTAGAGCTCATTTTATTACTTCTCTTCAAATCACATTAATCATGGAATGGAAACACACAGCAACACAACGTACCAGCGTGACTTCGTACACTTTGTTACAGGAAATGTTCAAAATGTCCTCCGTTAGCGAGGATACATGCATCCAACCTCTGTCGTATGGAATCCCTGATGCACTGATGCAGCCCTGGAGAATGGCGTATTGTATCACAGCCGTCCACAATACTAGCACGAAGAGTCTCTACATTTGGTACCGGGGTTGCGTAGACAAGGGCTTTCAAATGCCCCCATAAATAAAAGTCAAGAGGGTTGAGGTCAGGAGAGCGTGGAGGCCATGGAATTGGTCCGCCTCTACCAATCCATCGGTCACCGAATCTGTTGCTGAGAAGCGTACGAACACTTCGACTGAAATGTGCAGGAGCTCCATCGTGCATGAACCACATGATGTCTCGTACTTGTAAAGGCACATGTTCTAGCAGCACAGGTAGAGTACCCCGTATGAAATCATGATAACGTGCTCCATTGAGCGTAGGTGGACGAAACAAAAATGAGCTCTAACATGGAAATTAAGCGTTTCCGGACACATGTCCACATAACATCTTTTCTTTATTTGTGTGTGAGCAATGTTTCCTGAAAGTTTGGCCGTACCTTTTTGTAACACCATATATATATATATATATATATATATATATATATATATATATATATACTGTCGGTGTGCCATAGTTTCGTACCATGTACACATATTTGTATGTATGCACGCCATATGCGCTGATGAAAAATGTCACTCAAAAATAGAACTTTCAGATGAAAAAAAAGCATAAAAATGTCCAGATCATGAAAAAACTGTTCCTTCCAAATATTTACACCCTGCACATTATGTATGTTCCAACTGTACTTTTAAATACAAATGATTTTTTGAGTTTCGTCTGATGTCAGCCATCCAGGTAAGAGTAGTTCTTAGTGTAAATATATAGCTCCTAGTCCATCAGAATTGTAAGTACCCTCAACGAGTGCTGCTGTTGGGTGGACTGTGACTCTTAACCAATCCAAAACTGTAAATATTTTCTGTACAACAAGTTCATTTAGTGCTGCTGCTGGGTAGCCTTTGGGTTATAGTTGTTGTTGTTGTTGTGGTCTTCAGTCCTGAGACTGGTTTGATGTAGCTCTCCATTCTGCTCTATCCTGTGCAAGCTTCTTCATCTCCCAGTACCTACTGCAACCTACATCCTTCTGAATCTGCTTCGTGTATTCATCTCTTGGTCTCCCTCTACGATTTTTGCCCTCCACGCTGCCCTCCAATGCTAATTTTGTGATCCCTTGATGCCTCAAAACATGTCCTACCAACCGATCCCTTCTTCTAGTCAAGTTGTGCCACAAACTTCTCTTCTCCCCAAGGGTTACAGTTAATAGTAGTAACAGTATAATAATAGTATATAGAGAAGCCTCTCTGTGTTGAAAGATAGTATCATGTGAAAGTATTTTAAGCAGCCAAATTTTATCTCGGATATGAAAAAAAAACTGTATCTGATTTGAAAAAGGAACTGAAATGCACCTGTAAATCTTTATGGCTAATGACTAAATGAAATCCGATACCATACGTCTTTGTTGTTGTCATTTGTCGAAAATCTATCCCTCATTGTGTATATAAAAGGTGAGTAAAACACAGATATGGTATTGGTCTGAATGTGAGCGCTTTTAAGGAGGTGAAGTTTAAGTTGGACAATAACAAAATACATGGAATAGTTGTGTGGGATTTTGCCTACTGTGCTGCACATATTGGGTTGTGGGAGCAGATGGCACATGGCCTTGTTCTCCGCGAAAGATGTGTCATCACCTGTGGTGGAAGAAAACCGCAGATGCAGCATCTGTATAAAGCTGCATACTATACAGCCATACACGTAACAAAGTGGGAGCAGGTTGAAGTTGTTAAGAAGTACACAAAATGTGAGGTAAACATTCACTTGTTTTCATCCAATGTAAAAGTAATGTTATATTTTCAGAAACAGACGCAACACTGCTTTGTTCATATCCATATGTGTATTTGAGCCAATTGATGGTAGAGCATCTGGAGACTTCCAGGTCTTCAATAGCTGCATACTTTTAGATTCAATGCACCCATGTGATCTTCTCCTTGCCTTTGATGTACGTAACGGTATGGGTGTAGTCGGTGTGGCGCCAGCATATCTTTAAAGGGTGTACCATGATCTTCCCAATCAATTCTGTGGAAGAAATGTATTAACCAAATTAGTCAGATTAATGTTCCCTCGTTCACTGTGTACCCGCCCTCCCCTCTTTCCCCACCCCTGTCCCCACTTTACCATTTTTGTCTCATTGTACGCTTGGTCTTATATAATAATAATTGATGCTTGCATGTAATGGATTTTAAATTCCAACGATGTCTGTGACCATTTAGTTTACATAATAGGCCAATTTTTAAACATGGTTTTAATTTAGAGCAGTGTGTAGCTGCTTGTTTTGCAGTTGATCATGTATCAAATATTACACTACCTTTCAAGATTGTACTTCTTTGGTTCTCTAATTGCGATGGTGAAAGTCACCTTTTTACATGCACATGGGAAAGATGGCTCTACACGGCGTATAATGTAAACACTGGCATCTTCTCCCCATTTCAAAGATAATGTTACCAGCTTGTATAATAAAGAAGAGGTTCGTTTGACATACCACAAATCACATGGTCCAAACTGCGATGTCTTTATGAATGTCTTTGGCGATCGTTTCACTTATGTTGAAGTCAGTGGCTGCTTAGACATATTGTAGCTAAGTTTAAATTTGTGATTTGGTTATCTATTTTATCCGACACCCATGTCAAGTGAATAAGCCGTGCTAACTGCCAGTAAATTAGCATACTATACGAATGTTCACGCATTTAATTTTTTCAAAATGGGTTTATATAAGCGAATATACATGTTTCGACGATGATTTTTGTTCTAGTTTTTTTTTTTTTTTTTTTTTTTTTTTTTTTTTTTTTTTTTTTTGAGAAGTGGGAGAAGAAATCATGCAGCCTGTACAGTAATATAACTGTTTGACCTGTGTTGTTCTAATACGAAAACTTTTATGGCGCTTCATCTGTAGCGGGTGAAAATAGCCGAAGGCTGAAATCTAGCTTGTGGAATAAAGAATAAAGCCAATTGTACAGTCAAATGGCGATTATATGTTAAAAAACTTGTACCAAAACTTTTTAAATCATGTTCAAATGTTATGTGCTACATTCGTTCCAATCCATGCGCAACAATTGATCTGCTCTTGTATCCAGATAACAGCTTGCATGTAAAGAAAAATAAAATTTCGTACATCCCTTACAAGGGTTTCGCTAAAACCTGAAAATACCTTTAATTTCCATGGTCTTGCTGAAACTTCTTTCGGAAAATACTTGCAATTTCCGTCCGAGATAAATCCCAATGGACACAATCTTCAATCTTAGCTCTAGGCCCCAGGTCTTGGTCGCAAGAGGATATAAATCAGTCGAAATGATAAATTCTGCATTAAATATGCATTCATGTTTTGGTATTCCTCGTCACCATCTCACCGGCACGCAATCTCACAAATGTGTGCTATTGAAATAAGCACTCCCGGTGATGAAAGATAGCATAGTAAAATGAAAAAAAAAAAAAAAACGCTGGGCTCTGACGAGATTCCAATTATGTTAACATATAGCACGTTCGAAAATTAGCAGTGTCTGTAGTTCGTATTTATCGAGAAAATCTCTTGCAGAGAGTAAACTCACGTCAGTTCAAAAGCCCACTGATCTCTCCTGTTTATAATACCTTCTAAATAGCAGATGCTAATGACAAAAGGGTTCAGTCCTCAAAGATTCCCGATAGGTGTTCAACTTGTATCTGATAATGATGATATTGTTGTATGGAGAATCTACTCATGTACGTAGTATGTGACTACCATGAATAATTTTTGAGTTACAATAGTCCATCTCTTTCACGGCTATTATGGCCAACGGAACTGTAAAAAGACCACTAAAATTTACGCAAACGTTGTATCAATTATTTTCATCAGTCTTTCGACTGTTCTCTCCTGATGCTGCTATCCGCAGGCAGTTTTCGTGACTCATGTATACCGACACAGAAAGTATCTGTGCTTAGTGTACAGTAGACAGCAGTCTTTAAACGTGGCTAAATGCAAACCTGTATAAAAATTATAAAAAAAACACCAGATAGCGCCATACTACGAGAATAGTGGTACATTTTTGGAATAGAACTTTGGCGGCAACAGACGCGAAAGAAACATGTGATATACTAGGAGAGCGCAGAGTGTCCGTGCAGGAGACCGGAAACAAGACGTTATTGCCACCTAGAGCACTGCATCAGTATTTGGACCCTTCTCTAGTAATTTCGACTGAAGATGTCAGCTAAGACTAAAGCGTCAGTATATCTCATTCTCAAGTGTAACTTGGAAGCTGACGGAACTTAAACTGCATTTTTTGAAAGCAATACGATGTTGTTACCGCGAAACCTTGTTGCATAACATTTAGTGAAGTGCTACTGAGTGTGTACCCAACAATTAAGTGTTCCCAGGGGATATATTGTGCTGGGGTTACTAAAATCTGACGGCAGAGTTAGTATGGAGCCACTGAGAGCGTCGTAATTGCTCGCTACTGGAACAGAACAGGGAGTTCTTAAATTGATACGAAGGACAATACACCCTGTGATGAACAGTGAGCTGCAGACTATACAGTCCGATTCCAATGGCTCCACACATTCGAGGTACCAGGGTGGAGAAGCGTATGTACCTCCTTAATTCACACGAATTTTGCATGAGAACTGGACATGCACTCGACCCCCTCCTTACATACCACCTAATTGATAATGTGCGCAACGCTAACAGAAGAAAATGATGGTGCACCCTGCTAGTTGGTAAAATAAGGAGAGCACACTCACAATAATTTAATAAATATCGTAATGTACTCAGAAAAAAAGAGAACGTCATCATTATAAACAACATTAAATGGGTTTCTGCATATATCTACGAAATGATATGCGGATTAAATATTACAATGAGATTTATTACACATCATAACGTAAATGTTCATGATTATCGACACAAACAGTGGGTTAAAGGACAGGGTATACTAAAATATTATAAGAATAAGAGTTGGCTTGAGAACAGGGGGCTCATACTCTCTGTGATGGAAACAATTGACGATAATGGCTGGAGGCCCTAATGAATCAAATATTAATCTTCCGACTAGATAGCAGTGTCGGAATTAGTAGTGAGAGTTAAAGTGGGATCACATGGCGAAAAAAGCAAGGTGGAATTGTAACAAAGAGAGCGCGCATGCTGCTGAGGGATTCTGTATAAAATTGATAAGGTCCTACAATGCCGGAGCCGCAAAATACTGTACCAGTACTGAAATCTGCGTCACGTCGTCGGTAGGCAGCATCCTGATGATGTAGGCGCCGACTTCTGCCATGATTTTGTTTCCAAAATTCCCCCACACTGTCTCAGAACATCATTTGCGCCAGTAGCGACCGTTCCCTCCTATTTTGAGAAGGACTTCATGACGTCAACTAGCCACAGTTTAAGTTGACCAATCATGCCTCTTCTATTCAGCTGAGGGCACTGAACTTGCCATTTGACCGGCTACGAAAACAACCTGCCTAGGCCACGGACCATCCGCTGCTAGACAGTCGCACCCAGCAGGGCACAGTCCACAACTATTCTCAGAATCATGAGGACAATGCAGTCAGTTGGTGCCAGAAATCTTCGTTCCGGATGCGCCGGAACGGTAAACACATAAACTGCGGAGACACTCACACATCTCGCAGGTCGTTTCGACCTGCATACAATAGGCGAAACTCGACCGATGTCAGTCATTTCACCAGGCGCTTAAGCCTATTGTACGAACCCCACAGAATTCAGGGAAGTGCAGCCCCCAACCGGAAACGCAGTGTGCCTCGTCCTCCGATGCTCGCCTCGCACAGGCCACCCATGGAACTAACCCAACATGTACACGAATGAAGTGAAAGGTATTTGTTGAGCTCTCAGTACAAATACTCTCATTGCAATAACCTTATTCGGTCTGTTACTACCGTGCAATGACATAGAACATTAATTAAAATGAGAAGAGACATGCAAAAGAGGGCATGGAACCTCTCACACAAGCATTATCTTTCTGAAATTTCTGTATAGTCTGAAGAAGAGATCCAGTGGTAGCTACAACCAATGACGAGATGCCATTCAAAAAGCTGGGAAGGTGAAGTTAAAAAAGTTCTATCAGTGACGAATCCAACAGAAATGACCTACAGGCAGGTAAAATGACAACAGATTTTCTGCACTGTATAAGTAAAGATGAACGCTATACTACCAAATTTTACCACAGATCGTGTAGCACGGCCACCATGTTCAACAGAATCTGCAGGCACTGAGATTTGTACATTTGCATATTTCCGCTTGTTTCTAGGCTGAAATATAGTGTTTGAACAAATCACGTCTTCTGCAGATGTGTGCTCGTAAGACCGCCACATGTGTGAAACGTGGCTTACAGATAATTAAATATAATTTGTGAGCTTATTGGTAACTGAGTACAAACTTTCGCCCTGAATAGCTTCACTGGTAAACAGAAGGAGATGCAGATCCGTGTTGCGTTTTGGTATAATACTCCATTTTCGCTGTTAGGGATGCTTTTACCAGAGAATGTTATTCGACTATTTTATTAAACTACAGCGAAACTATATCGAAACAAAAATACAGGCTGCCGAGTGGCAATTGCGAGATATGAATGTTTAACTTCATTTGAGAGTACTATTTTGGTACCACAGGGCTCAATAAGTATTAATGCGATTAAAAAGAGTTATGGTTAGCAGTAACAGTGAGTGACAGTCCGTTTTCCCCACAAATCAGAACTGCAATATGTATGTAGAAAAATTCCTCAACTTTTCAGATTCGAAACCCGAAACCACGTTCTTTAGAGGCCGCGAAAATGATGCAATACACTCACAATGTCCACTTGTATTTTCAGTTTCGTCGAGAAACATCGTAGTCAGTCGAAGATTACAAATCAGCTGCAAACCGGCGCTTTTTGAACACTGTTTGGCCCCACTAAATCCACACATGCTTTGAAGAAGCTCTGATATCGACGCAGGCCAACGGTCCATTTAAATGGCAACCATTCTGAAACGCCGAAAATGTTCGCTGGTGGCCACCTAATGCTGCTGATAAGTAACCATTCTACTATAAGAGTGATAACTGGTCTTAAGAGTTCCAGCATCCCATCACACGTTGAGTCGACTGCTCAGAGAAAGTGTCGGTTGGTTCTCGAAGCACACATATTTATATCGACTCATTCTGCAATAGATGAACGTGTTCTTTAGATAAGTGAATCATTTCTGAATTACGTGTAGATAATAATTGCCTAAGCATTAGGCGATATAAACATTGTACTACAAAAAGGCAGTGAGCATTTTCTTATATAAAATAAGCAGTCCGTCTTCAATTCACAAGCGGCCCCTTGGGACCACCCGACCACCGTGTCATCCTCAGCTGAGACTTCGGATAAGAGAGGCGTGTGGTCAGAACACCGCTCTCCCGGCTGTTACGATGGTTTTCTTTCACCGGAGCTGCTACTACTGTGTCGAGTTAACTCCTGAATTGGCATAACGAGGCTCAGTGCACACCTAAAAATGGCAACATCGCATGAGGGTCTGGATGGTCACCCACCCAAGAGTCGGCTAAGCCTGACAGCGCTTAACTTCAATGACATGACGTGAATCGCTTTATCCACTGTGGCCAGGCCATTGCCCATCTTATACAAACATTACAGTCAAATCTAATGAGCTAACAGACTCTTTCCGCCAACGTGGCACATATGAACGTATTTAGGAATAAGAATATTCCGGTTCAAAAAAAAAAAATGGTTCAAATGGCTCTGAGCACTATGGGACTTAACATCTATGGTCATCAGTCCCCTAGAACTTAGAACTACTTAAACCTAACTAACCTAAGGACATCACACAACACCCAGCCATCACGAGGCAGAGAAAATCCCTGTCCCCGCCGGGAATCGAACCCGGGAACCCGGGCGTGGGAAGCGAGAACGCTACCGCACGACCACGAGATGCGGGCAATAATCCGGTGTCGGTCAATACGAGTGAGGTGAAAATCGTACCGAACAGGATGTAGAGAGTGCCCTCTGCTGGACCGGAAATTCCTACCAATTATTCAGGACGTGGTTCGAGCCCCTGTGTGGAGTAAAGTTATTGCTGAGAGTCAAGTTGTAGCTGTGCGCTGTCGATAACTCTGCTTTCGCAGACAATGACCAAGATGGGCGTATTTTGATTCATACACCGTTTCGTGGCGTTCTCGATCCATCCCATATCTCCGCCAGTACTGTCTTCTCGGGTGGACCATGACGTATAATGCCGTGAAGCCGAGCTGAATGTTGAACATGGCCCGCCGGTGCGATAGGCCATCAGACCAATGCGACGCTGAGTTAACAGCAGCTTCCCCCCTCGACCGGAGTGCTTTTGGTGGGCCTTTAGACTACCCGTCAGTGCTGGCTGCTATGCTGACATTAGTACTGGATGCTGGACTCCATCAGTAGTGGCTTCAGTTTGTTCGTAGGGCAGCAAGTGCGATACCAACAATAGAACAATTTCACACACGATATGCTATGATACCATAACCAGGGGGTAGAGTGCGCATTACATGGACGCCATCAGTCCCACTGATCGACTGCCAAGCAGATCCTCTGCTCTACGACGTCACTAGTAATGAAAAAATTGATTCAGTAGTACGTTTGGTGGCTGCATTCTGGAGAGAGGCCATTCATGAGCAGTGGCTGCAGAACCGCGTGGGTGGCAGCCGGCCACACGCGTTTAGCCGGTTGCATCTGCTTGTCAATTGGATCCGCACCTGTGAACTCCTGCTGGAGATTAATTGGCTGCAGGGATGGGAACAGGCTGGGGTCAGGTCTGCTTCTCTCCTCATGGCACCCGTCGGGCACAGTGGCCTTGTCCCTGCCGTGCTTCTCTGGCCATCAGCTGAGCGCAGATATTAGGGGCTCTGGCATTCATGAGGAACAGAGAGCAAATCAGACGCAAAAGTGAGGATTGCGGCAGCCTGTGTTCCTTTTGCCTGCCCAACAGCTGCTATCACTTCCCCCAGTATTGCAGAATACTTCATAACATTTGAACGTACGATCATTGGACCATCTACATATGTAAATACATAAATAGGATACCATAGCTGTACAGAAATATCTAACGGACATCCCACTCATCCTCGAATAAATATTGATTTGACTTTATTAGAGATTATAATAAACTGTTTATTTCAGCAGGGCCCACGTGACATACTTTTGAGAAAAGTGGAGAAACTGTTTTAATGTCTTACAGGGATTTTCTTAATTGTTTGCAGTGACCATGTGAGAGATACCACTACGAACAGTTATTCTGACTTATTATGTACTCAAATATTTATCGACCAGAGCTGACTATATCTCTTGGACATCGGGCGTTTCTGAAGTAAGTAAGAAATAACAATCTTAAAAATTTAACGTCTTAGAAATAAACTTTTCAGTGAACATGTGAGTAAATATCAGAGAGAATGTTTAAATAATTCACAATAACTGTTCATGAAAACAAATTGTTTATCAGTATTGAAAATGACAAATCACACATCATCTGTGTGGGGTGCTCCCGCAGCAGTTGGCCACTGACGAAAAGTATTCCAGAATTCTAGGATATCTTCTTCCCGCACTACCTAAGCAAACGACTTCTTTATATGTAGCATCTCCTTAGAAATGACAAATATGTAGTCATCTGAATAGGCTAGAGCAGTTGGGTAGTTGACGATGGATCGCATAACTCCAGGTAGTCCTAACCTGAGTGTGAGGTTATTAAGAGATTTATCGTACTGTAGGCTGTTACAGTCCCAAAGATCTTGTCACTGAAGACAAAATGACGAAAAGTTGAGACACTGATTGCTATTTTCAAGTTCCTTTGTGGTGTACTGTCTCTAGTGAAAGAGTTGTCCTCATGCAAAGTCTCGTCAATCACGACTTGAAGTGCAAGATTTCATCTGCTGAGATAACCTTTACAGAGAATTGTCGTCTTGCACTCGTTGACATGATCAGTTCGTTGTAATTCGTAATAGTATATACTCGGTCAATTCTTTTCAGTGATCTCTTGATTGTATCAGAAGGTATCTCAAACACAGTAAGAACGAGTGTCCCCTTACAGGGAAGAAAACCTCTATTGTCTGAAATTTTCGAGCATCCACGAGATCTTGACACATCTTTCTCTAACAGTAATTTCTCTTGTTTTTGTGCTGGGTAATTATCACAAGACAGTTGTTCTTGGTATGCACTTGGTGAGCTAGTGAAAGAAGAATGTGCACACTTCAGAAGGTCCCTTGTCAGCGACACGTTCGGGAAAAAGGTAAAGAAATGATCTCTTGTCTTTGAAACTGTGAATGCCGGAAACATTAACCGTCAGCTGCTGGAGGTAAAATAGGCATTGATCAGGTACTCTCGATTGGATGAACTTCCTGCATGAAATCATAGCTCATTCTCAAAATATGTGCAGTTATTTGCACAACCTTTCCCTTACAATGAAAGCAGTACAAAATTTCTTGGCACTTCTCTTGCACACCTTTAAATCACAAACCGCAGCCCGTCGATATACCTCATTCAAACTTTTGTTTTTAATTTTCACCATCAATTGCTCACACTCACAACACTCGTGGCCTACCGAAATGAAGGTACAAATTCTGCTTAAATATTTTCATATAGTATTCCTATTTGATCGGAGGAAGGGGATTCACTTCTTTGAAAAGCTCGTACAAGATCTTTCTATTCAAAACAGCACTTGTGTAAAGGTAGGCTTCACCAGCATAGTGAGAAATGATGATATGTGTTCTTGAACTTTGGTAATTTGAAGTTCTCGTATTGAATTACCGCTCCTTGACTTTCCTCGTTCGCCTTCAGGGCTTTTTCCAATAAGAAGTAGCTGTCTTATTCTTCTCACCCTTTTTTCGCCAACTGCAAATAAGCTTAGAAATTGTCTGCAAATTTGGATACAATTTGTTCCTATCATGCCTTTGGGCCTTTTCCTTCCCTTAGTTTGTGTCGTCTTACTTTCTCTCCACGGATTAGGCTCTGACAGTAAAGAACTTGTTCATCTTTACTATTAAGATCCAGAAAATGAGTGAGAATTGATGGCTCATCATCTTGACTAATGGTTTCAAAACACTTAGAACTGCATGATCGAGGTTCAACAGATTTTTCTCCTACTCGTTTACCTCGGTAATTGATACTATACAGTAACTTTGATTCAGAAGTTTTCATTACATTTCATTCGTAATGTTCTGGATGACATACACCTTACCTCCCCTTTTTCTTGTAGATGGGTTCAATTTCACAATCACATTCACTCATGTTGATAGAATGTAAGATACTAAGAGGACGCAATATCACATCCTACTGCTTGCTCTGCAGCAATGACTCTGAAACAAACCGAAGATGCATTATTTATATCGTTCAGCCGCCTTTCTGACAGTCACAACATCTCAATAAAGTAGATGAAGTTATGGTCCAAAACTCTAGAGAGTAAAATCACCTTATGTCCTGGACTTGGGGCTCTTTTGAAATCAGAGCGAATTTATCCGATGAATATTTCGACTATCTGATAAAACGTGGAAGCCCTTTCCTCACTCAACGGTGGGTCGACCCCTTACGAATACAGAAATCTATATTACATTAGATTAGATTAGGTTAATACTTGTTCCATAGATCAAGAATAAGACACTTCATAATGATGTAGAACGTGTCAGGTTAATAAAAGATGTCTGTACAAGATATTACATTACACAAAATATTGCATGACACTAATGTTTCAGTTGTTGTTGTTTATTGTTTTTTCCCCCTTAATTTATATCTAAAAATTCAGCCAATGAGTAGAAGGAGTTGTCATCTACAAATTCTTTTAATTTATTTTTAAATGTTAGTTGGCTATCTGTCAGGCTTTTGATGCTGTTGGGTAGGTGACCAAAGACTTTTGTGGCAGCATAATTTACCCCTTTCTGTGCCAAAGTCAGATTTAACCCTGCTTAGTGAAGATCATCCTTTCTCCTGGTGTTATAGCTATGCAAACTGCTATTACTTTTGAACTGGGTTGGATTATTAACAACAAATTTCATAAGTGAATATATATACTGTGAGGTTACTGTGAGGATCCCTAGATCCTTAAATAGATGTCTGCTGGATGACCATGGGTGGGCTCCAGCAATTATTCTGATTACACGTTTTTGAGCAATGAATACTTTTCTACTCAACGATGAATTACACCATAATATGATGCCATACGAAAGCAGTGAATGAAAGTAGGCATAGTAAGCTAATTTACTGAGATTCTTATCACCAAAATTTGCAATAACCCTAATAGCATACGTAACTGAACTCAGACGTTCCAATAGATCATCAATGTGTTGCTTCCAGTTTAACCTCTCGTCAATGGACACACCTGAAAATTTTGAAAATTCTACCTTAGCTACAGACTTCTGTTAAAAGTCTATATTTATTTCTGGAGTTGTGCCATTTACTCTACGGAACTGTATATACTGTGTTTTATCAAAATGTAAAGAGAGTCCGTTTGCTGAGTACCACTTAATAATTTTGTGAAAAACATCATTTACAATTACATCACTTAGTTCTTGGTTTTTGGATGTTATTACTATACTTGTATCATCAGCAAAAAGAACTAACTTTGCATCTTCATCAATGTGGAATGGTAAGTCATTAATGTATATCAAGAACAGTAAAGGACCTAAGACCGAACCCTGTGCGACCCCGTACTTGATAGCCCCCCAGTTTGAGGGATCAGCTGTTGTTTTAACACTACATGAACCACTTATTTCAACTTTCTGCATTCTTCCAGTTAAGTATGAATTAAGCCATGTGTTCACTGCCCCCCTCAAACCGTAATGATTTATCTTATCTAAAAGAATTCCATGATTTACACAATCAAAGGCCACGTATATAGCACAAAATGTCGCAAAAGTCATCTTGGGACCCTTCTGAAATAAACGATTCAATTACAAAATGATTAAATGAAATACCGTATTGACAACTGAGTGTCCTCTTGTGTGCACATACACTGAAGCGCAAAAAAAGGAAAAGAAAAGAAAAGAAAAAACATAACCAGGCGAATTCAAATCCGAAAATTAGCGAACAGGCAGAGTACGGCGCTGCGGGAGCAACGCATTCATAAGACGACAAGTGTGTGGCGCAGTTGTTAGATCAGTTACTTCCACTACAATGGCAGTTGCGTGTGCAGATGGAGTGATATGGGACCCAAGAGACGACTCTGCTAGGTGACACGCACGTAAGCATCCTGTCCGATCACCTGCATCCATTTATGACCATTGTGCATTCCGACGGACTAGGGCAATTCCAGCAGGACAATGCACCACCGCACATGTCCACAGTTGCTACAAAATGGCTGCACGAAAACTCTTCTGAGTTTAAACACTTCTGTTGACTACCAATCTCCCCAGACATAAATATGACTGAGCATATCGTGGATCCCTTGCAATATGCTGTTCAGAAAAGATCTCCACCACATCGTAATCTTACGGATTTATGGACAGCCCTAAAGGATTGATGGCGTCAGTTCCCTCCAGCACTACTTAAGACGCTAGTCGAGTTCATACCATGTCGTGCTGCGACACTTCTGCGTGCTCGCGGGGGCCCTACACGATATTATGCAGGTGTACGTTTTTCTTTAGGTCTCCAGTGTATACGCGAGAGGCATTTTAAGGTCATTTATTTATGACACATGGCATAGTAAGTAACAGACAAACTAACTTTTTAAAACATGTAAACGATCTTCCTAGACTCTGTGACATCTTTACTCGGGATCTACAAGAAAAGGTCCTCTGCATCTATGGGTAGCTACTTAACTCAGCATCCACATACATGTACCAGAGACTTTGCTCAGTGCTCTCTGTGGCAGCTGACATTTACTTCTCATTATTTCCACCGCGGTACTTCTCGTCTTCACATAATTGCTAATTCATTACAATGGACCATTCCTCTTCCCCACGTCTATGACGAGATTCTTTACTTCATGGCCCAGTTCGAAGCTCACACAATGAAGGCACCCATAAGACTCTTTATCCACCACAGTACATTACCACTAGTATACAGTCACAGCAAACATAGATACCCGACCACTGTCGTGTCTTTAACCACTATCGCAGCCTAGCAGAAGCCCACACATCGAACTACTCAAAATTTCAGAACACTCAATATACGATACCTAGTTAACGTCGCTATTTCTCTTAGTACGTTTAGATTTTATACCAAAACCTATTTGGTGCAGGACTCAGAACACCTGCAGTTATCCACAATAAACATAAAAAGACTTATAGTAGAGGTGAATTCTCTTGAGAGCCGATAAGCTTTCATACATACTTTACCCCCAACATCCAGGGCGTATAACCGGAATGTTTACTTTTGGGTTCACATTCCTTCCTTCTGCAGCTCTTCTATGATTCCCAAATTCCGTCTGCATGATCTGAGCATGCCTTTATCTACCAGTGGGCAGAAAGTTGATAACTTATCTAATTTTATCTGCTGGCTGGCTACTCTTCAGTATTAGCGTGGGTGCCATCCTGGTTGCTCTATATGGTAAACCATTAATGACTTCCTGGAAATCATCCAAGAATAGATCGAGTTTCTGTATTCTTTGTGGCAATATAACTGATACATGTTCCCTAGCCCATACATTATCCTCCTCGCAGGATTACATGCACGGTCATAAAAAGATGTAAATATAGATGTGATCGTACTCAAACAGAGCAGACTTTGCCATTGTCAAGATCTAAACTGGAGGCCGTTGTTCATTATTTCTCCATTTACTCTTCCCGTTGAGAGCCACCCACATGCCTTGCTCATACTGTGGCATCAAGCAGTCAGGCCTGCAGGATGAGTGTTCTGCCAAGCGAGTGGACTCATTCTTATTTATCGAGTAACATGAAATCTAGTACTCACAATTAAGTTACAAGTTATTCTCCTGTTTGAATATTACGCAACGGAAACGCACATCTGACTATTAGTAATTTACACAACTCAGACTGTTCACTACGCACTGGCAATACCACATTTTCTTTCTTATTTAACGGCTTTGATCAACACGTGGCCATCGCACTGAATATGAATGGCGCACACATTATAAATTCTGGATATCACGACAACATACAATTCGAAGGAAAAGGCCACCAATCTTTCTCTTTTCACTATCTTATTTATTCTGATAAATTCTATAACCTGAACACACAAATTCTATAACATACAACAATAACACATGAGAAATTCCGCCCAGTGGGCATGGCTTTACATTGGTGATTCTCTATCTTATGGTCTCGTAATTATTTAACGCTACAGTGCACTTTCTGGATAGGATGGTGGATCTTTTTCTATATCTCACACTTCGACTCTCACACCCATCATTACGAAAATTTCCTCCAGACCGAGCGGTACAAAAAGGAATATGCATAACCCACTGCCTCTGAAACTATCTTGTTACTCTCCCATGCCAACCACACATACTTAAACTTCATGAAATACATCACACTGGCAACATACAATACAAAGAATAGTCACAACGTTATAATCACATCACTTTCAGCTTTCCCACTTCAATTAGTATTTTTCCCAGTTTCACACGACACTGCCCCACTTCGTAATTTTTCTTTCCTACTATGAATTCTGGAGGACATATGCACGTCTTCCTGTGCAATGCAAGCCAAGTGGTGTTGCTGGATAGACGGCTGACTCACCTTGCTTTTCTCTCAGAGTATTATAGTTTGAATCAAGCATCACACGGGAACATAACACGCAAAGTAATATTAAGAACATATTCATCACACACGCGAGTTCTCAACTGATACCATGGACGAGTACTTCTCTTTATCCTTTGTCTCATACACAGATTGAGACTCACACAGTACTCACCACGTGGAAGTACTCGTCTCTAATTTCAAGTCCTGCACACGCCATTTCTTAAATATTTCCAACTTATAGTACACACGCTAGTAATTCAGCTTAACTTAAGCATTCGGAAGTAATTCAACTTATTGCTACAGGTGGTTTCATTGTGACCGTTGGTCACTTCCGAAGATTACTACGATCCCCTTAATATTACCTGCCTGACATTTAATTCTCCCCACAAAAGTTCCTGAAATAGAGAAATTATTATTCCAAACTATTAAGTATTTCACATGCATACCATGTCTCCACTCTTTTGTCTTTACGGAGCACACCTAAAAGACAGGTCTTACCAACACTAGATCCAGCGGCAGAGTGCTGAAACATGGCAGTTCTTCAGGTCATCTCGCACCTCAGTCGAGGTGGGGGAAGACCATGCTACCCATTGGTCAGCCACATTTCAGGCGCTCAAAGCTCCAGTAAATTTCATCTCTTTGGTTCCACCAAAGGTGACCAAAAGATCGTCTCAAAGATGATCATATATTCTGCGGTTAGCAGACGACCATACATTCATTCATTTCACAGATCTCACCAAACTGGATGTAGGGATTTATTTTGTGGGAGTGCACATTTGATCAATTAAATAAATTGTCATTCTTTCCCACACTGGTGTCCAGCTTCGCTGTATTAATTGAAATTGAGTTATTGTTAGAAAAAATATGTTGTACTGACAAGAATAACGAAGAATGTTGTACCTATTTTCAATGTCGGGCGGTACTGTACCCTTTCACCGTATACTCCAGGTAACCTTTGGCAAGTTCTTTGTGTGTGGTTTTACCAGATGACACATTTTGAAATCAGATCAAAATTGTACATTACATATCATAATCATGCCTTGAACTTGATACTGTACCAAATGAAGCTGTAATGGCAACATCACTAGTACAATTGAAAAGGTTGGTGTCTTTAGCAATACCGTTGCTGGCTTCACAACTTCGCACGAGTCTCTTAAACCTTCTGCATTCTTCTCTCCATGTTACAGAAATGTGTTTTAGTTTCGATAAACACTTCTTCAAGCGAAATGAACTGAACTAATATCGATTTGTTAACAAATTCTTCCAGTATGTACAGCAACCAGTTGTTATCAGCGGGATTTCTATTTCTGAATAGTATCCCATTCCAGATAACGTAGTATTGCCCAACAAGATTTCCTTCTTATCTCACTACCTGGTATTTATGTCCGGTGACTTTAGGTCTTTGTACTGTTCCCTGGAGATGTCACATAGGATGTCTCCAATGAAATTCTCGAAAGGCATCCGTTTTAGATACTTCAAGCACGACTTTACGAATTTACTCATCGTCCTCGATTCTTAAGATGGCTGGAGCTCGTGATAGTGTATCTGCTACTGTTGTCTTTAATGGGAACAAAAATGGCATTCCTGCTGGTATAGTGACCACTGCACTAATCAGCCTCCGGCCGCTGTGGCAGAGCGGTTCTAGGCGCTTCAGTCTGGAACCACGCGACTGCTACCATCGCAGGTTCGAATCCTGCCTCGGGCATGGATGTGTGTGATGTCCTTAGGTTAGTTAGGTTTACGTAGTTCTAAGTTCTAGGGGACTGATGACCTCAGATGTTCAGTCCCATAGTGCTCGGAGCCATTTGAACCATTTGAACCAAACAGCCATATGTAACCTTGATAGTCACGAGAACCAACTGCACTTTGTCGTCTCAGAACACGTTTGAATGCCTCCCAAACAGAAAATAAAAGAACCCCATAAATCCTCACATAATTGCGAGAGCTTTCAGTTTTGCTTGTGAATAGTTATGCTCAGATATTGTGACATTGCAAATCACAAAATGCGATTGTCTACATTATCATTTTAGCAGTCAGTTCAATTTCCCGGGAAAAGTGGATACCTATGCCTGTGTAGGAGGTATCAGAAGTAAAGCAGAACTATTTCTCAAGATTTGGGTGTCCTAGTATAGGTGAACCGACCAATGGTTACTTTAGGGCAGTGAACTCTCGCCGTATTTCTTTGTCCCATGACCAGACGGTGTTCTCGCTCATGAGTTGGCAGTCGTATCAATAACACGCTCGTAGGTGTTTAAAATGCCAAGATAAGCGCAAATCTGGCACTTGGTCTGGGGCACAGCTTAATGCCTAATTTATTGGAGTTTCTCAGTCTAGCAGAGTTCCTTGCATAGAAATTACTTGAACGTGGAAGTCAATTTGTTGATGCCAAATATAAATTTTACGATTTTTACCATGAAGCCGCAGTTTCTGAAACTTGTAACAGTTTCCTTGACATCCTATTACGGTTTTCCTTAGCACGTGACTGATATACAGTGTTACCCTTCTGTGCAGATCTTCCTGAATGACTTCATTCAAAGCTTTCTTAAATGCAGCCAAAGAGATATTAAGTACAAACACAAATTTATGAATTGTAAACGGCATCCGAAAGATGAGAAGCCCGTGTACTGGCAGCACTCAGGTTGTAACTCTGCCTGCCAATAACACGTCTTCAGCAATCAGAGATGAGCGCTTCTGCCCTGTGGAAGCGTTGCAATAATAAATACGTCCAGTGTCTTAGGATGATCGGTTTCAAACTTACTAACAGTATAATTAAGTGCGCGTTAAGAACCAGCGAAATGGAACAACCCGTTTTGAGACACACAGTAATACTCTATTGTAGAAGCTGATTGCAGTGTCAGTCATCCGTTCCACGACCATAAATCGTAACTCCTCTGCAACCTCATCCTTGCACTTTAGCAGGATTGAATACGGTAGCATATAAGATAATTTCAAGGCGAAATACAAAATTTTATCTGTGTCTAGTGATTTGGAGGATACTTCACGATTTGACCCTAAAATTTCGCATAGCTGTGGTCTCTTCCTGGTCGGCTCCAGATGTCCTACCATTAATCGATTCAAATCAGTTTCTCCGCATTCTGCTTGTTGTTTAACGCATTCCTTATGTAACACATCTTTGTACTCAATGCACTAATCTTTCGCCATTTTCAACCCAGTCCTCAAAATGACAGTGAAGATCCCATTACCGATTCTATCCATGACCCACGATCAATCTCATTTAAAAGTCCACGGAAATAATAATTAATAAAATCAAGACAAGGATCATATCCACTGTGAGGGATAGTATGATTACAAAATTTGTTCCTGTTTTCACGTGAGTGGCACATGAAAATTATTTTCACCTGCCCCATCACTTATACTGCCTTTCTTGTAACAACTCCTTTAACCTTAGTTCTCAGCGTAGCAAACTCCCGCCACTATCGCTCTGTTAAACACTCTTCTAGACACCATCGCTCGTGGCTGACACTGAGCTATTGCAGTCACTAATCCTTGTCTTAAATACTGGATAGTTAGGAATCTATAGACCTTCCTAATCTCACAGATGGGTCTCCCTCAGTTCTTCGAAACTAGGGTATTCAATCCTGAGTAGACTGTCATCACTTACAGTGCTACTTGGCCTAACCGTAGTTAGCTTCTTCTGCTACCTTCACTCGTACTAGGGCCATTATTCTTTGGGTCCACAGTATGTGCCCCCACAGTCCGTACAGATACATTTTGCCTCTTTTGATTTAGATAATGGGGAGGCTCTCATCTCCCATTATTACTTCTATGATAGTCCCAACGACCTATTTGTCTATTATTTGAACACCCGTCCCGCTTTCTTAGTGGTCACTGATGTGGTTACCGTCTGCTGTGTTCTTCCAAAGGAGGTTGAGGATGTATAAGATTATCCAGTGGTGTGGCATGCTGCTTTACCTCTCTTTTATGATTGCACCCCAGTTCTGGGCTTAACGACTGGCACACACACATCATCATTCACACACCGTCCGGCGATCACTGTCAACAGGTGAAGATGTTGATGTAGTTTCATCGGATGAGTTCAGACACGTCACATGGTACACGTATTGATTCATCTT
The DNA here is from genome assembly GCF_023898315.1 of Schistocerca nitens. Taxonomy (NCBI): domain Eukaryota; kingdom Metazoa; phylum Arthropoda; class Insecta; order Orthoptera; family Acrididae; genus Schistocerca; species Schistocerca nitens. The sequence goes on from NC_064615.1 coordinate 547,513,743, forward strand.
AATTATTTCTTTGAAGTAATGTATCGGACTGCTGAAGCTGGATCCTTCACATGGCTCTAAACTGGAAATCTCTTTTTCCAGAACTTGCGTACTTTGTGACCAAAACGTGGATAAAAACTTTCTTTTGTAGTCCTGACATGTTTGATACCTTCGTAGATGGCTGGGGGTCGCGTAAGTGTCCTCATTTGAGATTCATTTTTAGCTGATGGTTCCAAGACATGGGTAGATCACCATTCATTTGCAGTAGCTGGGTGTGCACCACTTCTTGTGTCAGGGAAAAGAGCACACCTTTGTAGCTCATGAACTAACACTGACCCTCACCCTTATCAAAATAAGTTGTGGCTGTCCCATCGTTCATTTTACTCTGCGCTGGCTCTCTCCGGAGCAGACATAGACGTGTTCTTAGTTCCTCCAATTCTCCGTTTTCGTCTCATGTTCGGTTTCGTGTAACTTCCTATTGTTATTACTATTACTCTTGGCATCCCACTGATGGTGTGTGACCTGCTGAAGACCATGCAGTTCTTCCCTGTTTAAAATTCAGCATTAACTGAACCTCTGAGGTGTCTCCTGCCGTGACAGGGCAAGAGCGATCTGACACTTTCTTCACATGCAACGACAACTGCTCCATGACTGTGGTCACTTGTGCTAGTTTGTCTAACTCCTATCTCACATCACTGCTTTAAAACATCATCTTGCTGCAGGACATGATCAATGATGTTGTGCCGCAGAGTCGTTTGTTTAACTTTGCTCGAACTATCACTCATTTGCACTGGATCGATACTTACGACCAATTGTCGTCCTGATACGGAAAACCGATTTCATGTCTCCTCACTTATTTGAAACTGGTTTACCACCAGTTCTTCTATTTTAATTGCCTTTATTCGCGCCACTGCAAATCGTCTCTGATTCGGATAGAGCTTCTCCCGTATGTCGCTTATCTTCTTCTTAAGGGTATCGATTGTAACGTCCGTACCTCAGTCCTTTCAGCTAACATAATACTTTTGTATGTAGGCTGTTTAGGTTTTTATATTGGTAACGCCACGTAGCGCTCTGTAAGAAAATCACAGGCTGTGCTGTGTGCAGTGTGTGGCTGGGCGGCATTGTTGGAATAGTCGCTATTGTAGTGTTGGGCAGTTGGATGTGAACAGCGCGTAGCGTTGCGCAGTTGGAGGTGAGCCGCCAGCAGTGGTGGATATGGGGAGAGCGATGGCGAAGTTTTGAGAGCGGATGATCTGGACGTGTGCCCATCAGAGACAATAAATTTGTAAGACTGGATGCCATGAACTGATATATATATATATAATGACTTTTGAACACTATTAAGGTAAATACATTGTTTCTTCTCTATAAAAATCTTTTATTTGCTAACTACGCCTATCAGTAGTTAGTGCCTTCAATAGTCAGAATCTTTCATTTAGCTGGCAATATTGGGGCTCGCTATATTGCAGTAGTTCGAGTGATGAAGATTTTTGTGAGGTAAGTGATTCATGAAACGTAAGTCTTATTATTAGTCAGGGCCATTCTTTTGTAGGCATTATTGAAAGTCAGATTGCGTTGCGCTAAACAAAAATTGTGAGTCAGTTTAGTGATGATCAGAATAAGTAAAGAGAGAAATGTATGAGTACGATCAGGTTTGCTCAGCTGTTTGAAAATAAAACAACGTAAGAGGTTTACCAGCACAGTCATTCAGAAATTTCCATATGAAACATCCCCTTAGAAAAATTTCTGAATGACTGTGCTGGTACGCCTCTTACGTTATTTGATTTTCAAACAGCTGAGCAACACTAAACGTACTCAGACATTTCTCTCTTTACTTATTCTAATCATCACTAAACTGACACACATTGTTTTTAGCGCAACGCAATCTGACTTTCAATAATCCCTACAAAAGATTGGCCCTGACTAACAATAACCTATACCTTTCATGAATCACTTACCTCACAAATATCTTAATTACTCTAACTACTGCAATACAGTGAGCGCCAATACTGCCAGATAATAAAAGATTCAAACTACTGAAGTCACTAACTACTGATAGGCACAGTTAGCAAATGAAAGATTTTGATAGAGAACAAACAATGTATTTACCTTAATAGTGTTCAAAAGTCTTTATATATATATATATATATATATATATATATATATATATATATATATATATATATATATATATCAGTTCATGACATCCAGTCTTACAAATTTACGGTCTCTGATGGACACACGTCCAGATCATCCGCTCTCAAAACTCCGCCATCTCTCTCCCCATATCCACTACTGCTGGCAGCTCAACTCCAACTGCGCAACGCTATGCGCTGTTCACATCCAACTGCCCAACACTACAATAGCGACTATTCCAACAATGCCGCCCAGCAACAGACTGCAGACAGCAGAGCCAGTGATTTTCATACAGAGCGCTACGTGGCGTTACCAATATAAAAACCTAATCAGCCTACGTACACTTTATTCTTGATTCTCTGTGCCTAATTCATTTCTTAATTTAGTTAACTCAGCCTTATGTGCCTCAATCCTCTGTTCTAGAACCAGAAATTGCAGTAAGATAATAATTTCTGGATAGCAAAAAATTCAAACTCAGACAAGGAATGCGAGTCCCTTCTAACATGGTTTCCTTGCCTGTGGTTTCAGCAGCCTCACGTCCTACCTGAGTTGCCATTGGGGGAGATTATTCACCGGGTTACCGGTGCAGTTGATAAGCTCAGATACAACTCTTCTGCCCCTCTATTACTTAAGAGCTCGGCCTCCATTAGCGGAACACTCTCACCCTTTTAAACGTTTCCTCCTTCACTGTTATTGCCTTTTTTCGGTATGATAACCTTCTTCCGCATTCATTTCAGATACCTCTTTAGCCTACCAGCTAGTACATATATGCACACCACACAAGCCGGAGTATCAAGTGACAAATCTGAGATGTAACATTTAAAAACAGACCTATAACGCTGGTAACTGATTACAACTATTACACATACTCTCACGTAATATTCACAAATAAAATTAGAATCACATCAAAACACGTAAAAAAGGAGACAATGCTGTGATGTTTTCTACGCTGAAGTTCCAACGCTGTCATATTATTCAACACGAAAACTGCATTATCTCTATATGGAATGTATACACATTAAGCATTTCCTAGCATCTAATGCTTCCCAGCAGAAAAACGGTGTTTAAAATATCCTGGAAATGGTATACAGATAATAGGCGCCCACTGTTTATTAAAATCTCTAAGATGTCTAAATATTGGTAACTGATTCTTTGGTGAGACCACCTTTGTCGTATAATGTAGACTTTTCACAGCTGCGAGCTTCCTGTTGCAGAAAGAAAGAGATTATAATTCCCTAACTTCCCCAGAATGCCAAGTCGTTTGAAGTAACGTACACATAAACTGAATTTAGCCCTACGTTCTGTCACAAAGAAATCGCATAAGGGAAATTAAACTACCGGACTTCGGATCGACTGATCAGAGATTGAGCTCAACAAATCTCCTCCATGTATATTTCTCTCATGGGACATATGAGGTTAATGAGCACAGGACATGGGATGGCATGCAGTAAGTATATTAGGGAAACGTTTAACGAAATAAGTTGATTAGAAATTATCATTTACTCACAAATTGGAGTGTAGTCCTGAATTTCCCTAAATATTTAACATATATAAAATCATAAAACTATGGTTCCGTATGGGTAAAAGTTTATCCATAGGGTTTTTCCATAATAGCGTGCAAAAATTCAACAGGACATAGGGGATGCTCCACTGAACAATTTAAGGCAGGGAACCTGTGGTCGGAGAAACCAGCTTAAGGAGATAACAAAAATGAAATCACATTATTGTCCACTTTTTATGTACATTAGTCACAGTTAACTGCACTTACCATCACTGACACAATAAACTACCATTTTCATTGTATCTTACGAAATGTGCTGACACTGACATCTATCAACCTCAATGCAAGCATGATATCAGCGAACAAAATTCTGACACAGTCTGACAAATACCCCTGGTGTGTTTCGAATCACATATCAGGCAGCTACAATGCTGGCAACTGATTATTCAGGTCAGGAACAGGAGCTCCCCTTCCAATCCAGCGACTAGGGAATACAGCATTGAGATGGTTGATGATATCTACACTGAAATGAGGCGGTGCACCGTCATGGCGTATCCACCTTTTCTCACGAACAGCCAAGCAACTCAGGTAGAACTCTTTGTACGAACCTCAAGTAAAGGTGGCCATGCAGAATGCCAGCTAGGAGATATGGCCCAGGCAGACTGTTGCCGACAATGCCGGATCAGATGTTCGCAGCAAAATATACTTCATGGTGCGACACTACTACAGCGTGAGGGTTTTCCTCATCCCACAAATGGCTATTCCTGCTGTTGGAAATACCATCACGATCAAAAGAGGCCTGGTTAGTAAACAGGACGATTTGCAAGATATCTGGTCTATGAATCCATTGTTGGAGTGACCACTGACATAATGCGACCCTTAGTGCAGGGCTTCACAACATACGTGCTCGCGGAGCAAGCTGTGAGCAGCAAGGCGCGAGCATGGAGCAGCGCGAGCACGCTACCCCCACTACCAGACCAGAGCGGAGAGTGGGGAGAGTCACGTGGGGTACACAACAGCTGCCGCCAGTCGATGTAAATCCGCGGCCACCTGCATGGATATCACTCACGAATTATTACTGCGACAAATAAAACAAATAAAGGAGAATGTAGACGTGTCACATAATTTTACTATCATAGTGTATGCCTCTACCATCTGTAGACACTGAAACTAAAGAATTCCACGACAATCCTATATTTTCAACACTTTCTTCAACGCTACTTAAAATATCACCTCCAGTTGTAGTGTTCTTCATGGCTACTACATCGAGGAGCTCCTCCCTCACCTGAAGATCTCTATTAACACCTCTAATAAATATGGCAAGCTGCGCTGTTCCAGTGATATCAACACTTTCGTCCTGAGCTAGAGAATACGCCATAAAATCTTTACAGATATTTGCAAGCTGGCTCTGGACGTCGTCTGCCATGTCCTGTATGCGACGCATAATGGTCATGTTAGATAATGGCACAATCCGAAATTGTTGAACTTGAGATGGACACAAATGTTCCGCTGCAACTAACAAACATTCTTTTATTAAATCGCCATCAGTTAAGGGGCGCAGGGATTTTGCTAAAAGCAAAGCAAGTTTGTAACCCACTCTGAGAGCTGCCTCAGTTGATTTTTCTTCGTCGTCCAGATCTTCTTCGGATAGCTTCCTTTTAAGTTTAATAACTTCCTGTGCACGATCTGGTCAATCACATTTTCCACGTCCGTAGTCTTCCGCGTGGTACGACATATAATGTCGCTGCAAATTAAATTTCGTAAAAGAATTCAGCGTTTTGTGGCATAACAACATTTTGCAACACCATCTTTTTCTGTAAACAGATACAATTCCTCCCAATGGGGGTTGAACTGCGAAAGCATGGTTGGGGTTACACAACGGCGACTTCACATGATTCTTAACCAGCGAAGTGACTGTTAAGAGCTGATCGTAGTACTTTAAACGTTACACAGTCGGCGCGAATTCAATAGGCACGCTGCGGCCCTATTCAAACGTGCGCGCGCATTTCCCCTCCCTCCCCTCCCTCCCTACTACGCGACCTTGCAGCTGCTCGCGAGCACGTGCCCGAGCAGACGCGAGTACTCGCGCTCAAAACCGGCCAGTTATTAAGCCCTGCCTTAGTGCAAAGTCAGTCAGAAGCATTGCATGGTCTAGTTCTGGGTATTACGGGTGTAATTGTTGTTCGTGGAGAACTCGCCACACGCTAGTGTGTGCAGCGCACATTTGACGTGTAATACGACGAGTGCTTGTAGTGGGGTACCCTGCAACTCGGTCGAGCACCTCCTCTTCAAAATTGGCTGTGCGAGTGGTTCTCATGTTATCGGATTTCTCGTTTCTTCTTTCCAATGAACCAGTCTCCCCCATTCGTTGATCAAGAGGAGTAAACACTCGTCGTGATGGATGATGCCTGTTAGGAAATAGTTCCCTATACAGCCTTTCAGTAGCGAGAACATTGCAACGTACTTCCCCATACACAAGGTGCTTATCAGTGAGTTCTGCGAAACTGTACTGGTACTGCTCCATCGTATTGTACCGTACATCTCTGAACAGTACTGGGTAATGAATGGGTCTGACTCACAGTACGTTCCGTCATGCGACAATATAAATGCCATACAACAGAGCCAACTTAATGGACAAGTAAAGTGAACAAAATTTGCATCATGTCTTCCTAGCAACCAGGCTCGTCCCCTGTTTCCTTGCAGGAAATAAAGAGAGCACTTGTAAACAGTTCAGTGCGTGTAAACTTGTACGAATGTTAGATGTAAATAAGCTGGAAAACAGTAATGCTAGACAAAGCGATAGACAAGTTTACTACGATATCTCCTTAAGCTGGACTTCGGACACCAGGTCCCCTACCGCAAGTTGGTTTTTGGAGCATTCTGTATGTCATGTTATATATTTGCACGTTCTTATGGAAACACCCTTTATATACCATCAATGTTCATGTTGGTTTAGGTTGACTAAGGAATGGAACATGAGTGATCACGTGTTCACATATAAGGATTCATACATCCACAGAATAACTTAACATATTTTATCATTTTCCAATAAAAGGTGAATTGTCAGAACTGAATTTTCACTCACAGTCGAAACAAACACAGAACTTAACTGGGATCATAATGCTTGAAGGGAATCTTCGCTGGATGGAGGACAACTTTTATGCAATGCACATCTAATTTTCACTCGTAGAGCGGCCATAACACACCTGAAAATTGATTTCAAGAATAACAAAAAAATTCCTAACATGAAAGATTAAGCTAACTGCTAGGCAAAATAAGCTCCCAAGTGTGCACAGAAGTGACACATCGTACTCGTCACACAACAGCACCTTGACTACTCAATAACTGAGAAGTCCTATACAAAAATCCAACTTGCCTCGCCCACGCACAGAGATAGAAAAGGCTGGGAGGAGCGAAACGACCAATCAATTACACGATATTTTCGGTGGTTCTAGGCCTCACTTCCAAACAGAAGACAGAAGAAACAACGCCTATTTCTTCTGCTCAGAATTTTGTATGAGAGAACCACTCGCAAGGCAGCACATTAAGACTGCCCCACCAGAGTGACCTCAAGCCATCTTCGAAGTTTATTGAGAAGTCTGGTACAAGGCTGAACCAAGAAAGTCTGCCAGAATTCACCCAGATTTATGTAGTGTACCAGACATCCACGTTTAGGAAAGGTGGACAAAGGTATGAGGTATGCTGAATCTGTAACATAATCAATATGAAAATGAAACTCTCTGACTTCGATTCCCAGTGTGATCTCCTCATGCACCCTCCCCCCTCCATCTACCCTAGTAAAAGTGTTAGAAAACACAGGCATGGAGAAGACACTCAGCAGAACATGATAAAATTACAGAATCTCCGGAAAGTTGGATTGACTGCCGACTGTCTATTAAAGAATTGCAAGATTACGAAATCCGTGATAATCACATACCTACAGTACTAAGGAACTAAAACTCGAAACTGAATTTCAGTTGATTCGCAGAAAAATTGTTAACTTGCTGGAGATAGTGCAGCAATAAAAAAGAACACAAATATCTCCTCTGATACGAATCTAGCGAGATAGGGAAAACAGTATTTAATGTTTGGAAAGCGAGCAGTGAGGTTCTGTTCGTGGATAGCAACGGCTTCGATACCACGTGTAGTCGACATACGTCTTTCGGAACATATCGTGTCTCATAGGAATCTGTTTTTCTTTTCTTTCTTTTTTTGAGCTATCAGTCTTCTGACTATTTTGATGTGCCCTCCCCCCCCCCCCTCACCACCCCCGAATTCCCCCCTTGTGCCAACCTCTTCATTTCAGAGTAGCGCTTGCAACCTACGTCCTCAATTATTTAAGCATTTTAGATGGGGTATTACAGACGACTGTTGAAAATCAGGTGGACTCACAAGCTAAGGGCTGAGGAGACTGTGCAGGCTAGGAGACGAAAGGAAAATGTGGAAAACACAGAAAAGGAGACGGGACAGGATGATAGGACATCTGTTAAAGACATCATGGTATGACTTCCATGGTACTAGAGGGAGCTGTAGAGGGCAAAAACTGTAGAGGAAGACAGAGATTGGAATAATTGAGGACGTACGTAGCAAATGCTACTCAGAGTTGAAGAGCTTCTGACAGGAGTTGGTGACTGGTCTCATCAAATCAGCCAGATGGCTGATAACTCAAAGAAAGTGAAATAGAATTAAATAAAAATAAAAGAAAAATATCGATACCGGCTTTGTTTTCTTCTCATCCAACTATACACTTTTGTCTGTGGCATTTGTAAGAAGCTTCCAAGAGAGTCTCAATGACACAACATGAAACATTGAACATGAAACATTCTACATGGAACATGAGACACGTAACACAGGTACGGTTGCTATGTTTATCATCACCCTCATACCACGTGCTCCAGATGTGTACCTATGCATTACTACAAGCGAGAAAGTGATCCTGGTGAAACAAAACTGCACGCTGAATTTTTCAGAAATTAACTTCAGCACAGTCCTTAGTTATAATACATTTCCGTGGTCGTCGGTGTTTCCTAATAGATTTCTTGTTTTATTTTTACCGCAAATAAAAATATAGAAGTGTTAAATATGGTGAGTGTGCAGACAATTTTGCTCATTTGCGGAGTGGAAGGGTCATCTGTCATCTTAGTATGACATTGGCTGCCAAGTGTCTTGCAATAACTTCGACAGCAACATATCTTAGGAACTCGAAAAACTCCTCTGTATATAGATTTCCATCACTACAACAGGGGTCAATAATACCTCACTGTACACTGCTGCCCTTAGAATCATCATGACGTATCTCCTTAACACTATACTAAACAATTAATAACGATAAACCAGCAACGACTATTTTTAATGGTATATTACCATCTGTCAGCTTTTTCGGTGGTTTCATGAGTAGTGGAGAAATTTTTCAATAAACTTCGTATTACTTCACTGAAATACGAGATTTGCATCTTAAAATACCTTTTACCACATCTCTTTTAAAGGAGCTAAAATGGAGTGACGTTTCTTTGATTCTCACACAACGACGTAATAGTAATCAAACTTTTCCTTCTTTTATCAGAATGTTGCAAGTTCTTACCATCTCATTCTTCTTCCGTTTCATCTTCCGCATCTCTACGATAACCAATTCTTTAACGTATTCGCTGCTGGCCGTCGGCATCCACTTTAGTTTGAAAAAAAAATAATAAATATGATATGGATACTAATATGCCACCCTCTGTTTTTGGTTCTTCTATCATATAGAATCTCACAAAAGACTCATTAAGCCTTTCTTTAATAACTGCTATCACCACACCATGGTGCATAGGGTGATCAGTTTGCAACCTGCTTAGTATTATTTTCATATTCATTAGTTTAGGCAGAAGATATTCATAGTAGGTACTTTTGTCGCCTTCTAAACTTTTGAAGCTGCCTCCAGTAGCTATTGAACATCTCACATATTCATTAAGAAATTATATTTGAGTTTATTTAAAAGCTTCTAATCCCAGTTTTCTTAAAGTATCATTTAGACTACCCGTGACTGTGAGTAGATATTGAATAGAATAATAGTATGAATTCCATCGCTTTGGACAAGGTTTCACAAGCTTTAGGAGACCTTGAAAGAACATTCCAAAATGCTTTACATTGTTACATGGTTGCATCATAATGTTTATCAATGATTTTCTTTGATATCTTATCTTATGTGCATCTCTTGAAACTATTAAACGTAATGTGTATGTGGCGCACCTCTTATGACTAGGCAGTTGGAAATCTTTAAAGTTTTCAGATGTCTCTTAGTATTACCACATAATCATCGTCATGACCATCGACATCATCGTCGTCATCAACAACAACAACAACATTATCATGCACAGCTTCAGTATTTTGAATATGAGCTGAATCTCTTTCACTTGTTCCCACTTGTTCTGGGATCCAAATCTTTCCCTTATATTTTAAGAGCTTCGGCTATATGTGATTCATTGACGGCAATAGTCTTCACGATTTTTGTCAGCTTTATATCAAATTCAGAATGAAATCCAGAGCTATCCTTTTCCATTCGAATGTTTCACAGCCAATCCAATGAGCCGCTGCACTCAGATACCTTAACTTCAATGATCAGATCTCAGCAGTTGTACACACAGAATCAACCTATTTCAATGCTCCTTTTGTATTTTCTCTATATTCTGTTTAATGTTCGGGAACATTTTTATTATTTGATTTCCGGCGCACAATTTTTGCGTAAAGGTAATTTCTGTGCACCTTCAATAAGAGCCATGAAGCGATTGATTATCTACAACTGATATAGGTGTCATGATACCCACTAAAAATTCACAAGCAAGTTGTCAAAATTAACCAAGATCTGTAACATTGGTGAAGCTGTTATTTGTTTCATTATCAGTATTTTAGATGAAATCTACCGCTCACCAACATCATCAGCACAATTCCTCTTCATTGTATATTGAGTTTCCGGTTCTCATATTCCTCTAATAGGTCAGCTAGACCTCTTCTCTGCAAAAATACGTAGTCTTAATAGTTTATTATCGTTGCTGCCAGCTTGCGAGTGTACGCGCCCCGTAATGTTCGACAGCTCTGGTATACGTTACACACGAAAGTAATAAGTGTGCATGAAAGCGCGTTATAGAACTGTCGCCATCAAAACCGGTACTTGCGTGTTGCACAAACTGCAAAATTAAATTAAGGCTGCTGTAATGTAGCACAATGAATAGAAACGGGGGAAATTAGTGTTCAATGTCCCGTCGACAACGAGGCGCAGTACAAGCTCGAATTATGGAAGGACGGGGAAGGAATGCGGCCGTTCAGTTTCTAAGGAACCATCCCGGCTCTTGCCTTACGCGATTTAGGAAAATCATGGCAAAGCCAAATGAGGATGGCCGGACACGGGTTTAAACTATCGTCCTCCTGACAGCGGATTCAGTGTGCTCACTATTGCGCTGCCCCACCAATGAGTAGAAGAAAAATTGCTACTAGAGAATCACTATCATGAGATCGTTAATTTCAGCATCACTTGAAAAGAGAAGACAGTTGACACAAAATGATCGGAATATCTCGAACATATGGACTGTAGACAGACATTACCTAAGAGTGCTATAATATTGAGCTTCAGAACCCTTCGTGGTACGTTATGTATTCCATAAAACGTAAGCTCCCAGAACGCCTGCTACTCCAGATAGCGTAAACTAAATATTTGGAAACAATTTTAAACGTTACCAAACAAAGATCAATAATGGGCGAACTTCATTACCAGATTAGATTACCAGAAATAACTGTATTATATTTAAAAATACTGATGTTAAGTCAAAAAGAAATTAACAGTACTGTTTTAATTATATTTCATTTATTTAGATTCACCAAATGAGAAAATGGACAAAATTACTTAGTAAAAAACCATAATGGTCGGACCGTTGTTTATGCTTACAATGTAGTTTTGGATAAATATCATTAGTACAACAATAGTATCGAAATTTTTGATGGCCAATGAAAACTAGAGTTGCTAATATTATCAACGGAAAGAAAAAGCAGTTTTTGCCAGTACTCCATAGATGTAGACACTATTTGCAAAGATGCTGCCGTGACTGTCACACTGAAATAACTCAGTGTTCGATATGAGGAAGCTTAGGATGCGAAGTTGGCCTCACTTCCTCCCTCTTTCAGTTTCTTTTGAGATCATTGGGCATTATCGCATGATTTCGGTATGTTTACATCAAACAAACAGGTAAATATAAAATGTGTTTTCAAGTCTTACTGCCTTTCCTAGTAATCGGGGTCATGTTCATACCCCCTTGGCGCTTACTGCATCATCTGTATCCGTCATGGAACACTGTTTAAACAAATGGCTATGAAGTAAAAAGTAAAGAAATTGAAGAAAAGCATTTTGCATTTTGCAAGTACAAAAATCTATATTTTAAGTATTTTGAATAAAATAGAATGTGTTTTGAAAATATATTTCAAACGTAAAGTTAAAGTAGATATTTTGCATTTTCATTTGTATTTCAAATACGTGAATTTCACATAATTCACATCCATGGTTGCACCACCACCGGTCGGCGAGAGGAAGCCATGGAGGAGCACAAGAGAAGGGAATCAGTCAGCAAACGGAACATTGGTAGCAGCTAGGAGTGCGAGGACCGCCTCCCAGGGAGACGAAGCAGGAAACGGTTGGCGGAACATGAGGCAACATGGTGGACGGACAGCTGACTAGGAGACCATCAGCCGCACTAAGGGGGGTGGGGGGGGGGGGATATCTCGCCGAATGTAAACATTTCCTTAAAAATCATTACAGCCATATTTATTAATGTACAGATATACAATATTGCATGTGTAAAGCAAAAGAGCTGCGTTTTAACGGAAAAATATAATAAAATATGCAGGATTACTATTCTGCCAGAAATTTGAGTTTTAATTTTTTTTATTGTCTTCTATATAAGAAGCCATAACTCAAATACTATTCATGCAACTAATCTGAAAATTTTATTGTAGTGTCCTGAGAAAGACATAAGACCACTGAACTATAGTTATTAATTTATGGTACAAATTGTATCATTAACAGAGTTTTTAATTTTGCACATCCAAAATCAACGTTTCTTTCTACACAGAGTCATCTAAAAATAAGAATGTAATCGCAGGATCTCGTATTTTTTATTTCCAGGAAGACAGGAACACGTTACGAATAGTAACTGAAAATTTCATAACATTAGCGCATATGCTGGCAGAAGTACAGCTATGAGGACGAGGCGTGAGTCGTGCTTGGGTAGCTCAGTTGGTAGAGCACTTGTACGCGAAAGGCAAAGGTCCTCAGTTCGAGTTTCGGTCCGGCACACAGTTTTAATCTGCCAGGAAATTTCATATCAGCTCACACTCCGATGCAGAGCGAAAATCTCATTCTATTAGTGCATATACTTTTTTTGAGAAAAAGCTTCTAATAAGATAAAAAGTGCAAAACAGAGAAAATGAGGTTCAAAGAATTTCTTCTCATACTTCTACGTCTAATAAGCATCCTCAATTTTTAAATCCTCCATACTGATACTCCTCATCCTCCAGGTTTCTCTTCTCTCCTCCTCGAATCTGCCTGCCCTGAACTTGCAGATAAGACACTGGTCTGTTAGCTTTCTCGTCAACAGTGTAAAATGCTTTTGTTGTGAACACACCAGGATCTAACACTCTTCTGCACTTCAGTTCTGCCATTATTTCCGTTATTGTAACATAAAACTGCACCATAGTACTTCAAGCCCACAGAATGTCCTTTTTGAGCATCTAATGCAAAGTAAGTTATTGAGGCTTCCATTTGCATTTTGTGTCTTTGCGTGAAGACACTTTCTCAGTAAATGAGTGTTTCTATGAAACCTGAATGTGGTCTTAATTGCATTCATAGAAGGTTCTGGTAATGAGTTTTTATATGAATACGTCTCATTTCTGTTGTTGAACTTACACCAATCGTCTTTCGGACACAGATTGTGCATTGATGTTTGGTCAGCGGATAGTTTGTGGAAAAAGACCAGCCATACGGCCCACCTCATTGCCTCTAAATTAGGCGTTTTTTTCCTGATAGCTCTCACATAAAATAACTGAACAGAACCAGTTTCTTTCAGAGTAAGTCTACCTTTTCCTCCTAGTGGTTTTCCATCCTCGAGTAGTTCACCTTCCTTCTCTTTCAGCAAGCGACGAAGCCCACCACGAAGCCTCTTTTGGATGTGACCAACACGTTCCAACTTTTATATTGTTATGTGGTATGGATTTTCATCTGTTACAGCTCTGAACGAAGATGAGTATCCATCATCAATATATTTAGTGTATCTAACACCATATTGGTTCTCAGATCTGAGAATATCCTCACAACGGTTTCCATGCCCTGATGTTTTTCTTGCCACAGTTTCTCACTATCTTCATTGTTGGACATATTCCTTTTAGCACATTTGTAGCAGTATTTAGACATAACTTCTGTGACCCCTTTTCATCCAGGTCTCACCTACAGGTACACACAGGTCACTAAGATTTGTAGGATATTCACTGTCATGAATAATTACCACAGGATTTATTTCTTTTTCGTTTATTTCCACCAGTACCTCCACTGCTTTCTTCATAGAAACTTTTGCAGTGTCGCTTAGAGCATCAGACATTTTATTTATTTTTACGAACGTTGCACAAGGTGGAGGCATGTTCAGAAAACCACACAATATATTACCTCTCTCCCTGCTCTGTCCGAGGCATCTCAGAGAATATGCTAACCTAAAATTGCTTTCATAGGTACCAATGCCAGTTTTTTTTTGTAGGAGGAAAATGAAAATTCATAGCCACACAAATTACAAATTAATTTAAAATCACAAGCTATTCCCACTCTTATTTCTTCAACAACAGTCATGCATTCCGTATTTTTACAGCTAACACATGACCATGAAATCTTAGTCTGGCAGAGAAACTCTAACTCAATAAGTCTGGATCCAGTGGAATCCATACCAACATCATTCACGTACCTGTACAATTCTCCTGTCCCAAGTTTCGATGCTGAAGCCGAGAGCTTATGGTCTTCATTTTTAGCGGCTTCCTCTTTTTTGTTGGTAAACCGATTTCTATGAAACCTCCGTTTCCTAAACACAGTTTTTCCACCACCCATTACGTATAAATCTTGACTTCCACTTAAAGGTTTGTGAATTCAACCTTCCACGTACTAATATGTATTAGGATTGAAACATCCTGGCAGATTAAAACTGTGTGCCCGACCGAGACTCGAACTCGGGACCTTTGCCTTTCACGGGCAAGTGCTCTACCATCTGAGCTACCCAAGCACGACTCACGCCCGGTCTCACAGCCTTACTTCTGCCACTATCTCGTCTCCTACCTTCCAAACATTACAGAATCTCTCCTGCGAACCTAGCAAAACTAGCACTCCTGAAAGAAAGGATATTGCGGAGACATGGCTTAGCCACAGCCTGGGGGATGTTTCCAAAATGAGATTTTCACTCTGCAGCGGAGTGTGCGCTGATATGAAACTTCCTGGCAGATTAAAACTGTGTGCCCAACAGAGACTCGAACTCGAGACCTTTGCCTTTCGCGGGCAAGTGCTCTACCATCTGAGCTACCGAAGCACGACTCACGCTCGGTCTCACAGCCTTACTTCTGCCAGTATCTCGTCTCCTACCTTCCAAACTTAACAGAAGCTCTCCTGCGAACCTTGCAGAACTAGCACTCCTGAAAGAAAGGATTGTCAAAACGTAAATAAACCACATGCAATAAAGTTTTCAGGCAAAGATATAGATGTCAGCCAGAGATATAGATGTCAAAGATATCGAAAGGAAATAGCCTTCACTCTAACAAAAATTGCGCTGAAGCCAGCAGTTTCCCAAATGTCGGAAAAGGAGGGAGTGGCCGCCAGTGTGATAAAGTTCACACACACACCATAGATTAAACTGTGGAGATCAAGAAAATACTGCCGCACCGTTAGCCGCGTGGTTTGAGGCACCATGTCACGGTTCGCATGGTCCCTCCCGCCGGAGGTTCGACTCCTTCCCCGGGCATGGGTGTGTGTGTGTGTTTTTCTTTGCATACTTTAGTTTAAGTTCGTTTGAGTAGTGTGTAAATCTAGGGAACGATGACCTCAGCAGTTTGGTCCCTTAATAATTCACTCACACAAGAAAATATAATTTTTGAAAAATCGATCTTTTGGACCAAAATCCGTTACATTTCCCCTTACCCCTGGTCCTGAAGCGTCTTCCGTATGTTATGACCTGTCCTGAGTATGAAGTTAGCGGCTTTTCATGCGACGGGCCCTTGTTTCGATGGACAAGGATGTTCAAATTTTGTAGCGACGTAGCATACCGGTAACGTTAGTCATGTTTCGACCAAGCGAACGTAGCGCAGCGGCGATCACGCGGGCGGTACTGAACACCCTACTGTATGACGTTCACTTTTACAAGCAAGTTCAACTTCCATGAAAGAATAATTCAAAATGCCCCGGCCGGAGTGGCCGAGCGGTTCTAGGCGCTTCAATCTGGAACCGCGCGACCGCTACGGTCGAAGGTTCGAATCCTGCCTTGGGCATGGATGTGTGTGATGTCCTTCGGTTAGTTAGGTTTAAGTAGTTCTAAGTTCTAGGGGGGCTGATGACCTTAGAAGTTAAGTCCCATAGAGCTCATAGCCATTTAGCCAATTCAAAATGCAACCAATGGGGAAAGTGCTTCTAAAGAAGACACATTTCTTAATTCTCCATCAATGTAGTGCAACTGCTTTCATGCTCTAACGTAATGATAGTGAGTAAGACCATTCTGTAATGTATTCTGTTATAAAAGAAATATATATTTCACCATTGTTTGCTGTAATGATTGCTTTATTAATCAAATTACTTCTGCGAAATTAGTAATATTTAATAATTTTGCTTGGTTTACATTATTTAATAATCCTATTTGCGATGAAATTGAATAAAATAAAAAGTGCGCAGTAATGTTAGAACCGGTGCCACCACTCCGCTACGCTCTACTCGTCCAAATGTGACAAATATTACGTGCATGGAAAGTACGCGTAATCAACGTCGATTTCCTCGGAAACAATGGGCCGTTGCACGAAAAGCCGCTAGTCAGGTTCTCGGGACAGATCCCTCTACAACATACCTATGACTCTTACGCGTCTGTGATAAACAGGTCCGATGGCCCTCTTGGGAGACGGATAGTCGTTTGCTGTCATCATAAGGCATCGTGCCGGCTGTAGCAGCCGACGATGCCAGGTTTTGCGGATTCAAATAACGCAGAGCAGCTGGGAGTGAAAAGCTGGTTGCTGCGGCGTGTTTATGGGCTCAGCAGTAAGAGGAGATTGTGCCTGCTGTGATAACTGTTGGCGGTACTGCACACGAGTGAAGCGAGGCTGGCCTCCTTGAGTTGACCAGTGATTACTTGGTGAAACGCCGGCTGGGTTGGCCGAGCGGTTCTAGGCGCTACAGTCTGGAACGGCGCGACCGCTACGGTCGCAGGTTCGAATCCTGCCTCGAGCATGGTTGTTTGTGATGTCCTTAGGTCAGTTAGGTTTAAGTAGTTCTAAGTTCTAGGGGACTGATGACCTCAGAAGTGAAGTCCCATAGTGCTCAGAACCATTAGAACCATCTGAACCTGGTGAAACACAGTGAGGTCACTGAAAAAAAATGGTTCAAATGGCTCTGAGCACTATGGGACTCAACTGCTGAGGTCATTAGTCCCCTAGAACTTAGAACTAGTTAAACCTAACTAACCTAAGGACGTCACAAACATCCATGCCCGAGGCAGGATTCGAACCTGCGACCGTAGCGGTCTTGCGGTTCCAGACTGCAGCGCCTTTAACCGCACGGCCACTTCGGCCGACTGAGGTCACTGAAGGGCCTAGTATAAACTGAAAGAGTACAAGCCAAAGGAAGTGTGTCGGGTACAGTTATATTACCACTGTTGTTGGATTTCACTGCTTTACTGCTCTGATATTCTGTGTGCTGCGGGAATTATAGGTAATTGGATCCATTGAGAATTCTGTCTCCCTTGTTTTGCCTGTTTAAGGACGTCACGTCTGATTGGGTACATGAGAAATCTTATTTTGAGATGAGACCTGTTATTGAGTGTCTCACATTCCTTCACTTCCTGCGTTATTATCTGCATATCTTGATTGTTGACAATGTGTATACCTTGAATGAAATCATAGGCTCTCATGTATTTACAATCTTTCTCCTGTATTATTTAACTGTGTATTCTTTTGTGCCCCCTTATTGCAACATTGACTGATTCCATTGAACCAAGTTAACAACAAATGCTGTATCTGCGGAAGCTCTTAAATCATACCTGGTTTTTCTAAGCGCTGCGTTTTTTGGTCGTAGCTTACTGCCATATGCTCTGGATTGTCTGGACTTGTTAAGAACTTCATTTTGTTATTATGAGCACTGAATTCTATGGCTGTTCCATGTTTTGCATGCGCTCTGGATTGTGTGCACTTATTTTAAAATCGAAGTACACTTGCTTAAGAAATTACGCCAGCACAATCCCCAGCCATTACATCCTGGCGCCGCAGTATATATGCTTTCCCATTGATGCATTCATCTAGTTCTTCATATAATGCAAACAACACAAACATGTTGCTTTTAAAGATATCTTCCGACAAGGAATGACTTATTTGCACATCATTATCACATATCATGTACTTACAGCGCTTTCAGTTTTACATCGATTATTTTGTTCGATCTCCACTCTGCCCACGAAAAGCCCAACTCAGTAATTAATCTAGACTGTATTATAGTCATTTTACTTTAATGTGACAACTCCTTCCAAAAATTAATTCAGCTAGTAACTTCTACCCTATACAGGCATCTGTTATTTTGGACGTAAGTGGCAAACAACTTAAAATCAATAGTCAAATATATTAATTCCTGCATCACCGGTCACATGAAATATAACGAAGTGTTTTCAACTGTTTTGTTGAAATACAGGCGTTTCAGGTACCGTTACAATGTGCAAATAAATTGAAGGCTCGCTTTGAAACAGAAGTGAAATTGACGTATCGTGATCGAAGTATGAAAAGCGGGATAAAAGCGCTTTCTTAAGCAAATAAGAGCAAACAGTTAACGGAAACGTTAGGTACAGGTTGTGCGGAAAACAACTATAAGATTAAGCAAGAGAGAAGATTTATGGCTACACTGAGATACACATACCGAGATACTCGTAAGCCGGCTATTGAGATATATATGTTACGCAAAATACTGTTAAATAAATAATGGAAACAAAAGTTTTCATACGTTTAAGCAGAACGTAAAGCCTTCCATTGCCGTAGCTTATGTTCTCAGTTGCTTCAAACAGCATTACTGTCCACGTCCTTGCGCGTCGAATGTGTTCATCAACGGGGTGAGGAGTTCATCGTCGGCTAAACCCAACGTGCAGTATTTATGAGGTGCGACCTGAGCTCACGTAATTACATCGAGCAAGTTGCTCTTGCAGGCCCTCGATGAATAGACACATCGCCGTGCGTGCTTGCTTGTGTGTGTGTGTGTGTGTGTGTGTGTGTGTGTGTGTGTGGGTGGGTGGGTGGGTGGGTGGGTGTGGCTGACTGGGAGCGTGTGCCGCATGCGCCAGTATGTCAGTATTGTGGAAACTGATTGTTGTGACACATCTAAATACGTAGAGAACGTTACCCATATGGTAAAGACTGAAAAACGTAGAAAGAGTAGTTCCGGAAGCGGAAGCGATCGTTCATTAAATACCTAATAAGCAGTCTATGATCACTACAACTCAAACAGGAATTTCAAGTCAAGGGTTTCGACAATGGCCCACATCAGCAATAGACGAACTGAAAACGGACTTTTGGAGACATTCTGGGTCCTTTTATAATACCATTCTGCAGGCAAACAAGACGAATACATTTTTGGATGAGTATTACAGTTATACATTGTTTTATTTATGATTCGTAGTTTGGGGTAGACTTCATAATTTTGCAAGATTTCCGCCAAATTTCCTGACACAAATTTGTAGACATTCCGGAACCTAAGCATTTGAATGGTCGAATTCCCTGTCGCTTGGCAGTGAGGAACCGTTTAAAATTGTCACTAATAGGAAAAAAAGAGGGAAGTCTACAATTCATACAGAAATATACTCATCCACACTATGAACTCGTAGTTCATAAGCATTATTCCGAATTATAATTTCCTTCACCGTTTAAAAGTGGCACATTGCTCTACATCCGTGGTTCCTTTTTTTTTATTAAAATCCAAAGATATTTCCGTGCGGTTGGTGTTAGTTCCAGTAAATATATTTTACAATACTGAGAAGAGCAAAGCTTACCGATTATTTTAAATGTTCTCTGATTTTTTTTCCTTGTGATAAAGATTATTGTATAGTCATTCCAGTTTTCGGAAGACTTTATGAAAAAAGTTTTACTAAGTTCCTTTTCCATTACTTTATGTCCAGGTTTAATCACTTGTGTCGAAATGCCATAATCGCCAGGCTTCTTTCTTTTTTCCGTATCCTGAATAACTTTTGGTATACTCTCTGCAATTACACTCGAAGTGCGCTCAAATGGTTCAAATGGCTCTGAGCACTATGGGACTTAACATCTATGGTCATAAGTCCCCTAGAACTTAGAACTACTTAAACCTAACTAACCTAAGGACAGCACAAAACACCCAGCCATCACGAGGCAGAGAAAATCCCTGACCCCGCCGGGAATCGAACTCGGGAACCCGGGCGTGGTAAGCGAGAACGCTACGAAGTGCGCTCAGTTTTTTAAATAACTATATACGTTTCTCAACCATATCTTGAATTATAAAGACGCTAAAGTTCTCATAGAATGGCTACACCATTTGAACTGATTAAATGGACCAAATCCGATGTCTGAGCAACATATTCCACTTTATGTACTTTTTGTTTTCAGTTGTCTCTCTCAGAAAATTTTCATTTTTCTTCTCACATCGTTATGATCAACTTCCTTCGACTCTCTCCCGGTTTTTTCATTTTGGCAAAATCTTTTATCGTTTACATCATCGTTTTCGTCAAAAGTATTGCTGTAAGTAGATATCATATATTAATATGGCTACAACCTAGCTGATGGATTAAACGGCTGTCTCATTTGGAAAGAAGATATAATCAATGTTAATATGGTTCACTATGTTCACTTACGAGTTATTTTTAGAAAGCGCTTGACAGTATATTGTATTATATCCATGTCAACTGCGACCAAAATACATTTGCAAAATCACTAAACGAATTTTTAAGATTTTTAGACTTGCAACCAGTTTTAACATAGCAGATTACTTAAATAACGAAATGTTACCATTCCTGCAATGTTTGTCGCCCTTCTGCATTACTGAAGTGTTGTAGAATTATTAAATTACATTACCAGTTCGTTTCCTGTGTTAACCTCTTCGTCTCAGAATGGCATCTGCTTCTTACGTCCTCAGTTAATTGTTGGATTATTCCAATCTCTATCTTCCCCTGCAGTTTTGATCCTCTACAGCTGCCACTAGTACCATGGAAGTTAATACCTTGATGTCTGAACTAGTGTCTCATCACCCTGTCCCCCCTTTTGTCAGTGTTATCCGCATGTTCCTTTCCTCGCCGATTCTGGGAAGAACCTCCTCATTCCTTTTCAAATTACTCCAATTCATTTTTAAAATTCTATAACACCACATACCGGATCATTTAAATCTCTTCTGTTCCTGTTTTCTAAGGATCCATGATACACTGCCACACGATGCTGTACTCCAAACGTACAATAACAGAAATTTCTTGCACACTTCAAGGCCGGTGTTCCATACAAAAAGACTTCTCTTGGTCAGGAATGCTCTCTTTTTTTGCGCTAGTCAGCTTTTTGTAAACTTGCTTCTTTCGTAATACGTTAAGCCCGCATCTCGTGGTCGTGCGGTAGCGTTCTCGCTTCCCACGCCCGGGTTCCCGGGTTCGATTCCCGGCGGGGTCAGGGATTTTCTCTGCCTCGTGATGGCTCGGTGATGTGTGCTGTCCTTAGGTTAGTTAGGTTTAAGTAGTTCTAAGTTCTAGGGGACTGATGACCATAGATGTTAAGTCCCATAGTGCTCAGAGCCATTTGAACCATTTTCGTAATACGTTATTTTGTTTCCTCAACGGTGACACCTGCGAATTTCGGGAAGGACTGGGCCAGGGGTTTACAAACTTTCATTCACCTTTCATTACAGAGTTTTATTGACCAATAAATATAAAAATCTAGTCAATGGTTAAACAACTTTTGTAAAACGGTCACCAAACAATTTTATAGTATTAGTACCTATAAACAAAGATTCTGCGAGCCGTAAGTTAAGGAACAATCAATTAATGTGGCAGGCACTTTAATCCCAGTGAAAAACAAAATCCATGAGACGCCCTGCTAAGCCCGCAGGACAGGACACTAAGTTTACATTGTGGAAAGGGGTCAAAATAAGTGGTTGTCACTTACACTCGAATATGCAACTTTATTTATTTGACCAAACATTACAAGAGCCAAGAAAATTTAAGAAAAAAAAAACACAACATTAATTTTGGGAACTTAATAATCAGCTGAATACGCCATACAATCTCATGCCTTAAGGGCCAGATCACTTTAATTTAAAATCGACTGAAAGCCAATAACTTAAGACTCAAACGAAAATCAGAATTTTTAAAAGGCAAAAGGCCTTAAATCAGTTCTTTAACTAGTCTGAAGGCCCAAACAATCTTATGCCTTAAGGGCAAAACAACCATAACTTAAAAATACGCTAGAGGCCGCACAAATACAAACAACAAGAGCAAATCTGAGAAGATAGTACATCCAACGGCGCTCAGAAGTTTCCGAGGGTCAGCCTGGAATTCAAACACTAACGCCCGCTTACGTGAGATAGGCAGTCGACCCAACCATTCTCGATCCAACGAAAACCCAACCGACAGTCAACAGACCCACTGATACGATAACCTCTGCTCCAACTGATCAGCATATTGTGATTGGCAAGAGAGCCAACACCGTTTTACTAAAGGAGGCCGAAATGCACGCGTTTTAGCTCACGCAGGCTGGCGTGAGGTCTGGAACATGACAAGGAAATTAGAATTTAGAAAAACGGACGTAGCTGGTGGAATACTTAACTTTAATCCATTAATGATGAACGTCGGTCTGGACGGTACAGGATTCACAATTTCAATAGTAACTGATAATGGCGCCTTGCTAGGTCGTAGCAAATGACGTAGCTGAAGGCTATGCTAAACTATCGTCTCGGCAAATGAGAGCGTATTTTTTCAGTGAACCATCGCTAGCAAAGTCGGTTGTACAACTGGGGCGAGTGCTAGAATGTCTCTCTAGACCTGCCGTGTGGCGGCGCTCGGTCTGCAATCACTGATAGTGGCGACACGCGGGTCCGACTTATACTAACGGATCGCGGCCGATTTAAAGGCTACCACCTAGCAAGTGTGGTGTCTGGCGGTGACACCACACAGCACACAACAGGTAGTTCAATGGAGCAACGTAGCAAGTATTGGCGCACACAACCAATTATACAATGAGCTGTGAAACTACACACTGTGCTGGACAGCGACAACACGATGAGGAAAATATACTGCCTGAATTTACGTCAACGGCCTGGACAGGTAACCAGAACGTTAACGGCCACAAGGCAGAAGATTCCTCTGGAGCACATCAATTCAAAATAACCAAGTGCAGTTAAACTCCACCGGAGGGTGGCTGAAATTTGCCAACTTGAAAACACACATTGCTGCTCGTGGTAATGTCCCAACAGCCTACAACGTAATCCAAAAGACGCAATATGAACAGTCATGACTTGCTGGTAAATTAAGTCAAAACTCAACTTTCGTGTCCAGGGTCGGTGAGCCACGGACTTCGTAGCAATGGGAACAGCACCACACACTCTGACCCCGCGTAGACGCTGCCAGCGGCCCTGGCCAAATTACGCGCCGCGGAGATTTTCTCGCAGCTCCACGCCAACGGCCCAACTGGTCGCACAGAGCGCCAGGCCGAAGATAGTACGAGGTGCGAATATCGATGCACACTGCTGCCACCCGTGGAGAGAGAGAGGATAACAGCATTATCGCGATAACCGCGGGAGACTAAACACAGTATAGCAACCGAGGTTTAATCCAACGCGTAACATGAGCCAGCCACACCATAACCTCCCCCCACCCCATCCCTCGAATTTAACACAGGGAGGGGGTGATTCAGCCCCTGAGCTACTTGAACTTAATTTGGCTAAGGTGAACTCGGTACTGCCTACCTGAACTGTTCTCCTTGACGGACAGACTTACTGGGCCTAAAATACGCACGATAGTGCAAGGCCCCAGAAAAGGAGCAGTAAATTTACTAAGATTCCCGACACGCACCTGCCTCCCTGGGAAATTACGGACATAAACCTGAATCCTTGTCCTGCCCTTAAAGCTTTCTCTATTACGATTATAACGTTAGGCTTGTTTATTATGGGCTCTGAGTACATTACGCCTGGCCCGGTTCCAGTTCTCCTTAATAACACGAGGACTACTATCGGCTGGAATAAGATCTTGAATTTCCCACAAGTTCGAAACAGGGGAATTAACCGGATAGGAAAATATCAAGGAGGCGGGAGTAGCTCGCAAGGCTTCCATGACTGGCAGTATTAAAGGAAACTAAGCCAGGGAAGCCTGGAGTCCAATTTTCTAGGGATTATCTGATGATAAATGATCAACGCGGACTTGAGATTTCGGTTAACTCTCTCTACCAAAGACCCATGGGGATAATATGGGGTGGTCGTGATATGCTTGACACCGTTCTCAAAACAGAAGGCCTCGAAAGGAGCCGAAAGAAAAGCAGGAGCATTATTACTAACAAGCTGCTTGGGTGGGCCAAAAACACTGAATGATAAATAGTGGTGACATCGGTAATGCAAATCTGGAGAACGCATATATAATAACTAGTACATATCGATGACCTTTCTTAGTACGAGGTAAAGGTCCTAAATAATCAGTATAGAGCTTGTGCATAGGACAGGACTCACGATCAGAACTCGACAAACCCTCTTGAAGAACATTCTTGGGTTTGGCTACATTACACAAGCGGCATTGCGATATCATCTCTCTCACATCCCCGTCCATGGAAGGCCAAGTTAAATGTTCTTGATTTTTTGGAGAGTCTTATATCTACCTAAATGGCCCCCCCACCAACGAATCATGAAAATAACGAAAAACCGGGCGCACCAAAGCTACAGGCAAATAGATCTTGTACTGCTTAGCATCGCCCACCCTCTTACAGAGCCGTCCGGTGTGGCCGAGCGGTTCTAGGCGCTACAGTCTGGAACCGCCCGACCGCTATGATCGCAGGTTAGAATCCTGCCTCGGGCATGGATGTGTGTGATGTCGTTAGGTTAGTTAGGTTTATGTAGTTCTATGTCTAGGGGACTGATGACCTCAGATGTTAAGTCCAATAGTGCTCAGAGCCATTAGAACCATTTTTAAACCTCTTACAGAGAATACTACTGTTAACAACATACTCATCCGACAGCTCTCCTGCCAACACACATTGCTTAATGGGGTCCCAGACAGGGTCCTGACCCTGATGCTGAACCACATCTTCAAACAAGGGTGGAATTTCACCCAACACCATACAATTAAGACTGTCTCCCTCTACCTGCTTGTTTCTCTCACTAGGTGTAGTATCAGCGAACATCCGGCTGAGGACATCCGCAAGGATATTTTCAGAGCCCTTTACACGTTTAACTTCAAACTGAAATGCCGAAATGCTTACTGCTCACCTGGCAATACGGCCAGTTTTACGCAGCCTAGCCAACACCCAGCTCAAAACCTGATATTCGGTTTCTAATTGCAAAACTTCTCTAATGCAAATAAAACGGCCAAAGCCTCGCACTCGTAGACGGAGTACTTCAGTTCGGCATTAGTTAACCGACGAGACGCCTAGGCTAATGGCTGTTCAAATGGTTCAAATGGCTCTGAGCACTATGGGACTTAACATCTGTGGTCATCAGTCCCCTAGAACTTAGAACTACTTAAACCTAACTAACCTAAGGACATCACACACATCCAGCCCGAGGCAGGATGCTAATGGCTGTCTCTGTCCCTCAAACTCCTGTAGGAGAACAGCTGAAATACCAGCATTAGAACCGTCAGTTTGAACAACAGATCTCTTAGTAAAAGCGGACACCAGAAGAACCGGAGGACTGGCTACTGCTGTCTTAATATGCTCAAAAGCAGCCTCCTGGGAGGGTCCCCATTTAAAACGCGCGTCTTTCCGGCGTAAATAATTTAAGGGTGCTGCCAACTGAGCAAAATTGGGAACGAAACGCCTAAAGTAATTAGCCATGCCTATGAATTTAGCAATTCCCCGCTTATCAGTCGGCGGAGGCTAAGCCCGGAAGGCTTTAGTTCGCTCTTGATCAATGCGAATACTCAGACCCGATACTATATGACCTTAGAAAGATACCTGATGCTTGGCTAGCGTCATCTTGCTAGGCTTCTCGGTCAGCCCGGCTACCTGTAATCTCAAAAGAACTTGTTACATGTGCTCCAAATGATTCTCAAACGAACGACTATAGATAACCAAGTCGTCCAAATAATTAAACACACAGACTAATTTCAAATCACCAAGGATATTATCAAACAAACGAGTAAGCACGGCCGCTCCAGTTGCTAGTCCAAAAGGAACTCTGTTAAACTCAAACAAGTTCCAATCAGCACAAAATGCGGTAACATGTTTACATTCTTCAGCCGATGGTATCTGACAACATGCCTGATTCAAACCAAGGACCGTAAACCAATTAGCGCCGGCAAACCAAGTAAAAGAATATGTACAGATCAGGTAGGGGTACCGATTCAAGGCCAATCTTAACGTTTAAACGGCGGTAGTCAACCACAGGTCTGAAATGACGCCCCTGATCTTTAGGTACAAGAAATATCGGGGAGGCATAAGCAGATGTAAGATGTAGAAGGCCTAATCACTCCTTGTTGGAGCATCTGAGATATTTTAGCCTTGACCATCTTCACCTTAGGGGGTGAGAGGCGGTATGTGGGCTGCCTAACCGGAATATTGTCGGACAGACGGATATGATAATCAAGAACGCTAGTTACATCCAGGTTATCACTAAGGAGCTGGGAAAAACTCTGCAACAAATCGCGTAACTGAGAAGCCTGATGGGGCAAGAGATGGGCCAGATCACACTCTTTAGCTACGGCCTCAATGGCTAACGCCCATAGAGTTCTATGCACAACAGGTTTAGCGCAACTTTCTCTTCAGGAGCGAACATAAGGGAAAAGTTGCGTTCGGAATAATCCGAGATCAACCCGGTTTTACTGATGAAATCGCACCCCAAAATTAGATTAACGAGCGGTTTCTTAACCAAGGCTACAGACATAGGTCAGGAAAAATCGCCGACCGTTATAGTCCCCCGCACCCAACCGTAGAGAGGCAACACCTGACCATTGGCCACCCGATATCTCTGCACCGACGAAGGGACTGACCGAAGTTTCGTAAGATGCCCAAATTCCAAAAACCACTCGAAGCTCAATAATGAAAAGAAACTAACGGAATCCAAAACAGCTCAAACCGGCTCGCTTCCTACCCGAGAACAAACGTAAGGCAAGGGGGTGATGAGGGGGCGACCACCCGAGTACACCAAAGTCTGAAAGCTCGAACCCGAGTTCGCAGCCCAACCCGGTGTCATCTATTGGCTCTGGGTGCACGAGGCTGAACACAATAGTGCACCAAGTGAGCCGTACTGCCGTACCTGAAACAACATGGGGTTCCCTTTTGATAACTTCAGCAGATATAGATGTCCGGAACCAGCGCTGACGTCTCGCCCCTTAAAATCGTGACGTACATGGTTCAAGGTGGTAATGCGGATGCTGCTACGACCACATCACGGAGTTCTTCCCAGGTTGAAGGCTGCTTACGGAAGACAGAATGAGACTTATTCGCGCCTCGCATTCATCTAAGAACGATAGAGACCAGTTCTTGTTCAGGTAAACCAACTAGCAAGGCCAAAGAGGCTGTCTGAATTCTATCGACATACTAATGTAACTGCTCCTCACCTCGCTGCACTTCCCAAATGTAATGACACTGAAGCTGCTTAAGAACCCCGGTGGTCAACCTTTGCCTAATTACAAGCTCCCTTAATTGCTGTAAAGTAGATCCCTCCGCTATGGATCGCGAGAGGAGGTTCTGCAACTCGCGTCTGGCAAAAGGATACAACAACGACAAAATTACTTGGTGCGGAACGCGAAAGGCGGTCGCGTGTTGTTCTATGCGAATCAATAACCACAATAATTTTTCCACCTGATCAAGTCGCTTCACAACCAGTTCAGTAATATCTCGCAGCCGCGCAGGATTAGCCGAGCGTTCTAAGGCGCTGCAGTCATGGACTGGGCGGCTGGTCCCGGCGGAGGTTCGAGTCCTCCCTCAGGCATGGGTGTGTATGTGTGTTTGTCTTTAGGATAATTTCGGTTAAGTAGTGTTTACGCTTAGGGACTGATGGCCTTAGCAGTTAAGTCCCAAAAGATTTCACACACATTTGAACAATATCTCGGAAGAAATAGGCCAGAGGATTAGGCAACTTGGCAAACACAGCATCTAACACTACTATGTAACACTATGTAACACTACCACCCCTGGGCTGGCTCTCACTCTCTCCCTGCCAGCGCTAATCCCTATCTTCAACCTTCCTCCCATCCAACTCCAAACACGTAAGCTTAAACTGTAATGCGCTCACCAAAGTTCCCAACTCACCAGTTAATTTTTTGTGATGATCTTCCAAATCTAATGCGCTTAAATCCGCCATCCGATTAGTTACATCTACATCTTCATCTACATCCATACTTCGCAAACCACCTGACGGTGTGTGGCGGAGGGTACCCTGAGTACCTCTATCGGTTCTCCCTTCTATTCCAGTCTCGTATTGATCGTGGAAAGAAGGATTGTCGGTATGCTTCTGTGTGGGCTCTAATCTCTCTGATTTTATCCTCATGGTCTCTTCGCGAGATATACGTAGGAGGGAGCAATATACTGCTTGACTCTTCGGTGGGCCCGAATCTCGTGGTCGTGCGGTAGCGTTCTCGCTTCCCACGCCCGGGTTCCCGGGTTCGATTCCCGGCGGGGTGAGGGATTTTCTCTGCCTCGTGATGGCTGGGTGTTGTGTGCTGTCCTTAGGATAGTTAGGTTTAAGTAGTTCTAAGTTCTAGGGGACTTATGACCACAGCAGTTGAGTCCCATAGTGCTCAAAGCCATTTGAACCATTTGACTCTTCGTTGAAGGTACGTTCTCGAAACTTCAACAAAAGCCCGTACCGAGCAACTGAGCTTCTCTCCTGCAGAGTCTTCCACTGGAGTTTATCTATTATCTCCGTAACGCTTTCCCGATTACTAAATGATCCTGTAAATAAGCGCGCTGCTCTCCGTTGGATCTTCTCCATCTCTTCTATCAACCCCACCTGGTACGGATCCCACACTGATGAGCAGTATTCAAGCAATGGACGAACAAGCGTACTGTAACCCACTTCCTTTGTTTTCGGGTTTTCCTTAGGTTTCTTCCAATGAATCTCAATCGGGCATCTGCTTTACCGACGATCAACTTTATATGATCATTCCATTTTAAATCACTCCTAATGCGTACTCCTAGATAATTTATGGAATTAACTGCTTCCAGTTGCTGACCTGCTATATTGTAGCTAAATGATAAGGGATCTATCTTTCTATGTATTCGCAGCACATTATACTTGTCTACATTGAGATTCAATTGCCATTCCCTGCACCATGCGTCAATTTGCTGCAGATCCTCCTGCATTTCAGTATAATTTTTCAATGTTACAACCTCTCGATATACTACAGCATCATCCTCAAAAAGCCTCAGTGAACTTCAGATGTCGTCCACAAGGTCATTTATGTATATTGTGAATAGCAACGGTCCTACGACACTCCCCTGCGGCACACCTGAAATCACTCTTACTTCGGAATACTTCCCATTGAGAATAACATGCTGCGCTCTGTTATCTAGGAACTCTTCAATCCAATCACACAATTTGTCTGATAGTCCATATGCTCTTACTTTGTTCATTAAACGACTGTGGAGAACTGTATCGAACGCCTTGCGGAAGTCAAGAAACACGGCATCTACCTGGGAACCCGTGTCTATGGCCCTCTGAGTCTCGTGGACGAATAGCGCGAGCTGGGTTTCACACGACCGTCTTTTTCGAAACCCGTGCTGATTCCTACAGGGTAGATTTCTAGTCTCCAGAAAAGTCATTATACTCGAACATAATACGTGTTCCAAAATTCTACAACTGATCGACGTTAGAGATATAGGTCTATAGTTCGGCACATCTGTTCGACGTCCCTTCTTGAAAACGGGGATGACCTGTGCCCTTTTCCAATCATTTGGAACGCTACGCTTTTCTAGAGACCTACGGTACACCGCTGCAAGAAGTGGGGCAAGTTCCTTCGCGTACTCTGCGTAAAATCTAACTGGTAACCCATCAGGTGCAGCGGCCTTTCCTCTTTTGAGTGATTTTAATTGTTTCTCTATACCTCTGTCGTCTATTTGGATATCTACCATTTTGTCATCTGTGCGACAATCTAGAGAAGGAACTACAGTGCAATCTTCCTCTGTGAAACAGTATTGGAAAAAGACATTTACTATTTCGGCGTTTAGTCTGTCATCCTCTGTTTCAGTACCATTTTGGTCACAGAGCGTCTGGACATTTTGTTTTGATCCACCCACCGCTTTGACACAAGACCAAAATTTCTTAGGATTTTCTGCCAAGTCAATACATAGAACTTTACTTTCGAATTCATTGAACGCCTCTCGCACAGCCCTCCTCACACCACATTTCGCTTCGCGTAATATTCGTTTGTATGCAAGGCTTTGGCTATGTTTATGTTTCCTGTGAAGTTCCCTTTGCTTCCGCAGCAGTTTTCTAACTCGGTTGTTGTACTACGATGGCTCTTTTCCATCTCTTACGATCTTGCTTGGCACATACTCATGTAACGCATATTGTACAATGGTTTTGAACTTTGTCCACTGATCCACATCACACTCAGTACTTGAGACAAAACTTTTGTGTTGAGCCGTCAGGTACTTTTTAATCTGCTCTTTGTCACTTTTGCTAAACAGAAAAATCTTCCTACCTTTTTTATTATTTCTATTTACGGCTAAAATCATCTGTTCTGCCTTAACTGTTTCAAAGAGTTCGGGTCTCTTTGTCATCAGAAGGTCTAATATGTTATAGCCAGGAGTCGGTTCTCTGTTTAACTGCTCAAGGTAGTTTTCAGATAAAGCGCTTAAAAAAATTTCACTGGATTCTTTGTCCCTGCCACCCGTTATGAACGTTTGAGTCTTCCAGTCTTTATCTGGCAAATTAAAATCTCCACCCAGAACTATAACATGGTGGGGAAATCTACTCGAAATATTTTCCAAAATATCCTTCAGGTGCTCAGCCACAACAGCTGCTGAGCCAGGGGGCCTATAGAGACATCCAATTACCATGTCTGAGCCTGCTTCAACTGTGACCTTCACCCAAATTATTTCACATTTTGGATCTCCGTCAATTTCCTTGGATACTATTGCACTTCTTATCGCTATAAACACGCCTCCCCCTTCACTGTCCAGCCTGTCTCTGCGGTATACATTCCAATCTGAGTTTAGGATTTCATTACTGTTTACGTCTGGTTTCAACCAACTTTCTGTCCCTAGTACTATATGGGCATTGTGACCGTTCATTAATGAGAGCAGTTCTGGGACCTTTCTATAGGCGCTCCTGCAGTTTACTATTAGCACATTAATATTGTTATTCCCTGTTGCATTTTGCCTACTCCTACCTTGCCGCGTCTCAGGAGGCGTCTTGTCGGGCCTAGGGAGGGAATTCTCTAACCTAAAAAACCCACATGTGCACTCCACACGTACTCCGCTACCCTTGTAGCCGCTTCCTGCGTGTAGCGCATGCCTGACGTATTCAGGGGGACCCTACATTTCTCCACCCGATAGCGGAGAAATTTGCACCCCAGATGTCCGCAGAATCGTCTGAGCCTCTGGTTTAAGCCTTGAAACACGTATGTATTCAGTAGCAGCGATGGCGAGGCATGACAGAATGTCTGACCAGAGAGTTGTTTATCGTGGCTAGTCTGCGCTTTACCGCGCGAGAGCATGTAGTTCAGTTGGAGAGCTGTAGCGCGAGAGTGCAGTTGCGAGGCAGTTGTTGTGCGTAGCGAGTCGCGAGAGCATGTAGTTCAGTTCGAGAGCAGTGGCGCGTGCGAGATGACACAGTTGCGAGGCAGTTGTTGTACGTAGCGAGTCGCGAGAGTAGCGCGCACGAGACAGTCGGAGTTGTGTGTGAGGAGTCGGCGGCGGTCGACATGGGCCTCTGGTCAAGGTTCAGGACGAGGTATATTTTTTAAATAAGGTAATGAAGCAGCATTGCGCACATCTGATAATGTAATGTATCTTAACTGTAATTAATTTGTTCAAGAAATGCCTCAATAATAATTTTGTTTTCAAAGCTATCATTTTTTTGAGAAAAGAATCATTAAAATTGAAATAACCGCATGTACGAACTGAGGATGACCTCTGAACCCAGGCGGCAGGAGTCATTGGTGCCGACATGAGCAACAATTTGCAGTCGGGTGGACCCGGTTAGACCGTCAGCGAGAGCGCATCGCTAGCTCCTGCTACTACTAAGGCGAGTACACCGTTTGCTTCTTACATATTTTACAAACAGCAGCGACTTATTTTCAGTTATCTGTGTAATTACTAGTTTATTTTTGTAATTTCTTGCGTGTTCGAGTGCTTACTAGGTAGAACCTTTTATTTCAATAACAGTGTTTTTGTACTTATTTGCTGCGCTTAGCTTTTAAATAGTTTTTCTGGGAAAACCTAGCGTAGTTTTCGCGTCTCGTATTTCAGTGAGTGTTTCTTGATTATCAGAGTAGCTCATCAGAAGATTATCTTGGGAATTTGTCACCGTATAGAGTAGGGTAAACATAGTCATGTGTAGGGACTGTGGTTGTTGTGAGCGGACGCAAGGAGAATTGGCCACTCTTCGGGGACAGGTGGAGGCTTTGTCTGTTAGGCTCATCGAGCTCGAGGCGCAGGCGTCGGCTCGTAGTGGCGTTGGGGCAACTGTGGTGAGACCTATGCCTACTTCGGTGGCCTTGGAATCACATGGAACCCCTGATGTCGCTGCGTCTTCCGGCAGTGAGCATCTTACCGGTCAGCCATCACTCCAGGGTGAATGGCGGACAGTGGTGGGCTCGCGCGTGCCTGGCCGAAAGGCGAAGGTGGGATCTGGCCGCGTGGCGGCTGCCTTACCCCTTTCCAACAGGTACGGGGTGCTTCCTAGTGGTGATGACATCGTTTCCGAGCCACCACAGGATGCCTCGCCTGTTGGGCCAGTGGCCGATTCTCCGGCAAGGTCCCGACAGTCACAGAGGGCGGGCCTATTAGTTATAGGGAGCTCCAACGTTAGGCGGGTTATGGAGCCCCTCAGGAAAATAGCGGGTAGGTCGGGGAAGAATGCCAGTGTGCACTCGGTGTGCTTGCCGGGGGGTCTCGTCCGTAATGTGGAGGAGGCCCTTCCGGCAGCTATTGAACGCACTGGGTGTGACCGGCTGCAGATAGTAGCACATGTCGGAACGAATGACGCCTGCCGCTTGGGTTCTGAGGCCATCCTTGGTTCCTTCCGGCGGCTGGCTGATTTGGTGAAGACAACCAGCATCGCACGCGGAGTGCAGGCTGAGCTTAATATCTGCAGCATAGTGCCCAGAGTCGATCGCGGTCCTCTGGTTTGGAGCCGTGTGGAGGGTCTAAACCAGAGGCTCAGACGACTCTGCGACTATAATGGTTGCAAATTCATCGACCTCCGTTATTGGGTGGAGAACTGTAGGGCCCCCCTAGACAGGTCAGGCGTGCACTACACACCGGAAGCAGCTACTAGGGTAGCAGAGTACGTGTGGCGTGCACACGGGGGTTTTTTAGGTTAGAGGGACCCCCACTTGGGCGAAACGATAAAATACCTGACGGCTTACCAGAGAGAACATTATCATCGTTGATAAAGAACGTCCGTCCTCAGAGACCAAAAACAGGAAAAGTTAACGTAATATTGGTAAACTGCAGGAGTATCCAGGGCAAGGTTCCTGAATTAGTATCTCTTATTGAAGGAAATAGTGCGCATATAGTATTAGGAACGGAAAGTTGGCTAAAACCGGAAGTGAACAGTAACGAAATCCTAGACACAGAATGGAATATATACCGCAAGGATAGGATAAACGCCAATGGTGGAGGAGTATTTATAGCAGTAAAGAATTCAATAATATCCAGTGAAGTTATTAGCGAATGCGAATGTGAAATAATCTGGGTTAAGTTAAGTATCAAAGGTGGGTCAGATATGATAGTCGGATGCTTCTATAGGCCACCTGCATCAGCAACCGTAGTAGTTGAGCGCCTCAGAGAGAACCTGCATAACGTCGTGAAGAAGTTTCGTGATCATACTATTGTAATAGGGGGAGACTTCAATCTACCAGGTATAGAATGGGATAGTCACACAATCAGAACTGGAGCCAGGGACAGAGACTCTTGTGACATTATCCTGACTGCCTTGTCCGAGAATTACTTCGAGCAGATAGTTAGAGAACCAACTCGTGAAGCTAACGTTTTAGACCTCATAGCAACAAATAGACCGGAACTTTTCGACTCCGTGAATGTAGAAGAGGGTATCAGTGATCATAAGTCAGTGGTTGCATCAATGACTACAAGTGTAATAAGAAATGCCAAGAAAGGAAGGAAAATCTATTTGCTTAACAAGAGTGATAGGGCACAAATCGCAGAATATCTGAGTGACCACCATCAAACGTTCATTTCTGAGGAAGAGGATGTGGAACAAAAATGGAAAAAATTCAGAAACATCGTCCAGTACGCCTTAGATAAGTTCGTACCGACTAAGGTCCAAAGCGAGGGGAAAGATCCACCGTGGTATAACAATCATGTACGAAAGGTACTACGGAAACAAAGAAAGCTTCATCATAGGTTTAAGAGTAGTCGAATCATAGCTGATAAGGAAAAGCTGAACGAAGCGAAAAAGAGCGTAAAGAGAGCAATGAGAGAAGCATTCAACGAATTCGAACATAAAACATTGGCAAACAATCTAAACAAGAACCCTAAAAAGTTTTGGTCATATGTAAAATCGGTAAGCGGATCTAAATCCCCTATTCAGTCACTCGCTGACCACGATGGCACCGAAACAGAGGACGACCGAAGAAAGGCAGAAATACTGAATTCAGTGTTCCGAAACTGTTTCACTGCGGAAAATCGTAACACGGTCCCTGACTTCAGCCGTCGCACGGACGCCAAAATGGAAAATATTGAAATAAACGATATCGGAATTGAAAAACAACTACTATCACTTAGTAGCGGAAAAGCATCCGGACCAGACGAGATACCCGTAAGATTCTACAGTGATTATGCTAAAGAACTTGCCCCCTTTCTATCAGCAATTTATCGTAGATCTCTGGAAGAACGTAAAGTACCTAGCGACTGGAAGAAAGCACAGGTCGTTCCCATTTTCAAGAAGGGTCATAAATCAGATGCGAATAATTATAGGCCTATTTCACTTACGTCAATCTGTTGTAGAATAATGGAACATGTTTTGTGTTCTCGTATTATGACGTTCTTAGATAATACAAATCTCCTTCATCATAACCAACATGGATTCCGCAAACAGAGATCATGTGAAACCCAGCTCGCCCTATTTGCCCAAGAAATTCACAGTGCCGTAGACACTGGCGAGCAGATTGATGCCGTATTCCTGGACTTCAGGAAGGCA
The DNA here is from genome assembly GCF_023898315.1 of Schistocerca nitens. Taxonomy (NCBI): domain Eukaryota; kingdom Metazoa; phylum Arthropoda; class Insecta; order Orthoptera; family Acrididae; genus Schistocerca; species Schistocerca nitens. The sequence continues at coordinate 547,549,121 of NC_064615.1, forward strand.
TTTGATACGGTTCCGCACTTACGTTTAGTGAAAAAAATACGTGCTTACGGAATATCGGACCAGGTTTGTGATTGGATTCAGGATTTCCTAGAAGAAAGAACACAACATGTCATTCTTAACGGTTCAAAATCTGCAGATGTAGAGGTAATTTCGGGAGTACCGCAAGGAAGCGTGATAGGACCTTTATTGTTTACAATATACATAAATGACTTAGTTGACAACATCGGTAGCTCCGTGAGGCTATTTGCAGATGACACGGTTGTCTACAAGAAAGTAGCAACATCAGAAGACTCGTACGTACTCCAGGAAGACCTGCAGAGGATTAATGAATGGTGCGACAGCTGGCAGCTTTCCCTAAACGTAGATAAATGTAATATAATGCGCATACATAGGGGCAGAAATCCATTCCAGTACGATTATGCCATAGGTGGTAAATCATTGGAAGCGGTAACGACCGTAAAATACTTAGGAGTTACTATCCGGAGCGATCTGAAGTGGAATGATCACATAAAACAAATAGTGGGAAAAGCAGGCGCCAGGTTGAGATTCATAGGAAGAATTCTAAGAAAATGTGACTCATCGACGAAAGAAGTAGCTTACAAAACGCTTGTTCGTCCGATTCTTGAGTATTGCTCATCAGTATGGGACCCTTACCAGGTTGGATTAATAGAAGAGATAGACATGATCCAGCGAAAAGCAGCGCGATTCGTCATGGGGACATTTAGTCAGCGCGAGAGCGTTACGGAGATGCTGAACAAGCTCCAGTGGCGGACACTTCAAGAAAGGCGTTACGCAATACGGAGAGGTTTATTATCGAAATTACGAGAGAGCACATTCCGGGAAGAGATGGGCAACATATTACTACCGCCCACATATATCTCGCGTAATGATCACAACGAAAAGATCCGAGAAATTAGAGCAAATACGGAGACTTACAAGCAGTCGTTCTTCCCACGCACAATTCGTGAATGGAACAGGGAAGGGGGGATCAGATAGTGGTACAATAAGTACCCTCCGCCACACACCGTAAGGTGGCTCGCGGAGTATAGATGTAGATGTAGATGTAGATGTATCGCCGCCGGCAGGGCCTCCTCCACATCTCGGATGAGACCCCCCGGCAAGCAGACAGAGTGAACGCTGGCCTTCTTCCCCGACCTTTCCGCTATTTCTCTAAGGGGCTCCATCACCCGCCTAACGTTGGAGCTCCCAATAACTAATAAACTCCACCCCCGTGTGCCTGCTCAGACCTTGTTGAAGGAGCGGCCACATGTCCACTCACAGGCAGAGCGAGCGATGCCACACGGCCAGCTTCCATATTGACCCTCCGCCTCGTGCGCCGCGAACGCCGCTGAACCCACTACTCCCCTTGGGGGGAGGGTGGCCCAACCGCGCCCGGTACCCGCGAAGATGTCTCGACAGTAGGGACAGTGGGTGAAGCATGTAACACCTGGGGTGTACCATGCGACGCACCAGACTCCCCACTGCCGCTACAGTCCGAGGCAGCAGCCTGAAGACGGCTGACCGCGGCCATCAACACGTTCAGCTGTTCGCGAACAGTGGCCAACTCCTCCTGCGTCCGTACACAGCAGTCACACATCCTATCCATCCTAAGAAATCAATTTACTGTTGAGAGTTAACTTTTAACTAGACTGCTAATTCACTAAAGGCGGCTGATAGTTGACTAGACACTGTGGTTGCTAGACACTTCTTGTAGAAAGCAATGAAAATAGCACTACCTGTCTCTGGACTATATTGAAAACAAACACTAGCACTACTGGCACTATGGTTGACTAAAGGGACTCTCTCTGACTGTATTCAAAACAAACACGAAATCTATGGAACCCTATTACTAGCACTCGACAATTAAAGCTTCCTAAAAGCGAAAACACACTGAAGAAGAAGTGACAAGTAAGAAAAATACAGTTAGTACTTAAATTAACGTAGCTCGCTGCACAAAAGATGTGAAGCAGACGGCAGTTACGACGACACTGACACAATACATTAACTGTGCCCACACCCTATGCAGCTGACTGTCACTAGGTTGGGTTCCCTCCAAAAGACAAATAGTGTCCTCTTGACCTTTAATAGCCTCAAATAAAATTTCAATTGACGCCCCTGTCTCACCCACCACCGTCGACATGACGGAGAGAGAGGATAAAAGCATAACCGCGGGAGACTAAACGCAGAATAGCAACCAAGGTTTATTCCAACACATAACATGAGCCAGCCACGGCTCAATCCAGTTCTTAACTATTAATTAAAATATTAATTTAATTTTCGGTAAGAACTTTTGGAGCAAAATTTTATCATTAAAAATATGCTTCAAACGAATTACAGGACAAAGCGACATCTAACTCAAGACAGCATAAGCACCAAGGCGGCACAATTTCCTGTATGCAGACGCGTAGCAATACATCAGTATTACATTGCCATTAACGAACAGGGTAATAATATCGCCAATACAGCTACCACAAAGGGAATTTTGACATATAGGAAGAACTGGCCCCAGAAGAGATATACAAACACGGCCAAGTTATTAACTGATCTCTTGATACAATACGACTAGTCTGGTACCGCGCGCTGCGGAATTTGAATCCGCGCCAGACGTCATGGACGCAAAGACCCCCTAAAGGGCTCTGCACCATGCTGTGGCGGCGCGCGCCTCCTGGCCCGCTTTGTGTGAGATGCGCCACAGTGGAACACGTGGTTCGAGCGGCCAATAGCGGCGGTCCCGATAGCGTACTTAAGCGCCTGCCTCTCGCTCAGCCAGCACCTTGACCTTTTTGCTGCATGGTGTAACCAATGGCTCCTGAAACTCAATCCTTCCAAGACCCAGGCAATCATCGTAGGTCGTACCACTCGCTCCTTCCGGCTCCTGGATTTCTCCCTTACTGTCTGCGCACGTCCTGTCCGCCTCACCCCCACCCTCACCTACCTTGGCCTCACCATTGACCGTCACCTCACCTGGATCCCTCATCTCCGCTCCATCCAATCCAAAGCCCGCAACCGCCTCCGACTCCTCAAACTCCTCTCTGGCCGGACATGGGGGTTGCACCCCTCTACCATCCTCCACACCTACAAATCCTTAATCCGTCCCATCCTCTGTTACGCCAGTCCTGCCTGGATATCTGCCCCCCCCCCAAATTCTATCAGTCCCTCCAGATCCTTGAGCGTCATGCACTCCGCCTTGCCTTCCGTATCCGCCTCCCGTCCCCCACGCGGATCCTCTATGATCTCATTCCTTTCCCCCATCTCCTCCTATTCCTCGAACATATCCGCATCCTCTACACCTCCCGCCGTCTTGAACCCCCTCACCCCCTGGTTGCTCCTCTCCTCTCCCATCCCCGCCCCCTGCCACGTCTTCACCGTTGTGTCCCCCCTACCCTCCATCTCTACACCCTCCATCTCCTTTCCCAAGGTGGCTTCCGTCAACTCCCCATCCCGGATGATGCCCTCTCTCCCTCCATTTATCCTTCCTATCAACTCTGATCCTCACTCCCCCTCCTTTCCTCCGTCCTTTCCCTGGGCTCCCTCTTCCTCCCCCCTTCCCTCCTGTGTTTTCTCCCCGCCCATCCTCCCCCTAGGTCCCTTCTCCCCCCCCCGAGTCCTTTTGCATTCCCCTCCTCTGCCTTCCCCACTCCCTGGCCCGTCTGCTCAGCGCCCCCCACCCCTCTTATGGGTCCTCATTCTCCACTGGCTTCTTTCCCCCCTCCCACCCTTCCCCTTTTCCTCTCCTTCCCCCCCCTTTTTTATTTCTCCGTCATCTGTCCTGTTTCCCCCCCACCTGCTCTCGGCTGTGGTTTGTCATGTTTGTGCCCACTTTTTAGTGCCATGTTTAAGTGAGTGTTCAGTGTTGTGCGTCCTTCCACAGTGATGCGAACAGAAATCATGCTGTCGCTGGGTGTGCATTTTATATTTTGCGAACAGAAACCAGACTGTCGCCGTGTTTTTTAACTGTCTGTCTGTTATTTTTCTGCTTCTTGTGTATTTTCTTAGTATCATCAACCCTGTGTTTTATGTTTTAAGTTCTAGAATTTTCTGCCATTTTACCTTTAAGTCACCGATTTTATCGCCAACTGTTATTTTTTTCTTATCTTCATCTTTTTAACACAACTTCTGTAGGCTGAAGAGCGGCGTAGTAAGCTGCTGCCAGCCCGCCCCCTTCGGGGGGAATTGAAATTCAATAAAGAAAAAAAAAAAAAAAAAAAAGCTCAGCCAGTCATTCTAATCTCGCATACGTCTGTGGACACATCGCCTCGCGTTAGACAGCTTACTTGTTCTGTGTACGCTTGGACGTGTTTGTTCGGTTTCCTGTGACTCCGTTGTTCGATCTTGTTGTTGTTCGTTCTGTTCTTCGTTGGTCGTGTCCGTCCTCTCCCGTTGTATTGTTCGCGGGCCTCTCCGCGGGTCCCGCCGCGCTTTCCGTCACTTCAAAACCGCGACCGTCGCGGTCGCAGTTACAACAAAATATCTGAGAAAGACCCGGTAAATAACTTTTATTCCGGAACTGTCGGATGATGTGGCGCGCTTAGTCCCAAGTTCCGCGACGGATCACAGGTCACGGAACCTCTAGCGCTGGCACAACTCGTCTGCGTCGTAGTCAAATTCCGCTCGGCGGGCCATGAAAGACAAAACATGAAAGGAAATGCACAGAGAAAGTCATGTGATGCGCAACCACCAGTCCGGGTTGAGAATAATATGAGCGTGAAGCGGCTACCTGACATACGAACATATACTTAAGCACGTTGAAACAACAAGGTTAAAGACAGCATATGAACATCAGATGTAACAAATAAGAACCCACTGGAATATTTGAAGGGCTATTTTCAATAGTGGTACAAGTCAATTACCTCCACTTTCATGCCTATAATGCCTCTGAAATTAATAATCCAAACAAACAGAAAGAAAGGTTCATCTCTAGCAAGAAGCCATATGCTTGAATATTTCTGGGCCGGCCGCTGGTGGCCGAGCGGTTCTGGCGCTACAGTCTGGAACCGCGCGACCGCTACGGTCGCAGGTTCGAATCCTGCCTCGGGCATGGATGTGTGTGTTGTCGTTAGGTTAGGTTTAAGTAGTTCTAAGTTCTAGGGGACTTATAACCTCAGCAGTTGAGTCCCATAGTGCTCAGAGCCATTTGAACCATTTTTTGAATATTTCTGGTATCTCAACTGCAGATTTTTCAGCGCTCATTTAACTTTCGGACTTTGTATCTAAAAATAAACAAAAATGGACTTGTACCAATACTGAAATAAGCCCTTCATGTATCATAGGATTCAGCGCTTTCCCCCACCCTGCCTGCAGATTTATAACGGATCACAAATTCAGACCGAAATTAGAGAAGCAATATGTACTTACACATGAACACACTATAACCGTATTATATTTAAAAAAATAAGGCTTACTTCTGCGCTAAGGCGAACGGAATAAAATATTAAGTATAACACCTGGTGACACTTTTTGACCTTATACGGTACAAATTAGAATTCATTCAAATATAGAAAGATAAATTGAAAACCATAGAAAGGTAAATTGAAAACCAAACTTTCAAAACACTTAAATGACCAGAACTAGTTACTATCCTGGCTTACTGCAGAGTCACAGGAATGCCAAGAACTTGGAGTAATTCAACGCATACAGCACTTAATCTATTCTATTAAATGTTACATACGGTAACAGTCCACAAGGGGAGAGACCACAATCAAATAATTTAAGCTTCCGAGCAGGAGGAACAGATTAACAAATATGTCACCTGCTTCCCGGTAAACAAAATAGCCTGCAACACACTAAATCAAGACCTTTTTTTAAAAAAAAAGGTATAACAAACAAATCTGTAAAATATAACAAATGGCAGCATATGACAGGCAGATATTTAATAGACAAATCGCTTGACATTGCTGCTCGGGAACAGATTAAAGGACCAATCTTTCCACTATCGGAACGTATAACTAACAGTGTATTTACAGTGTTGCGATTATGTTAAAGACAGGTCCACTGCGGTTGTAAGTGCAGAGGTGAGAGCTTATGTCACTAGAAACAAAAGCAATCGCCATCGCCTAAATGTTGGACTTTAGCTCCACACATGGAAATCTTACTGAAATCAACAGCAGTCATTCAGCGACGTAAGGTACCAACCGCACAAGCTACGCTGCTGGACTCACGGCAGATAACCGGGGAGCGATTCGCTTCCCCCACGTCCCGAATACCAACTCTCGTCTTCATTGCGACGGGGCCTAACCTCTAGCTCCCCCCCTCCCCCACCTCTAATCGCCGCCAGAGCGCCCCAATAACCGTCCGCCACGCCATCGTTGACAAACCATGCACTTAGGTGAAAATCGATAAACAGAGAACCGCAATGGTTCACTTCCAAAGTTTCATTAATTTCGTGATTACCAGTTCTCATGTTACGTTTCTCACGAGTTTCATTTTTGTCTTTTTCCGGTGTTTACTCTTTTCCGTCATATATACTCCATAGTCTGTTCATTCCATTCCTCCTATCAACTATGATCTTCACCTCCCCCTCCCTCCCTCTACCCTTTTCCCGGGATCACTCTCCCCCCCTTCCCTCCTGTTTTCTCTCCACCTACCCACTCCTTCCTTGACTCCATTCTCTCTCCCGTAAGTCCTTTTATTTCCCCTCCACAGTCTTCCCCTCTCCTTTCTCGCGTCCGCCCAGCTCCCCCTCTCCTTTTCTGTGCCGTCTCCCTCCATTGGCTCCCCCCTTCCCCTCTCATCTGTCCGCCTCCCCCCCCCCAACATTCCCACACGCATATGTCTTTTTACTATATAGTTCAGTGTTTTGCGTCCCCTTTTGAAAGTGTTGTGAACAGAAACCAGACTGTCACCGTGTTTTTTAATTCTGCCTGCCTATTTCCTAAGTGTTTTTAATCAGCATCACTGACCCCTTTGTTTCTTCTGTTTTCATCACTACTTTTTCGCTATGTTCCATTTTTAAACAGTCACCGTTTTATCACCTCTTTTTGTTGCTATATCTCCTCATTACGTTTTTTAACTTTAGGCTGCAGAGCTGCGTATTAAGCTGTTGCCACCCCACCTTCCCCTCTGGGGGCGGGGACAATCGAAATACAGTAAAGGAAAAATTCATTCCATTCAACAGGCCCTTTACATAACCTTAGCTTTCAATGAGCGTAGCACTGTCATCAGCGAATATTACCTTTGTTATCCTTTCACCCTGTACTTTAATTCTACACTTGAACGTATCTTTTATATCGGTCATTGTTTCCTCGATGTATAGATCGAACTGTAGGGGCCAAAGGCTGCGTCCCTGTTTTATACCCTTTCCAATCCGAACAAATCGATCTAGGTCTTCCATTTTTATTGTTTCCCTTGGTTCTAGGAGATAGTTATGTCATATGTCATTTCCTGAAACCAATGCTTTTTCTAGGTCGACAAATCCTGTGAACGTATCTCCATTTATCTACCGTCTTTCTTCCATTACCAAGCAAACCGTCAGAAATGCCTCTATGGTGCCTTAATGATCGTCATCTGATGGACCCTTAATTTCTATTCTTCTGTGTATTATTCATGTCAGCAGCTTAGCTGCATGACCTCTTCAGCTGCCTGTGTGATAGTTCTCGCACTTATTGCCATTGGTATCTTGGAAATTATGAGAAAAATATTTTTCCGAAAGTCGGAAGGTACGTCACCACTCTCATAGATTGCACATAACTTAAATAGCCGTTCGGTTGCAAAGTTTCCAGACGAAAAATTATGATGCAATTTTGTTCATGGCTTCCCAACTTGTCTCAGTTTTTTCAGCGCCCTTTTAAATTCTAACTCTGATGCTGGATCCCATAAGTCTCCCACATAGACTGCTGTTTGTTCTTGTACTTCTCCTCTCGTCTTTAATTTCTCCGAATATTGTTTTGTCTTTTCTATATTCTGAATCAAATCCGACGATCGTTCCCCTTTTAAATTTCTTCGCGTTTTTCCGCTACCATTTCGCCTTGGATGTCATGCGCTGCCTATGTATTTCATTTCTGATTAATTTAAACTGCTGTGTTCCTCCTTTTCTCTGTACATTTATGGTCCTATAACTGCTGTGTTCCTCCTTTTCTCTGTACATTTATGGTCCTCCTTTTCTTCCTGTTTCGGTCGTTTTAGAGACATCAACTCCCCTGCAGCTGAAACGCCTACTCTGACATTCCTAATCGTGGTACCCACATCTCTGACGAATTTAAAATGCGTCTCCTCATCGCTCAGTACTTCAGTGTCCGACTACTTGCCACCCTTACGCTTCCGGACGATTCTCTTGGACATCAATCTACTCTTCGTGATTAGTGAATCACAATCTGTGTCTATATCTGCTCGTGGATACGCCTTTCAACCCAATATCTGGGTTCGGAATTTCTGTCCTACCATGATGCAATCTGGCTGGAATCGTCGCGTGTCTACTAGTATTTTGCATGTAGATCTCCCAGTCTTGTGATTCTTGAACAGAGTATTCGCTATTACCATCGGAAATTTATTGCAGAACTCCGTCATTCTCCATTCTCAGTCCCACTGCCAAGCCCATATTATCCCGTAACGCGTTCTTCTACTCCTTCCCATACAACACCGTTCCAATCCCCCATTGGATTTTCATCTTCCTATACATACTGAGTACCTGTTCAATATCTTCATATACTTTCTCCATGTCTTCATCTTCTGTTGCCGACGTTGGCATGTACATTTGAACGGTTGTTGTAGGTACCGATTTGCCGTCTAATATGATGAACAATCACATCACTGAACTGTTCTCAGGAGTTCACTCTCTGCTCTATTTTCTTATTCATAACGAGTCCTACTCCCAATACGCCATTTACCGCTACTATTTTCTCGTATATTACCCTGACTTGAACCTTTATTTTCCTTCATTTCACTTTAGTGAACCACACTAGATTGAGTCTTTGCATTTCCATGTATAGATTTTCTAGCTTTCCCTACTACGTACAAACTTCTCACAGCCCAGGCTCCGGCTCCTAGAATGTTATCTTGTCGCTGGTTGACTCCGTGGTCTTGCGTCAGTATCTCTCATTAGTAATCAAATCGTCCTTCTTCCCTGGTTTCAGCCCGCAAGTGCTTAAATTTTGAATAAAAATCATCAGCAATGGTGGCCGGAGACGTCTGTTATAAGAAGTCACGCTCTTCTTTTCTACTGTCTTGTCGAAGAGGACGGACGTTCGGACAGAGGTTCAGGGCACTCTTTTATTTCTGCGGTGGGAAACAATCCTACAAGTCGGAATAATTAGCAATGATCAGGGGTATGAGGAAGCCGGTGGCAGTGGAAACCACTGCATTAAATACAAATAACGTGTCTCATTTACAAGACTGGAATTGAAAAAAAAAGTATCATGATGAATCCTCCGCTGGTAAAATATTTCCGGTAAGTCCCCCATTCGGAATTCCGGGAACGGACCGCACACATGGAGGAACGAAACCGCAAAATATAGAGTAACCAAACAGTCTACTTAGTATTGAACGGTGACATTTCCCCACAGATGGGGTACACTGTCATGTAGAAAAGCCTAAACATTCGGAGAGGTAGGAGGGTTATTTGTTGAATATGGTGTACAGTACGATCTTCATTAGGGTGGTAAGGGAGACATTTGGAAGAATCTTAGCTTTTCATTACATTGACAGGCCGCTAAATGTATGGGAGCACAGTGCTCACTCACTACGACATTCCACATACTTTCACACTAAACCATGGAGCTACCTAGACGACTGAGGCTTCGACAACCCTGCCGCGATATTAGATAAAAATATTTTTAAGTACATTGTTGGCTAGAGAACTGATTGTACGAATACCAGAATATTTCGGATGACTAGTATGCATCGAGAGTAGCCATTTTGTTTGTAGATTACGTGTGATGTCTAAATTTGGCATGTTTATCCACTCCATAAATACTATATCCCCCGGGATGTATCCGGTGATTTGGGGGGGGGGGGGCCTTACGTGCCTCAGCGATACAGATAGCCATACTGTAGGTGCAACCACAACGGAGGGGTGTCAGTTTAGACGCCAGAGAAACGTGCGGTTCCTGAAGAGGGACAGAGCCTTTTCAGTAGTTGCAAGGGCAACAGTCTGGATGATTTACTGAACTGGCGTTGTAACATCAACCAAAACAGCATTTCTATGCTGGTACTGCGTACGGCTGAAAGCAAGGGGAGGCTAGAGCCGTAATTCTTCCCTAGAGCATGCAGCTTTACCATATGTTTGTATGATGGCGTCCTCTTGGGTAAAATATTCCGTAGGTAAAATAGTCCCCCATTCGGATTTATGGAAGGAGACTTCTCAGGAGGACGTCATTATCAGGAGAAACAAAACTAGCAAACTACGTATCGAAGCATTGAATGTCTAATTCCTTAATCGGGCAAGTAGGTCGGAAGATTTAAAAAGGGAAATGGATAGGTTAAAGTTAGATGTTGTGGGAAGTATTGAAATTCGGTGGCAGGAGGAACAGGATTTTGGTAACGAAAATACAGGGTTATAAAATCCAACATGGGTAACGCAGTAGTAGGTTTAATAATGACTAAAAAAATTGGAATGCGGATAAGCTACACCTAACAGTATAGCGAACACATTATTGTAAACAAGATACACACTAAGCCCACGTCCACCTCAGTAGTACAAGTTCATACCCCAACTAGCCCCGCAGGTGATGAAGACATTGAAGAAATGTATGATTACATAAAAGAAATTATTCATATAGTCAAGGGAGATGAAAATTTAATAGTATTTGGGACTAGATTCAATAGTAGGAAAAGGAAGAGAAGGAAAAGTAATTAGTGAATATGGACTGGGGACAGGGAAGCCATCTGGTAGAATTCTGCTCAGAGCATAACATAATCGTAGCTAACACTTGGTCTAAGAATCATGAAAGAAGGTTGTATACATGAAAGAGACCTGGACACTGGGAGGTTTCAGATTGATTATATAATGGTAAAACACAGATTTAGGAACCAAACTTTAAATTGTGGAAGACATTCCCAGGGACAGATGTGGACTCTGACCACAATTAAGTGGTTATGAACTGTAGAATAAAAGTGAAGGAACCACAAGTTGTAGAGAATTTCAGAGGGAGCGTTAGGGAACGATTGATAAGAACGGGGGAAAGGAATACAGTTGAAGAAGAATGGGTAGGTTCAAATGTCTCTGAGGACTATGGGACAACATCTGAGGTCATAAGTGCCTTAGAACAGAACTACTTAAACCTAACTAACCTAAAGACATCACACACAACCATGCCCGAGGCAGGATTCGAACCTGCGACCGTATCAGTTAGAATGGGTAGCTCTGAGAGATGAAATAGTGAACACAGCAGAGGATCAAGTAGGTAAAAATACGAGGGCTAGTGGAAATCCTATGGTAACACAAGAGATATTGAATTTAATTGACGAAAGGAGAAAATATAAATACGCATTAAAGGAAGCGGGCGAAAATAAATATAAAAGGCTCAAAAATGAGGTCAACAGGAAATATAAAATGACTAAGCAGGAATGGCTGGAGGACAAGTGTAACAATGTAGAAGCTTATATCACTAGGGAGTAAGATAGATGCCGTTTACAGGTAAATTAAAGAGACCTTTGGAGAAAAGAGAACTGCCTATATGAATATTAAGGCTCATATGGAAAACCAGTCCTAAGCAAAGAAGGGAAAGCAGAAAAGTCGAAGGAGTATGTAGAGTGTCTGTAGAAGGCCGGTGTACCTGAGGTCAATATTATGGAAATGGAAGAGGACGTAGATGAAGATAAAATGGGAGATATGATACTGCATGAAGAATTTGACAGGGCACTGAAAGGCCGAAGTCGAATTAAGGCCCAGGGAGTAGACAACATTCCGTTAGAGCAACTTATAGCCTTGAAAGAGCCAGCCTTGACAAAAATCTTCCATTTGATGAGCAATATGTACGAGACAGTCGAAATACCCTCACACTTCAAGAAGAATATAATAATTCCAACGCCAAAGAAAGCAGGTGCCGACAGGTGTGAGAATTACCAAACTATCAGTTCAATACGTCTTGGTTGCAAAATACTAACATGATTCTATACAGACGAAATGAAAAACTGATAGAAGCCGGCGTCGGGGAAGATCAGTTTGGATTCCGCAGAAAAGTAAGAACACGCAAGGCAATACTGACCCTACGACATATCTTAGAAGAGAGGTTAAGGAAAGGCTAACCTACGTTTGTACGATTTGTAGACTTTTGCCACTGCTGACTGAAGTTGGCTGCGGAAAAATACAAGGATCAAAAGGCTATTTACAAATTACACAGAAAGCAGATGGCAGATATAAGAGTCGAGAGGCACGAAAGGTAAGTAGTGGTTGAAAATGTCGTACAATTGTACACTGAGCAGCAATGAAGGAATCAAAGGAAAAATCTGGAGTACGAGGTAAAGTCCAGGGAGAAAAAAAAAAGATTGAGGTTTTTTTACGATGACAATGTAATTCTGTCAGAGACGGCAAAGGACTTGGAAGACCAGTTGAACGGAATGGACAGGGTCTTGAAAGGAGGATATAAAATGAGCATAAACAAACGCAATGGAATGTAGTCGCATTAAACCAGGAGACGCTGAGGGAATTAGATTAGGAAATGAGACACTTAAAGCAGTAAATGAGTTTTCAATTTGGGGGGAAAATAACTGATGAGGGTCGAGGTAGAGAAGATATAAAATGTAGATTGTGCGATGGCAAGGGAAGCGTTTCTGAAGAAGAGACATTTGTTAACATCGAGTGTATATTTAAGTGTCAGGAAGACTTTCTGAAAATATTTGTATGAAAGTGAAACACAGACGATAAACAGTTAAGATGGTAAGAAAATAGAAGCATTAGAAATGTGGTGCTACAGAAGAACGCTGACGATTAGATGGGTAGATCACATAACTAATGACGAGGTACTGAATACAATTGGCGAGAAGAGGAATTTGTGACACAACTTGACCAGAAGAAGGGATCGGTTGGTAGGCATCAAGTTATCAGCAATTTCGTATTGAAGGGAAGCGTGGGGGGTAAGAATCGTAGAGGGAGACCAAGAGATGAGTACACTAAGCAGATTCAGAAACAGGCTGCAATAGATACTAGGAAATTAATTCACTGTTTAGTTGTTGTTTTTTTTGTCCTAGTGTTCTACATTGCAAGTTCCTATTTTTATACTGTCCGAAATTACATATCGTTTGTCCTGGTCATGCCTTGGTTATTTCCGTTGAGATCCGTTCGACTTTCTTTTGTGATAATTGCGAGTGTTTTCAGGTTTCCCCCGGAAAATGATACCAGTCTGTTGTTAGCGCACTCAGATGTTAGGGCTCCCACCTTAAGGTCTCGTGACCTGCATATTTCCTGTCGGTGTTTTCTCCGTCAGGCGGAAAAACTATGGATTGATTAGGTAGGAAATGTGATGAAGTGGAAACGAAAAGCTTGTATTACAAATGTTTAACACAGTACAGAAGAAGCTGAAGCACAACGTGCATATAATAAAAACCGCACAAATATGTGAGAGAAGCTCATTATGAATCGTGGGATAGTATGAAATCAAACACAGAAAACGATTTACATGGTACACAACAGATGGCTTATAAACTCCTGAAATAACAAACAGGAGAGAGATTCTGCACTATTAGACGTAACTCCCAATGGCACTCGGATAAAAAAATATCGTGGATTATGGTAGAAAACAATGATAAAATTGAACTAATAAAAATGGAGCACAGCGAAGAATAAAAGACGAAGAAGACAATATTACGAGGGCGTGATGATAAATAATACATCACAGTCTATTACGTGAAAACTCGTAAAGCTTTTCCTGTAGAATGTTCGAATTTGTGGACGGAGCCACAACCTTACCTCTGCTTGCACCGCTTCACCCTCGGTAGGTGTTCTTTAAGGTGGGGAAATAGATGAAACTCGAAGGCAGCCCAGTCAGGACTGTATGGAAGATGACCGATGGCAATGAACCCAAGGCCTAAGTTTGTTGCAGACGTCGCATCGCTCGTTTGTGATCCGATGTTGTCCTACTGAAGGAAAGAGGTTCAATGTGTGAAAAATTCCTAGAATTCGTGCTTTCAGTTTTCTGCTGTTAGAAACTCTATTTCACCACGCTGTTTCTCACGCACCTACACAGCTAAGTTACACACCACGATGTTACACGCTAAAGCTCAAGGCCCTCTAGCGTCATAGTGTTGCAACTTGCGTCAGCGAAGCGGGAAAGTCGACTGAGTAATATGCATGACATTTAATATCTCAACCGATATTAAGAACAGAATACAAGATTCTGACGCTCTATTTTTCAGCACGCTCTCGTATATTGGCGGGCATGCGTTACAGCAGATGAAGAATAGAAAAGCAGCAGGACCCGACAAAATTAACGCATAGCTTATCAAGTTTGGGTGTTTAATGTTAGAACTGAGGCTGTTGCATTTATTCACTGATTAACTGACGTCTTCTTGCTGGAGGGACAAGATGACTTTAGAAAAGGACGATCACGTAATGACGACATTATATTAGTGCACCAGATAATTGGATAGAGATGACAACATAATCTGGAAACTCATACTGCATTTTGAAACTATAAAAAAATTAATCGGCAGAGTGAATAGTTTCTGGTGTATCCTGTGGATTATGATCGTAAGGCGAGGTTATCCAAAATATTTAATACAACTGACAAAAAGTTTGTATTTAAATAACCAAATTTTAATTAACATACACAAAGAAGGAAGAGGAGCTGGGGATATTATCAGAGGAGCATGACGAGAGTGTAGTTTCTAACTCAGATTACTTAATATATGTATATTGACGACTTTGTTAGCATATAAATAAAACATTAGTTCGTAGAAACACATATTTAAATACCATAATCATTGATTATGACTAAATAATTTTACAAAAGATCGAGGATGAGTTATAATTTGCTGCACATCGCTTGGACTCAATAGGAAACTCCAAAACTTGAAAATATGACAAAATAGAAGTTACGTTATGGATTTTAAGATGCAGTACGTTCTAAAATAAAAGTAAATGGAAATCAATTGAACAGGTATCTCACATTCAGCTATTAGGATGTGATGTAAGTTGTGACTATGATAATGTAATGTCTCTTCAGGAAAGAGAGATGCAGAAAGACCTAGAAAAATTAGGCTTATGTGAAGCCGGAATAAGCTCTAAGCCTGCTCCTTGCAGTGAGGAAGGAGAAGAAAGGGAAGAAGAGGAAGTATGAAATTTAAATGAAAATTGCTCAGTATAAATTGTAATTATTTCTGAAACCATCGATAACGTTTTGGTAATGTAAAATAAAAGAAATCTGTAACATCACTGAAATTGCTTTCATAGATCAAGCCTAGAATCCCAGTCGTTAATAGATGGATTCACATTTGGGAGCAGAGATGTTAAAATTTCCCTCAGCCATGCCAATTTAGATTTCTGTGCTTTCCCTAAATGAAGGTGAGTGACGGTATGGTTCTTCTGGCAAGGACAAGGATAATTTTCTTCCTCGTCCACATTATAAGCGTATGTTGCGCCTCAAATAACCTTATAATACGAGGGACGTAAGATCCTAGCTATCCTACTTGTTTTTGTTTAAATAGAGGTGTGACTCGTCGGTACTATAAATAAGTAACTCATTGTTTTGAAAGACATAATGAAGACCATGCACTTCGTCATACTCGTATAATCCACCTACAGGTGTACATGCCTTCGTCAGTCTAGGTCAACGCTATTTGTTGTTAAAACTAAAAAGGGTTTTCGGTGTTCTCTGCGAAGAAGACATCCAAAACTGTTTCAAAAGCATTTCTGGTGCGTATGATTCGTTTGGAACTTAAAGGTTGCTAGTGTAAAGTTTTTATAGTGATTAGTAATCTGGAATTAGTAGATTTTTGCTTGCTATAGCGACCATTTCAACCATCATTTGCCGGCTGTCTGACTGTCTTACTGTCTGTCTGACAGTCAGCAGATAATGGTCGAAATGATCACTATAGCAAGCAGAAACCCACTAATACGAGTATTGCTGGCCCCTGTTTCGACCAGAACCGAGGTGCAATCTCCCCACACATCGATCAGGAGCCTGAAGATGGCGTAAAGAATAAGTTTGGGAACTAGATTAGGAAACTAGACGGCTTAAAGGTGTTTTGATTTCACATCCTACATTGAAAATTTGTCGCAGTAATTGGTATTGTGAGAATTTGGTAAGTGGTAGTATTTGTGAACTTTTTATAACGACGTATTTCGAACTACATTATACTGTCACCGAACTATGCATACTTTCCAGCCATTCTAGTTGCCGTTCTCATGGCTAAAAGTCAACCAAACTGTTATAAAGCAAGTTAAAAGTATTGCTGATATTTGGATCTGTGGCTCTGGAACCCTGACCCCCCCCCCCACCCAATAACACCAGCCAGCCCTCAATCCCAAATATCCACTCCACCTGCCAACCACCCTAGTTAGGTTCCTGAATTTCAATACATCAGTAGAACAAATTCAAAACGTAATTGTTTGCACTAAATTTTGAGTATTATCGGCAAATTAATTTTATTTCTGGATTTCTCTGATTACTTTCTTGAAAATAAGGGACCAAACTTCCAAATGCAAACTCCAAATGATGCAAAACCGTAATGACCCGATAAGGAATAGATAGTGTTATGTTGTGGCAGCTACAAATGATGAGTTAGTTGTTGGGTTATTTGAAAACGTTGTTGCTGTGGTCATCGGCCCGAAGAATGGTGTGATGTTGCCTTCCTTGCTATCCTTTGCAAGTGTCTTCACATCTGCATAATTACCACAATCTGCATCCTACTGTCTTTAAGCCTTGTTCTCCCTCTCTATAATTTTTACCCCTCCCCTTTACCATATTAACTTCCGAAATCAAACTGACATCTCGCTGTTGCCTTAGTGTGTATCCCATCACCAAACCCTACTTTTAGTGAAGTTCTGCCATAAATTTCTTTTTTCCCCCGTCTGGTTCAGTACCTTCTCATTCATTCGATTCCCCCATGGAATCTTCAACATTCATCAAGACCTCCACTTTTCAGAAGTTTCTGTCTCCTTCTTTTCTGAATTACTTATCGTCTACGTTTCACTTCCGCGCAAGTACTGTAAACAAAGACTTCCAAACACTTAAATTAATAACTTATGTTAACAAATTACTCTTTATCAGAAATGGTTTTCTTCCTATTGCCAGTCTGCATTTTATGTATTCCGCATTCTTGCCATCAATTGTAATACTGCTGCTCTAATAGCAAAACTCGCATTCATTGTCACCTTTTGTTGTGTACATAGTTCCGCGTAGTCAGCGCGTACACAACTTTCCCACTAGAGCGCGCCCCGCTAAGCACAACAGCGCAGGCGCAGCGCTCGTCCGTCTCCGCTCTACGAGATGGCGCTGCCATAAAGACGGACCAAATTCTGCTTCCGCCGATCCGCGTATTAATATGTAATGCAGCCAATGAGATTGCTGCTAACGTAGAACCTTTTCTGCTCGAGGATCACACTCGCGGAGTGAGACCTGAACGCTCGAGGTATTATAACGAGTGTACAGACCTCCGTTTAGTCAGTCTGCATTAGTCTGCATCAGTCTGCATTAGTCTGTGCCAGTCTATAGTCAAGTTTCAGTCTGCGCCTAATAAGATTATCATATTCCTGTACATAGCCATGAAGATAAATGTATAGACACTTAGTCAAGTATCAGAGATATGTGAGAATAAGATTAACGTACCAAGACCAAAGGAACTTCAGATTGTCAATTTTAAATAGCATCCAGAACCAAGTTATTTCTATGCTTTTTATTATTTTAATAAATGTGTGTGAAAAGTAATCAAGTTCTGTTTAAAGTTGGTCACCGTCAATCTGCTACTCTAAGCGTGCAAGTGGCATTTCTATCGTCTGACCTAACGGCTGAAGATAAACACACCACGATGAGACCACGAGACATATTGCTGACACTCGCCTACTTCGCTAGAGCGACAAGTCAAATAATCTGTTGGTGTGTGTACCGAAGGTCTTACAGTACGCACACCACACCTTTCCTAATCTTATTTACTCAACATCGACTGATTTAATTCGATTGCATTCTATTGCCCATCATGTACTTATGACACTATCCGCTTCGTTCAATAGTTCTTCTATGTTCTTAGGCGTCTCTGACAGAATTACAATCTCACAGACTGACGAAAAAGTTTTTCTATATTTTCGATAAACTTGAATTCTCTGTTCATACAATGAGATGATAAAAGTCGCGAGATAGCGATACGCACGTATACAGATGGTGGACAAGGTATAGAAGGGCGTTGCATTGGCGGCTTTGTCATTTGTATCCAGATGATTTATGTGAAAAGCTTTCCGACTTGATTATGGCCGTACGACAGGTTTAATAGACTTTAAACGCGGAATGGTAGCTGGGACATTCCATTTCGGAATTGTTCGGGAATTCGAGATCCACCTATCCATACAGTCAAGAGCGTGCCGAGAGCATCAAGTTTCAGACATTACCTCTAACCGTGGACAACGCTGTCGCCGACGGCCTTCGCCTACCGATCGAGGGCAGTGGTGTTTGCATAGAGTTGTCAGTGCTAACCGACGAGCAACACTGCATGAAATGTACGACGAACATATCCGTTAGGACACTGTAGCGGAATTTGGCTTTAATAGGTTATGGCAACAAGCGAACGACGCAAGGCTTTTAGTAACAGCGCGAAATCGCGTGGAGCGCCTCTCCTGCGCTCGTGGCGTCTGGAAAACCGTGCCCTGGTAACATGAATCCCGATTACAGTTTCAAGAGCTAATGATAGTGTTCGAGGGTGGGGCAGACCTCACGAAACTACGGACCCAAATTGCCAACAAGACACTCTGCAAGATGGTGGTGGCTTCGAAATGATGTATGGAATATACAGTGTCCTCTACATATTCAGATACCTGGACAATACTTGCAGCCATTCAAGAACGTCATATTCCCAAACAACTTTGGAATTTTTGTGGATGACAATGCGACCTGTCATCGAGCCACAATTATTTGCCACTGGTTTGAAGAACATTCGGAACACTTCGACAGAATGAGTGAACTACCCAGATCGCCCAACATGATTCCCATAGAACACTTAGTGCACAAAATCCTGCACCGGCAACACTTACGCAATTATAGATGGCTGCAGAGGCACCATGGCGCAGTATATGTGCAGAGGAATTCAGACGACCTGTTGAGTCCATGCGAAGTCGAGTTGCTGCACTACGCCGCACAAAAGGGGGTCGGACACGAAATTAGGAGGTATTCAATGATTTTTGTCACTTCAGTGTATTTCTTCGCCAGCCGGTGTGGCCGAGCGGTTCTAGGTGCTTCAGTCTGTAACCACGCGACCGCTGCGGTCGCATCTTCGACTCTTGCCTCGGGCATGGATGTGTATGATGTCCTTAGGTTAGTCAGGTTTAAGTACTATGTTCTAGGGGACTGATGACCTCAGATGTAAAGTCCCATAGTGCTCAGAGCCATCTGAACCATTCTGCATTTCTTCGCGGTTTCTATTGCGAACTAGTCACAGCCCTGGCAAGATTGACCTCCCTCCAGCAAAGGAGGGCGAATGAGACGGCCGAAAATACCAGTCGAAGGGAGCTCGCCTACAAATCTCAACGGTGGGCTGCAGAGGTTGTTAGTAGGACACCATACTACACTTAGGACAAAGTTGTATAAGTCGCGCTCCGTGACTTCATCGGCAGAGTTCCTGCGAGAAATCTCCGAGAGTTTTTTCCAGAGCAAGTGATATTTTCAGCGAGAGCCAGTTCCAACTATTGTCGCCGATAGAACTGCAGTCATCGCAGCTCATCTATCTGAAGGTGATCCAGCACTTCTCGACAACGCACGACACCCCCATGACAGTTCCTGGAGGACAATGTTGTGCGGGTCACTGGACCTAGCGCCAGAGGAGGAGTTTCCCAGGCCAGGAATATTGTACAACTATCTGTTGAAGTTGAGTATTTACCTGTCTTTGAATAAATACGTGTCTTTGGAAATGGAACTGCATTCGTTTCAATAGTCGGGTTTATTGCTGTGCCTGATGTTTGGGTGGGATTAGTGCCCCTGTTTACACCGACGTCAGTGGCACCTCAGCGTCTATTATCAATATACACTTGGCGAAGAGGTGTAGCTACAACGGTTTCTCTCACGAACTGCCCAACGTTCAGACTGAACAAATTCGAGGACAAGCTACAAACCTGTCTCACACTCTTCTCAATTATTCTTGTCTTTCACGACATTCGAATCTTAGAACTTTAATCTAGTTTCTGCTTAAGTTGTTGACACACTTACGCGGATGGATCCAGAATTTCAAAGAGTGTATTTCAGTCCACATAGCCAAACGCCTTATCTAAATCTACGACTGCTGCCAACGTAGGTTTTGCCTTTCTTCAGTCTGTCTTCTACGACATGTCGTAGGGTTTGTACGGCCTCTCGTATTTCTCAGTTTCTCTGGAATCCAAATTGATCTGCCACGTCAGTATTTTGCAACCATGACTTACTAAACTGATGGTTCGGTAGTGTTCATACCTGTCAGGAAACGGAGTTATTATTTCTGACTACTGAGAATATTATGCTGTCTCGTATACCTTTTACATCATAAGACGTCAGTCATGTTCCCACAGAACGAAAAAAATGCAACAATCCAAATTTTTAACTGATTCTGTATAGCATTTTAACAGAATGGGCACTCTGTGGAAGCTGTAGTCTTCACAGAACATCATTTTTCCGTTGATCTGTAATTTTCCTCTTCAACATACATACTTGTGACATCTTGCTACAACTTCAAATCAGATAAAAAACTTAAACTATACTCAAAAGGACTCTCTTTTTGTGACATTTCATTCGACAATAAGTTATATTCCTATTTCTGAATCTGAAATACTTTCCAAATCTCTTTCTTCACAGACAAACGGAACAAATTACAATGATTGCACTATTGCAGTAGTTATATCACTATGCCACAATAGAAATGGTAATAGAAATCAGACTAGCTCCTTTCCTATGAGTTTTCTAGCTGTTAGAAATAAATGCAGTGAAAATGGAATAATACTGAATCTAGGACCTTTTGTACCAAGTTCATTAAGTAATTGTCTAATGGGTTTACGATCGCCAGCTTATCTGGACAAAGAAATAGATAAGCAGAAGAAGTAAATGTGTCCTACTTTCCTCCTATTTCCTAACATATCTTCACTTTCCAGGATGTGGTTCTGAAGAAGATGCAGGAATCTTTTATCTACTACACCCACAGACATATATAGTTTTGATCTAGAAAGGTGCCGCATTTTCAATCATCACTATGTGCTAAAATAGCTGACCAGGGAGGATTTCCATGTTTGCATTATGTGTAACCACCAAATTAAATACTTAAATACTCTAACGGCATAATACACACATTTAAATGTATTAAGACAGTTTGTTTATATCTTTCTCTTGACAAATGATCTGTCAAAAGCCAAAGGTAGGGTGTGGTCACTCTATATTGTCGGTCAGTATTTTTATGCAACCCCATTTCAGTGTTACTGAAACTCTTTTTACTCCACTGAATTTCATTTACAACTTTACTTTACGCAAAACTTAAATTTGCGAAAGTGAGCCACATAGGTAATTTTCTTTTTGTAACTCTTTTTGCTCCACTGAATTTCATTTACAACTTTACGCAAAACTTAAATTTACGAAACCTCCATATTCGTCTTCTTTTAGAAAAACGTATCTATTCACTTTTACTTTACTTAATACCATAAAAAAGAAAGAATATTAAAATCGTTAAATTTGTCTAAAAACATCTACTTCACAACTTAAGCAAAATTTCACTTCAGCAATTGTATTATGTAAATCATGGCTATAGCTGTTGGATGTGGCGGATAGTAATGGCGACTACGCCACGGTACGTCGTGCAAGTTTCTTGAAGTATGAACTAATTAATTCTTCCTGTCGTCGTTTTAACGTCCATAACATAGCCCAGCTACTTGTACCAAAGTCGTAATAATTCAGCTGACGTCATACGAGGCTACTGTGCAACAATTTCCAGGCAAGACATCTTATGCTCCGTCCGAACCCAAGCCGCCTATTACGCTTCCCTCAGTAACTTCCGTACAGTACAAAAGCGCTTCCATATTTTACATAATACATTTCCTACACATTGTCCCTAAGAGTATACCACTTCATACAAATTTCAGTTTTCATAAATGTATGAAATAACATACACGAACATTTTCGTTTCATTAATCCACGAGAAAATATTATTTAGTAAATTATATATTTCACATATTTCTTTACATAAGTTACAAACGTACATTTGTAAAGCACTCTCACATGACACGTATCACACTTTCCATGCAGTCTTTATAAATCACAGTTATATTATGACACACTTTAAAGGCAAAACCATTACAAATTAGATGACTGATTGAACAATAGTGTTACAGTCAGTAGTGAATTATGTTTGTTTTATCAATAAAAAATGCGAAGTTCCACAGATGTTAGTAGCTGTTGCTCAACACAGACAAATCAGAATTTCGGTGCCGCCTTCCTGTACCCTTAAAACCTTTCTCTTCTAGTTGCATTCTTCCTCTTGCCTTTTGGAGGTTTATTTCCCGTGCCCGTAGTATTCGATAAGGCAAAGTCCCACCCTTGTCGTGCCAAATGGAGAGAACCTAACTAAGGTGACTAACCTTATCAACTAGTTACGGGTTTGTAGAACCAGGGTTTCTTAAACTGGTTTCTGGGAAGCGCATTCAGTCAAAAGGAACCGTAAGATCTGGGCATATTTCGGCGACACCATGGGAGGCTATGGTGGAACGTTGTGCGTCACAGGGAAAGGCAACATGGGCTTCGCCGGCCAGATCGCGAAGCTGGTTAATAAAGTCTAATAATTTCAAGGTGAGCTGAATTGGGTGGCTTGTTAGGTTGAATAGTCCCCTTGAGACCCTGTCGCTGCTCAGTTGTATAAGGCTTACCATGGTAAATGGTATGGACTGGGTGTGTTCTAGTGTTCTAGTTCGCCTAGCTACTCTTGGGGCCTCTATCAAGTCTGTATCAACTCAAACACTTCCAGTGGGGAGGGCGATGCTCTGGGCAGTTTTAACACATAAATTCCAAGAGTACCTAGTGTAGCTTGTCCACCTGAGATTTCTACCAATATGTGAGAAAGAAGTAACAGTAACCGGCTACGTCCAGCGGTAGATAATTCTTTCTTTGTAATTGAACGTGTGTAAGGTAAATTTGAAAAACTGCTGCCTTCCAACTCAAATAGAGGGAATTGCAGGGCAGGTTAAACTCATTGAGAGACTGCATAAAGATTCAATCTGCTGATCGAGACGCTGAAGGCTATCCAGGTAAACAACCTTTGAAATGCCGAATAAATTCAAGTTCACCCTGGCATCCGTGAGCTGCTCACTGTATGGTGTCATTTTTTTAGTTATCAGTCTTATGATAGTTTTTATGCGGCTCGCGATGAATTCCTCCCCTGCACCAACCTCCTCATTTCAGAGTAGCACTTGCACTCTTTCCATGTATTCCAATCTCTGTCTTCCACGATAGTTTCTACATTTCTATCTATTATGATGAGGTTTACTCGCAGATGTCTTAACGCACGTCATATCATCTTTTCCCTTTTTCTTGTCAGTGTTTATTGTATGTTCCTTTCATCACCGATTCTACGGAGAACCTACTCATTCCTTATCATTCAGTCTACCTGAATGCCAACATTCTTCTGTAGCTGCACATCAAAAATGCTACGATTCTCTTTCGTGCCGATTTTTCCACTGTACATGAGTCATTGCCATATAACTCTGCGGACCAAACGTACATTCTCAAAAATTTCTTCTCAAATTAAAGCCAATGTTATTACACCAGTAGACATTTGTTGGCCAGCCTGTGATAGAGTGCTTTTTATGTCATACGTGCTTCATTCATCGTTGGGTATTTTGTTTCGCAGGTAGCAGAATTCCGTAACTCCGCCTATATCGTGACCACCGATTTCTTTTATGTTAAGTTTCTCGCTATCCTCATATGTGCTACTACTCATTAAATTTGTCTTTTTCCAGTTTAATCTTAATCCATATTCCGTACTCACTAGATAGGTCCTGTAATTATGTCAGTCAGGGAATTTTATCATTGATATCCTTTCAATATGAATTTAAAGACCTCTTTTGAAGCTTCTTTTATTTCAGTCATTGCTTCTTCGATGTAGAAGTTGAACAATAGGGTGTAAAGTTTACATCCTTGCGTTACACCATTTTTAATTCTAGCGCTTCGTTCTTGGTCTTTCAGTCTTGTTATTTCCTATTGTATCTTGTACGTATTACATAACACTCGTCTTTCACTGTAGCCTGCACCGACCTTCTTGAGAATTTCGAATATCACTTCACATTGTCGAACGCTTTTCCTTAATAGAAAAATCCTATGAGTGCATCCTGATTTTTCTTCAGTCTTGCTTTCGTTCTGGAGCGCAACGTCAGAACTGCTTTGTGGTGAATTAGACTGTAGGAAATTACGCAACCAGCAACAATTTTTCTTGAAATGATTTTATTACGCCATTACTAGTTTTAGATGCTAGCATTGACTTCTTGCAAGTTTTGCATTTGTATCCTAAAATATAATAAATGTTTTTGTAATGCATAGATTACAAATTTTTGTCATTTTACAATTGCATCCTAAAATTTAACAGAGTTTTTGTGACTACATAGTGCCACACTTCTATATGCTCTACACATTTCACTTACTACCTGGAAAGCACTCCTTCACATATTATAAACCAAAGGTTTGGTTTTTATTTGCAATCCATGCTGACTCGTGAACTGAACCAAGAACAAAGTGACGACTACATCTCCTTTCATCGTTAAAAAAGCCGACGTACCACAAAGGATTTATCCAAATGGCATGGAAAACTGGACAAGTGATGTCCGTGTACAGACAAACAAATGATTGCAATTTCTGAACAATTGGATGATTTATTTAAGAGCAAGAGCTTCACATACCGAGCAATTCACCTCTGGTCTTTACACAAGCAGTTATTCAGCTTGGCATTTACTCTGGCTCTGAGCACTATTGAACTTAACTTCTGAGGTCATCAGTCCCCTAGAACTTGGAACTAATTAAACCTAACTTACCTAAGGACATCACACACATCCATGCCCGAGGCAGGATTTGAACCTGAGACCGTAGGGGTCGAGCGGTTCCAGACTGTAGCGTCTAGAACCCCTTGGCCACTCCGGCCGGCTTGGCACTTACTGACAGAGCTGTTGGATATCCTTCTGAAAGATATCGTGCCAAATTCTGTCCAATTAGGGCGTGATATCTTCCAAATCCCTATCTGGTTCGAGGGCCCTGCCCATTACATTCCAAAAGTTCTCAGTTCAGGAGACATCCGGTGACCTTGCTGCCCAAGGTAGGGTTTGGTGTGTACGAATACAGGCAGCAGAAATTATCGCCTTCTGCGGGTGGGCATCGTCTTGCTGAAATGTAAGCCCAGGATGAGAAGTAACAAAATGGGGTATAAAACATCGTCGATGTATCGATGTGCTGTAGTGTGCCACAGATGATACCACTTTATAGTTGATGGTTGAAGACACAGCATCGTTGTCACAGGTAGTCTGCGAACACCATTTCATAGATATAGGTCACTGATGTAACAGTGTATACGGTTGGAGTTAACCCCCTCAGCGTCAGTTAAAGGTGCGTTGTCCAATGCGCGACGCATCTGCCGTGGGGTAATGGGCTGCCTGCTAGATTAAAGTGTATGGCGACGAGAATTTCGGCAGCAGTTGTGGCTGTTTACCAAGGCGCGGCCCGGCCGCAGCTGCGACCCCAGCGGCAACGGGATGGAGAGACGAGAGGCCGAACTGGGCTCAGGTCCAAAACTGGTAATGGTGTAATGAAAACATTTTGACAACACTTGTGGCTGGTTGCAGTATTTCCTACAGTCTAATTTACGGAAACAGCTGCAGTGTTCTCCAACCAAAGTGGATAAAATAGTAAGATTCAACACTTCAACGAATACTGACCACGATTTGTTTTCTCTGTGTCTCGTTTGTAATGAATCAGCAGTCAAAATGGGTCTCACTGTTGCCAACAGGTAGTTACAGCTAAACGAAACTGACTGATTTCTTTTCTCCCTTTACAATCTGTATGAATGAATGAGTGAGTGAGTGTGTATGTTGTATTTGTTGTATTAATAGGAGTGCAGCGTCTGGCTGTCTGCTGTGGTAACAAGTGTACCCAACGTAGCTTTCTCAGACGGGTCAAAGAGATTTGTACCCTTTCGGTAGTCATGCTACAGTAGTTACATTTGGTGGCGGAAAGGGCCCCCTCTGGTCCCTTCCGGCTATCTGGCGGGAAGTTCGTTAGAGGGAGAGCGTGCTATCGATACTTGAGACTGGAGCTTTGGTGAGTGAAGATGGTACTCTTAAGAGCGACTTGGTACTGGTGAATATATTAATGTGTGATGGTGTGTAGTTATTGTAACTGATGTATACGTTTGATGTCTTAGTTCATTTTCAAGTTCTCTGATCGAATTGCTATGCTTCCCAAAGCATAGTCATGAGTATATTTTCTGTTTTTAGTAAGTTTTCCCGATCGTTGCTTTGTGTAACCAGAACACGTGGTGTAGGAAGTTCGTTACTCCAGCACAAATTTATAATTCAATTGTCTGACTTTTTTCTTAACTGGAATGTATGTCTGAACTTTTCTAGTGTGTATCTATTTTATTTCTTCTACTTTTCAATTCGTTTCAGTTTTAAGATTGTCTAGCTATTTTCATACAACGTGATGATAATTTCACCGTGTGTAATTTCAGTACCATCTTGAATAAGCGTTATTCGTAATTCCGCGTGATATTTTATTCTATTTGTGTCGATATAATTTACATTAGTGTTCTTATGTTCCTCACGAGTCTTAATAATTTTGCTTTGTCCATGAATATTCACAGCATTTACGGATGTTTCACGCCGGCGTAGCATAGTCTTATATGCATGATGATTCAGATAAATTTATTCCATAGTATTCTTTATGACAATGGTTCAACCATACCGATAGGGATGAACCTCCGAGAGGGCAAAATTCTTTTTCACTCTGTTATTGTCAGTGAATCTCGTATGTTTGTGTGAACTTCTCCCATGAGCACCAAGGTCTTTCATTTGTTAGCGCAATGTAGCACAGCACTGAAAATAACAATAATAATACAAGTGAGTCATAACAGGCAACTATAGGTTACGGTTTACAATTACATTGTGAAATTTTAATACGATGTTTTATTTTAATAAACTATGATAAACTGTGATTACATTTTCTCAGGCTACCCGTCCGCTATTGTAAGATTATTTTTAATACATCCCACTTGGTGTTCCTGAAGCGAAAGAGGCAGGCCTTATATTTGTAGACTTTGTCTGATTATATTATTCTTTTTGTTGAGAGCTACTGCTAACTTTGAATTGTTTGATTTAATGCTGGTACTTAAATTGTTCCCATATGCTCATTCCAGACATTCACTGGATATTTTATTAATATTAACACGTTAGTTATGTTAACCAATTCAGTGATTAATTCAGTTTTTATATTAAATTTTCCCAATTTTAATTAAATTGTGTTGTGACCCAGAAAAAAAATTGTGGCACATGAAACTTATAGTAGATTGCATACTTCCACCTTGGCTAATTTCCTCCAGCTTTTGTTTGTAAACCACTCTCCAGATAACCAACCATTCACCCGCTAATAACCATCCAAGGTGTGTCTGGGGACTCCCCTGACAGCAGTGGAATGCCAGCCTGAATGTCACTCGCCATGTGGCCCAACAACCAGGACTAATGATGTGGGGTGCCATTTCCTTTCATAGCAGGATACCTTTGTTTGTGACTCACGGCATCCTTACAGCACAGCGATACGTCAAAGATCGATACGCCGACGATATTCTACTGCCCGTTCGTTGCAGGGTATAATGGGCTAACTTTTCTGCAACGTAAGGCCCACCCGCACATGGTGAGTTCTTCTACTGCTCGTCTTCGTGCTTTACAAACGATACCTCTGGCATCAAGATCGCCGGATCTCTCCGCCAGTGAGAACGTTTGCAGGATAATGGGCTGTGCCCTCCAACCGGGTCCAGGTTTCGTCGATCGAACGCGCCAACTGAACAGAATTTTGCACGGTATCCGTCAGGAGGCCATCCATCAACTGTATCAATCAGTGCCAAGCTGAATTACTGCTTGCATAAGGGCCAGATGTACACCAACGCGTTACTGACTTGCTCAATTTCAAAAACTGTTTCTCTTAAAGAAATCGTCTAATTTTTCTGAAATTGTAATCCTATGTTTGTCTGTGCACGTACACCACATCTACGATTTTCAGGCCCATCAGGGTAATTTCTTCGTTGTACTCTTATTTCCTTGTTTCTTTTTTCTTCTATTCAAAGAAGTCTACTGGGATACACGTATATGTGGTACCCGAACATTGAAATGATACTAATGTAAACTAAAATTAAATTACTATATTATAAATTATGTATGTCTCTGATGGGCTTTGTAAAGTGGACCTCTGGATGTGCAAGACCGCAGAACCAAAGATACTGCTTCTGGTCTGAGATTGTAGTGTTGGAGTAACAGAGCACTTGGCGCACAGAAGTTGGTATCTATGAGCGAAAGAGGATGCAGTAGGCAGTGTTTTTCGTGTGCTCCGTAAAGCCATCAAGCGTTAGATTATAATTTAGGAATTACCAGTGCAT
This sequence comes from Schistocerca nitens, assembly GCF_023898315.1. Classification (NCBI taxonomy): domain Eukaryota; kingdom Metazoa; phylum Arthropoda; class Insecta; order Orthoptera; family Acrididae; genus Schistocerca; species Schistocerca nitens. Next base: position 547,577,822 of record NC_064615.1, read on the forward strand.
GTACACTACTGCCCATTAAAATTGCTGCACCAAGAAGAAATGCAGATGATAAACGGGTATTCATTGGACAAATATATTATACTACAACTGACATGTGATTACATTTTCACGCAATTTGGGTGCATAGATCCTGATAAATCAGTACCCAGAACAAACACCTCTGGCCGTAATAACGGCCTTGATACGCCTGGTCATTGAATCAAACATAGCTTGGATGGCGTGTACAGGTACAGCTACCCATGCAGCTTCAACACGATACCACAGTTCATCCAGAGTAGTGACTGGCGTATTATTACGAGCCAGTTGCTCGGCCACCATTGACCAGACGTTTTCAATTCGTGAGAGATCTGGAGAATGTGCTGGCCAGGGCAGCAGTCGAACATATTCTGTATCCAGAAAGGCCCGTACAGGACCTGCAACATGCTGTCGTGCATTATCCTGCTGAAATGTAGGGTTTCGCTGGGATCGAATGAAGGGTAGAGCCACGTGTCGTAACACGTCTGAAATGTAACGTCCACTGTTCAAAGTGCCGTCAATGCCAACAAGAGGTGACCGAGACGTGTAACCAATGGCACCCCATACCATCACGCCGGGTGAAACGCCATTATGGCGATGACGAATACACGCTTCCAATGTGCGTTCACCGCGATGACGCCAAACACGGATGCGACCACCATGATGCTATAAACAGAACCGGGATTCATCCCAAAAAAAATGACGTTTTGCCATTCGTGCACCCAGGTTCGTCGTTGAGTACGAGGCGCTCCTGTCTGTGATGCTGCCATGGTCTCCGAGCTGATAGTCCATGCTGCTGCAAAGGTCGTCGAACTGTTCGTGCAAATGGTTGTTGTCTTGCAAACATCCCCATCTGTTGACTTAGGGATCGAGACGTGGCTGCACGATTCGCTACAACCATGCTGATTAAATTCCTGTAATCTCGACTGCTAGTGATACGAGGCCGTTGGGATCCAGCACAGCGTTCCGTATTACCCTCCTGAACCCACTGATTCCATATTCTGCTAACAGTCATTGGATGTCGACCATCGCGAGCAGCAATCTCGCGATACGATAATCCGCAATCGCGATAGGCTACAATATGACCTTTATCAAAGTCGGAAATGTGATGGTGCGCATTTCTCCTCCTTAAACGAGGCATCACAACAACGTTTCACTAGGCAACGCCGGTCAACTGCTGTTTGTGAATGAGAAATCGGTTGTAAACTCTCCTAATGTTAGCAAGTTGTAGGTGTCGCCAGCGGCGCCAAACTTGTGTGAATGATCTGAAAAGCTAACCATTTGCATATCATAGCATTTTCTTCCTGTCGGTTAAATTTCGCGTCTGTAGCAAGTCATCTTCATGGTGTAGTAATTTTAACCGCCAGTAGTGTATTATTGGAAATGTAAATGTGGAAGCAGAAATCTTCTCGCTGGTAAGGCACAGAAGTTAAATTTTTATGACTTTTGTTTTGCTAGCGCGTTAGTGTAAATGAGTTGCCTGATAATGGGCAACAGTGAGTTCTATGTTGAGTAATCCTAGAATGTACGTAACTACATTTGACGTATAGGCTAGTTAGATATTTCCTTTTCGTAATGTTTCTGAGATTTTTTAACACACGTATACGTAATTTGACGATATGTCTCAATGCTTTTTTAGTGAGATTAGATAATACTTGCTGAACAAATCTTATTGCTTGTGACTCAATTAGTGAAAAGGATTTAATTTTTCTGTGTAATGTAAATTCAGTTGTCAGATGTTTTGGAAGGCCAAACTTAACTTAAAAAACAATTTCATTACTGAAAAAGACACCTAAATCACTACCGCCTCGCTGACCAGGTCATATGTTTTACAAATACATTCAATTTTTCTTCAAAGTTTTCATTTATCAGCCAAAAGAATTTCGTGTATATTTCAAAGTACTACGGCCAGCATCGCACACCGCTGAGCTTGTAGCTAGTATATTTTATTCTTCTTTGTGAGAGACGAGAATAGATCGCGATCCACCGTTGCTGCTTTATTTATTTCGAATGTCCAGAGGGACCAAAGTTATCAGTCTTGCGCAGGGTCAGAGGATTCAGTACCTAAGTGCTGCAATATCTTTTGCACCGGCTGTATTCCTTTATTGGTATTGGGAATGGCATTGCCCAATCAGTTCGTATAAACTTTTGGTAACAATAACACAGAGTAAGCATACCGGTTGCAGTTACAACACGCCACACGATAGCTCCAGTTTTGTATGCATTCCCAGTTCAGGCATTGATACAATGTACTCCAAAGAATTTTTAGAGAACGTTACACTTCCATTCAAAGTATTCGAAAATAATTTAGAAAGATCGGTACAATATTAGGGCTTATGAAAACAGTCATGAAAAGAGGCTGTCAAAGATCTGTATGTGTTGTGATTTTCGTCAGATCTTTCGTGTATTACTTTGTATTTCTTTAATCGTTGTGAGGCAGGCTACAGTTTGCCTCTATCTCCTTTGTCCCTCTCGATGACTTTACCCACCCATCCACTACTTGTTAGGTCGTGCTCCAAACCATAAAGCCACACCTCTCCCCTCCGCCCCCCCTCTGTCTCTCTCTCTCTCTCTCTCTCTCTCTCTCTCTCTCTCTCTCTCACACACACACACATACACACATGCACAGTTAGAAAAAGTTCTATCTATGTCTTGCAGACGAGAAAGATTATTAGAATTGGAGACGTAGGTCTTTGAGAAAGGAACCGTGAGAAGCGGATAGGGAGAGGGAAGAGAGAGTAGGGGGAGGGAGAGAGTGGGTGAAAGCAAGTCGCCAGCAAGGAGGGGGTGCAGGGTTCGGGGGCGGTGTGGGTCGGGGCAGGTCCCAGCGGGAGGCCAGCCCGGCGCACCTGGCGGCGGTAATAACGCGGATCGACCCAAAGGCGGGGATAGCTCTTATTGGCTGTCTCCGGGGGCAGCGGCGGCCTCATCGGCTCATGGGATTACGGCCGGCCGTCACTGTGCCGGCGCCACGCCGCCTCCGGCCACAGCCGCAGCCCCGCCGCCCTTAACTTCACGAACGAGGAAACTCGATCGCTCTGCAGACGGAAAGCCGACTTCCTCCTCCTGCTCCGACACGACTGAAATTTCACGACCCATTTTCGTAAATGCAGCGTGATTACAAATTACCGAGCGATTTACAAAGGCTGCATTTTTAATCCGACCTTACCGCAAAACCCAAGAGATTTATAATCCTTCGTCTACAGGGCTGAACACCGACTCTGCTGGTAAGGAGACAGAGTCTCGTTCCGGGCGATTGAGGACTACTCGGGCAGAATTTCTATTACGTGATGGATAACAGTACGCATTTGATGCATATACCGATAAGTTCATGCATATGTGTAGAATAAAATTTTTTGTAATCTTGCAATGGGGTATTATTAATGTTCGACCGTTACGTGGAAGCATTATCTAAACAATAAGTTGCGAAACGATATGAACTGGAGCGAGCAACATATGGTCAGCTGCAGGGAAGAGTAATGTCTATCGTTTATTCGGAGAGTTCTGGGGGTATGTAGGGAACTTACAAAGGCAGCCACGTACCGAACGCTTGTGCGACAGAATTTTGAGTAATGCTCGAATGTTTGGCGTCTCCACTTGGTCAGAGTAGAGAAAAGACACAGAAGCAATTCAGAGGCAAGCTGTTAGGTTTGTAGTCAGTTGGTTCGATAAGTACGTGTTACGCAAATGCTCCTGGAGCTTAGAGGGAGTTCCTTGCAGGGAAGGAGACTATCTTCCAGCGAAACGCTAGGTATTTGGGAAGTGTAGGTAACCACCACGGATGGCAGTACGGTTCTAAGGCCCCTAACATTCAGCCCTCTTAAGGAACCAAAGGATAGTATGAGGAAGATTCGGCATCGTACAGAGGCATATGGTCAATTATTTTTCCCTCTCATTTTGTCAGTGGAAAAGAAAAGCAACTGATCACCAGTGGCTTAAACAAGCTATGTGATTCAGTGCGGAGATGGCCTTTCAAAGAACCTTCTTGTCAGGTCACCAGATCTATTTTCTAGATCTGCATTCGTGTCTACGCTTACTGGAATTTCGTGACAGTGGGTGTCTTCTATTGCACTGTTGTTAAGGTTTGTTCCCAGCCCATTCAGGGACTCAACATTGGAAGAAGGAACGCTTGACTCTTCAGTGTAGACTATTGCCTTTCTCATTTTATGTACCCAATGTCTACGGATAACCCTGCGATAAAGTTTAGTAATTTGTCTCCTGTGTTACTTCTATTCAGTAGCTGTGTGCCATTCAGAATTGTAAAAGTGTGAATTTCGTCTCCATCTCCTAAAGTTATTATATCACTCTTGACGAAGTTGCTGGGACCTTATTAACTTTTCTTTCACGTCAACACCTCACTTCCACATTCAGCCTATTCACACGTATCGTTCCTTTTCTACCTAGGTACCTGAACTCACTACCCCACTGACGTGAAATCGCTTTCTTCCGTAGTTGATTTGTCATAAGGCTTAATTTATTGTAATACCACTAATAATATTGACAATTTTTAATTTAAGTGCAAGCTTGGGCAAAGAACTGTCTTCGTCTCTTTGGAATAAAAGTCACATGTTCTCACTCTCATAGTTCATGAAACCATGGTATCACTCTCACTATAGGACTTGTCAGTAGCTAAACACAAGAAATATGTATCAACGGACGCTAGTTATAACAAATATTGGACGAGCTAAAAAGTAAACCTCTCTTCAAACCATAAGGTTGTTTGAACACCAGTCGGCAAGGTTTTATTGGGGATAGTATGCACTCACCGTCCTTACAGTCGGTGACTTGCCTTACCATCTAATTACAGAAAGACCTACATTTTAATGTAGACTGTGACCATGGAGTAATTTAGGTTTCTTCACGTATGTAGATCATTGACAAACGCGAAATAAACGATAGGCGACATAAGAACAGAATCCTAGAATCGCCTCAGGGTGGAGCCCCATACATTTGGGTTTGTAGTTAACACCTATTCACATATCCATCGAGTCACACTACGTTTGAAGCATGAGATATATAAACGAAAACTATATTTCAGACTGAAATTAATTATTTGAATACAATGCGCAAGTCCTGTGACGTCCCTGCGGCAAACAATACCTGAGAAGTATCATTCTGATATGTCTGCTAACTGTAACTTACAATGAATTATTTCCGTCCACAGCTGTTGATGAAGTACATGTCAATACTATGACAAAAAACTATGTAATAAAGTTTATCTGATACCCAGTTTACCAGTTACGTCATTCCAATATAATTCTTCCAGCGCATACTTTTTTCTCATGCAACTTCCAACAATATATCATAATTCACTATAAGAGCGTTGCGAAAAGGCTAAGTTACAACACATATAAACACAGGAAAATTACTAAAGTGCGTAGACTATACATACTTCTCAAAGAACAGTATTTGTTGTTTGGTTCCTTAATTTAGGATTATGAACAACAGATTTTGAATCACATAAGACTGAAATATTTCGTGACAAAACCTACAGTATGATTCAAGCTAGCGAAACCACAAATAAAACTAAAATTCATGTAAACATATACATAAAAGGAAACGTCAAAATCAAAGCTATAAAATATAGACATTTTCTATACATTTTATAATATGAAAATTAAATGAACGTAACTATCCAAATATTAATTTTACATAACTTTTAGATGCCTCGTTCGTGAGTTCATAAAACACTACTGGTTTCTTCTGTACTAGCAATCATCTTCAGGTCATAAATACCGTTACAGCGTGTAATATGTCACATTTTGTACATACAAATACTGACTCATGTCAACCCTTATAAAATTAATATTAGTTGAAAACATAAAAAACGAAATGGCAAAACATTACACATGATTAATAGAAATAAAAGATGTAGTAACAAAAGTATCGTTGGCGAAGAGAATCCAAAAGAATATGTACATAAATCATTTCGGCAGATGAATTCAGTACTGAAAGAAACAATTTAAAAAGGTGTACCATCGTCCAAGAAACAACAAATGAAAGTGTCTGCAAGAGAAAGTTATTTCGGTATTTACACCAAAGACTCTTTCCAGTCTTTGTCACGTCTAGGGGCAGAAGTGATAGAGGTAACCTTGTTGCTAATGCTCGCTCCTCTGTAGCTAATAAACGAAGGCATGCATTCTGATGGTGAAAGTATCAATTGCAAGTATCATTTCGCAACTGTGTCAACAGAACCCATCGACACAGTAGCCATACTTAAGGGTGAGCTGTGAAGTTCTTTTGATCTCCGACACAAACTTTAAAAAAATACTTCACACACTATTTTCTTAGCGTGGAAAGCTATTAGGAATTACGTTCAAATAATAAATTTTGTTCTTCACGCGTTCCATAAGATGATGATACATTTTGTCTACAAATATAAAGAATCTTGGTATTAGGGGACTCCTACGTGCTTAGCAATATGCGCCTCCAGTATCAGAGCACAGCATAACTTCTGATCACATGGACGTTGCATGTGGACGGTTAAGAGCTAATACAAGAAAGAAAGACAATGTAACAAGTCTTAAGAAAAATTTTCCTACCAAAAATTACTTCCAGCAAATTTTTAAATTAATAGTTATTTAATCTGTCGACATAGCTAAGCAAAAAGCATGTAAAACGATATCCGAAGATTATAGCTAACGACACTTAACGTCTCAGGCCCGTGACCACTCTTCAACTAGAGCTACTGAACGTTTAAGTTTTGACGGAACTTGGAATTCGTAAGGGATACATTCCATATTGGCCAGCATATAGAAGCTTGGACTTCTTATCTTTACGGCGCAATTTTACATGTGTAGTTTTAAGTTTTATTTGCTGATACAGGTTACTAGTTAAACTGGCTATTAATAAAGACGTAAGTCCTTTGCATTCATTGCTCTAATGTAAAATGTGGATGTACCACCATAAACGATGCAAAAAGCTGATTCAAATGGACAAGCCATTCTTATTGTATCAAATATACTTAAACACATTCACGCATATTCATTAATGAGCGCACGTATAGTTCTTGATTCAATTATTATTCACCTACTGTTCGATATCAACTGCTTTGGGATGCCGCGATAGGAAGGCTGTTCCTTTAGTATCTGTAACTTTGCCATCTTCACCATGAGTCACGGACCTTCCCGAAAAGGGTCGATTTGCGTGACTCAACGATACAGTTAGCTGCACTGTAGATGTAACCACATATGAGAGCTATCTCTGAAGAAAGCAGAAAAACACATGGATTCTGAAGAGGGACAGCAGCCTTTTCGGTAGCTGCAGCGACAACAGCCTGGATGATTGATGTATGTGTCCTTGTAGCATTAGTCAGCTTGGCCTTGCTGATACTGCGAACGGCTGAAAACAAGGACAAACTACAGCCGTTAACTGTAAGGTTAAATGATGAAGGAATCCTGTAGCGAAAAATATTCCGGTGGTAGGTCCGAATGGTTGTTGGTAGACGTTGACGTCATGCAGTCCATCGTCCTAGTGCATCCCAGACATGCTCTATGGGACTCAGTACGATGTAGTTGTCAGGAAAAGCAAAACTGACATTCCTGTGGGCGGAGCGTGGAATACTAAATCCTTTAGTCGGTTACATAGGCTAGAGAAATTAAAAAGGGATCAGATTGAGGTTAGATGTAGGGGGAATTAGAGAATAGCAGGAAGAACAACAGTTGAAAGGTACAGATAGTTTCTTGGAAGACGGTAATACGATAAGCATCAACAAAAGTAAGACATGGGTAATAGATCGAGTCGACTTTCATCAGACGACGCTGAAGAAATTAGATTAAGAAATCAGATATGAAAAGACGGAGATGAGTTTTGATATTTTGGTTGCAAAGTAACTGATGAAGGCCGAATTGGTGAGTATTTAAAATGTAGACATCTATAAGACGAAAAGTAGTTCTGAAAGTGAGGAAATCGTTAACAACGTAAAAGTAAATGTTACGTAGTCCTTCCTGAAGGTATAAGTCCGGAACCTTTTTATGGAAGTCAAACGTGAGCGATAAGCACTTCAGACTAGGAGAGAACAGATGCGATTGATATGTGGTGCTACAGAAAAATGCAGAAGATTGGATGAGTAGATGAAGTAGTTACCGAAAAGGTAGTAAATCCAAAAGGGGGAAAAGGAATTGTAGGTCGCAACTCGACTAAAAGAATGATGGGTTAACACGACACGTTCTGAGGCATTAAGGAATCGTCATTTTGGTAATGGATGAGGGGTATTTGACTGGTTAAATGTGGAGAGAGAGACCACGGGGTGAATACAGCAAGCTGGTTCAAATGGATGTAGGTCGCTGTAGTTAGTCGGAGATGCAGAGGTTTGCACAGCATAGAGCAGTGTGGAGAGCTGCATCAAATCTGTCTCTGGGATGAACATCATCACCTCAACCACCACCACCACAACAACAGCAGCAATGCTATAACTATCCTTAAATTAGAATGTAGGTTCATTCTATTAAATTTGTGGTATAATGAAGAGTAAGGCAATCAAAGCGTACGAGAAGTCCGTATACCGAACGCCCGTGGACATATATGTTTGGTCGACAGCTCGGTAGGAACGTGTCTTAGTCGGCAATATGAACTTCCGAGTAACTGATTCTGAGCGGCGAGCGAGTGCGAAGTATTTTATTTTTCTTCAGACAGTGCAATATCGGCAAATCGCACCGTGTGCCTGTAAAGCAGTAACTTCTATTCGAACAGTGCAAATTTCGGATTTATTTGACTGGTGAGACATTTTAACAGTTATGAGGGAACTTTGCACAAAGAAGTTTTACCAGCAGTTCCAAGCAACTGAATTAAGGGGCCAGCAGAGACTTAAGCTTCCATGTACTTCTATGCTGACCACTCTGAACATATATTTTGTGCATGTTTGTGATAATTTACTAAGCTTGCGGTAGCTGTTTCTACATATTGCATGTTTCATAAAATTTAACTACACTTTAGATCTTCATGTGCTTCACTATGTAAGGCCACCATTCTCAGCATGTTTTCGGAATGGCTTCAGCAAAAATGATTTCATTTAAAACTTTATTTGACCAGCTTCAATAATTGTCTCTGATTTATGCCACTCACCAAGCTATAACGAGTTTACTGCTCTGCCGTACTTAGGTGTCTATCCGTAAGATAATTTGCGCGTTGATGAACTTAAGCTGATGTTGATGCAGTGCGTGGATGATACCGTCTCTGATCCACCTGTAAGATCAACAGTGAGCCAAGACGATAATGAGCCTCACACAACACCCAGCGTCACACAATGCCTAACGTCCCAAAATTTTATTTGTTTATTCATTATATATAAAGGAGAAGACGCTTCCATAGTCATCATCAAGTTTTCTACATTGAAATACTAGTTACCAGTGTGAATTTGGTATGCTGAAAGTGTCTTTCTTGTAATCTTTTCCTAGATGTTGCTAATTTCTCCTGTCGAGCTCTTATTACCAGTATAGACTGAAGAGCCACAGAAATTGCTACACCTGCCTAATTCGCGTAGCGCCCCAGCGAGCACGCAGAGTACCGCAAAACTATGCTGCATGGACTCGACTAATGTCTCAAGTAGTGCTGGAGGGAACTGACACAATGAATCCTGCAGGGCTGTCCATAAACCCGTAAGAGTACGAGGGGTGGAGGTCTCTTATGAACAGACGTTGCAAGGCCTTCATGATATTCTCAATAATGTTCATGTCTGGGGAGTTTGGTGGACAGTGGAAATGTTTAAACACAGAAGAGGGTTGCTGGAGCTACTCTGCAGCAATTCTGGACGTGTGGGGTGTCGCATTGTCCTGCTGAAATTCCCCAAGTCCGTCTGAATGCACAATGGACATGAATGGATGCAGATCATCAGACGGGAAGCTTACGTACGTGCCACCTGTTAGAGTCGTATTTAAACCTATCAGGGGGCCCACATCACTCCAACTGCATAAGCTCCACTCAATTACAGAGCCTCCATCTGCTTGAACAGTCACCTGCTGACATGTAGGATCCATGGATTCATACCCGTACACGTCCATCCCATCTATAAATTCGAAACTAAACTCATCCGATCAGGAAACATGTTTCCAGTCATCAGCAGTCCAATGTTGGTGTTGAGGGGCTTTGTGTCGTGCAGTCATCAAGGGTACACGAGTGTATCTTCGGCTCCGAACGCACATATCGATGATGTTTTGTTGAATGGTTCGCACGATGACACTTGTTGATTTCCCAGCATTGAAGCCTGCAGCAATTTGCGGAAGGGTTGCACTTCTGTCACGTTGAACGATTCTCTTCAGTCGTCGTTGGTCCCTTTCTTGCAGGATCTTTTTCCGGCAAGTCGGAAATTTATGTTTTACCAGATTCCTGATATTAGCGGTACAGTCGTGAAATGGTCGTGCACTAAAATCCTTACTTCATCGCTACCTCGGAGATGCTGTGTCCCATCACTCGTGCGCCGACTGTAACACCACCTTCAAACTCACTTAAATCTTGATATACTGCCATTGTAGCAGCAGTAACCGATCTAACAACTGCGTCAGGCACTTGTCTTATATGGGCGTTGCCGACCGCAGCGCAGTATTCTGCCTGTTTACATACCTCTGTATTTGAATAGGCATGCCTATACCAGTTTCTTTGGCTCTTCAGTGTATTTTGTAATGATTTTTACAACGGATTATACACAATACAAGAAAATTCAATGAGAACTAGATGTGAGACTTGCCTTAGTCTGAAGTCAGTAAGTTCTCAGTAGACGTTAAAGACACCAGGGCAAGAAGATAAAAATGGAAATATGGGATATGGTTATACCAAGTCTTAAGGTACGATTTTATTATTACGGCGTTCACTGGAGTTATATTCATATAATGTTATCAACAATGTTTTACGAGTATTTGACAAGAAGATATGATGAAGCAAACCTGAACTTGACAATAAGCCTTATGAGCTATGAATGTCCGACGAAAATTTTGGCATGGAGAACTGTTGTCAGTTTTAATTCAACATTTTTGTAACTTTCTCTGCTAGCTGCTCGTTGAGCTATTAGTTACATTTACAAGTTTTATCTAATGATTAGCAATGTATAATCATTGTTTCTGATACTTAGTTTTCTGACTAGATTATCTGGAAATGTATTTTTCTGAAGTCGTGTTGTTTATGATAAAATTATTCTGCACATGTTTGTAATTTCTTCGCAACATGGTCCTTTACTAGGAATTCACCCGTTTCTTTAGTTTCACATTCATTTTTGTTAACGACGATTAATAATTTTTGTCTCATATATGCACAGACGCTGCTTTAAACTCCCTTTAAAATCTAGTGTGTTCATGGACAGATAGTATTATGCCACTTATATGGATGACTTATATTTAAAATGTATTTTCTGGATAATAATGACACACTCGAACAGGTTTTGTGAGGCGTTTAATAGTTCAGAGAACTTTTCCTTTTGTAATACGAGTATACTTCTTTTAAATAATAGGTTCATTCATGCTTCAAAACTATTAACCAATTCAACAAAATAAGGAGAACGTGTTATGTAATTTCCTAATTCTGTCGGCGTTCTGCAGAGACTAGTTTTCATACGCGTTTTTGAAGTACCGGATTTTTCATTAGACTTGCACCATCGGTTGACAGAAATCTTTTGAAATCACATGAGAGCTTAAAAAAAGAGAAGAGAGAGAGAGAGATAATAATCGGATCTGTGACCTCGAAAGTGGAATCAGAATTGTATCGCCTGTCTACATGAAAACAAATTCGACGCCGCGTTTTTATGTCTGTATGTTACGGTTTATCTCAGGAATTTCTGAAAGTATTTTGATACGGTTTCCACTAATATATACACTCATACACGAGGAAAGCTTTTGTGCATGAATTCCCGGAAAAATGCATCTCCATAAATGACCAGGTTAATTTATTGACAAGTGACGGGACAGGTAATTCATCGTTCTAGGGGTTTACGATGAATACAATCACGTAAACGGTGCCCAAACAGTCGCATCAATAAATAGTATGCACCCCTCCACACCTCCCTCTTGGCTGGAATACAGGCGAATAGTCTCTCTTGGAAACGATAGCTAAGGCACCGACTGGCACCCTGCGGCAAACTGACCCAAGCATCTAGCTACTTTTGTTGCTCCGCCCCTCCCCCCCACCCCCTCGTACACACACCTTAAAGCCTGGCGTGGGACCTGAGGGTCATGGACGGATGCGCTCAGGAATATGCCGCCTGGCAGATCTTCGCCGTACGGGTGTACGTCCACCACTCACAAACAGGCAGAACCTACTCTCGTCACTGAAGATAACAGATGGCCATTCCACTCTTGAGTCGATTCTTTCTGAGTAGCCATGCTTGGTGGTATGGTGTCAGTTGTAGCCTGACCAGAGACCTACAAGGTTTCACTCCTGCTGAGACTGTTTCCATTGGTTCTTGGTGTCACATTAGGTGCAAACACATTAGATGCAACGTGTGCTAAGGTGTATTCGCTGGATGATGTTCGGTCGGCCACTGCTGCCATCACAAACGTCAGTCTCGATGTGACAGCGTACAGACAGTGGAACCTATGTTGGTACTGTGTTCCATGGCTTTTGGAAGCTCAACACGTTATTCCTAGCGCCTCGAAATTGAAATAGGTACAATTAATTCCGAATGTACGCCAATAATGTGTTATCTTCTCCTGTTATTTTGCTAATCCAAGGGTAGGCCTCGCTCTATGGTATGTAATCCATTGCTCTGTGATACCTGAGTTACCCACGCCATATACAATATTCAAATGACTTACGGGAATGCAGCCGGGTAAAGCAGTAGACAGCAGGCGATATTTGGATGCGAGCACACCCTACCATTTTCAGGGCGTTACTGCCTAATCCATTCCAACTTTAGGAAGTCCTTTCGATGAATATGAAGTATATGTTTTCTCCATTTTTCTTTGTACTTGATTGCCTTTTTGGCTATTAGTTGCATCTCTGTATCTTCCCTTGATATTTCGTGTCTAATTTTGTCTTCCCGATGGCAGCCTTTCAGGGATGTTAGAAATATCATTTCTGATGCTTCTAGTAGCTCCAAATCTTTATAACTGCTGCGGACCCTCGGTGCGAATTAGATAGATTCTAAGCACTCAGCGAGACAAAGTGGAAAATCCATAATATCGATTACCGGTATGGAGTTGGCTGGGGTCTGTAACTGGTCGGCCACAGTCACCAAAGTGTTATCTCAGCAGTTACGGGAGCCGCATTCAACAGTCATAAAATCTGTGCGTGAATGCGATTAAAACTGTACTATGGCATGTGGTATGTTGCTAAGACTGAGGTCGGTACGTTGTTTGCATTGAGTAATCATTTAGTTAACAAAGAGTATAACGTGTTCTTCAGTAATAACTGTTCTCAGTCGAACGTGTCACAGTCCGATTCCTAAAATTACCACCCAAACAAAATATACATTTACATTCTTGTAATGGAGAGACGTAACGTGGCATCATTTGATATAATTAATCATACCACCGGACGTCGTGTCATAGACGGATACTGGTGGAAAAATGTAGCATACTACAGTCTTCTAAGCGAATACCAGTTGCAAACAGAATCGTGTGCTGAACAAGGTGAGATCTGCAGCAGCGTCTCACTTTTCAAGCAATATTCATTAGGAAAAAACAGGTAGGCAGCAAAGTTTTATTTGGTTAAAAATTTGTGTGTGCAATGTACATATTTGAATAACAACTACAAATAAAACCGAAAATATCAGTGTTATTAACGGAGAGGACAGTGTAAATGAGGACAAAGTTTATATGGACCTCATTAATGAACTGGGACTAATTAACAGAATTCAAATTGTAGAGACAACTGAAGATGAAAGTTCAAATTTGAACGTAAATGTTTAATTACGAGAGGCAATGACACATGACAATGATAATGTAAGAAGGAAAGATATTTTGATGCAACTTTTACAAAAACTAAGCGCAGATTTCAGGGCAGGTATGCAGAAGTTAGCTGATAATAATCAGAACTCGAATAAACAACTATATGATCATGAGTAAAATTTCAACAAATAACTGTAGTTAACCTGATTCATTAGAAACAGTTTGTGAGGGCCTCTGACTGAAAAAAATCCTGAATTTCTTCAGATGTTTCGTCAGTTTACTTAGATAAAAATAGTGACACACAGAAATCAGCAACATTTTAAATACATATATTAGCAAATTAAGTTCCAGTTATTATGATGAATACCCTAAGAACAAAAGTACATCATTCTATGTGGAAGACCTATAGCATTATCTCTGTTGACTATATCCGAAAATATCTTTGTAACTGTTTCTTTATGTACATATGTTATTTTCGGTGTATACTGTGCACAGAGAGTTGTGTGTGGTCTTTAATATGTGTAACATTCTGCACAAAGCGTACAATTTCGCCACTAACTGTATACAAATAACCATAATCAACTAAAAATAGAACGTTTCTACACATTGCAGAAAAGACAACTGAATAATGCAGGAATTCAGACATAAAAAGCATCTCCAAAACATGGCATACCACACAGAGAAAAGCGCAGTTGAAAATGAGAACCGTTTCCTGAAACAAGCTGAACAAAGGAAACAAAAAGAAAATCGTGACTGGTAAAAGAAATGTATAAAAAATTAGTTAATCATGATCAAGCAATGATATCAGACAATCAACGATTGACTCGAGAATTCAAGGCAACAATTAAAAATTGAGAGGAAACTTGATCGAACTGTTGGCTAAGAAAGTAATAGATATTTGTAATGACATGCAGGATTAGTTAAATAATCTTACGAGAAACTGTGGCGACTCGCTAGACGTGCAACAATCTAAATTTGTGGACGAAGATAAGGCACACTGTCAGAACATAGAAGCATTTCAAAATAAAACAAAAGTGCAAGTAAACTCACAACAGGAAACGGTGAAACTAGTTTTAATATACAGTGCAGTAACGAATAACGAGACAGATCGTGCTAAAGATGCGAGCGAACTCAATAAAGAATGAGTCATAAAAGTAGTTTTGGGCGTGCAACTATAGTAGTTGCCTTTACTGAATTTAATGAACAGAAGTTGGAAGAAACAACGGAGAATGTGAAAATTTCTTGTTCGCCAGTTAAGACGAAGCTGAAGATGAAACACTAATCCAAGAAAACTGTGGTCAGGGCTTTCGCACGAACATTGTAGTAAATAATTCGTTCAGTCAAAGACAGTTTTAGAAATACGACCGGCACAAACAATTATATGCAACTGATTTCATGCAACAATTTAGAGCTGCTTTTGCGTGCATTCAGAATTAGTCTGATGAAACAGGTATTTGCGTACGGCACATCATCGGAGATGCTAGAATGTCGAGACACCGTGTGTGTGATAAAACATACTACGGTTTAGAGATTTGGGAAAAGCGTTTCTCTGCATGTATAGGTCATGAGAGAAACTGCGAAGCATCAAAGAGTAAATATTTTCGATCCACAATTGCGATTGCTACGATGGGTATTGCGTAGCTTCCTTCAATAACACTGGGAACAAGTAGTTATTTACACTACCGCATGAGCAACGATGATCTGATGGTCAGTTTGATAAAATATTTACCGTTGGAAGTGATAATGTAATTACCTTCACAAACACTCTGTAATTTCGATGAGTTATTGCGAGCTGTTGATCGTTTAGAAGAGACTAACTATGACAAAATAAGTGATCGGTCAGAAGAAGAAAAAACACGTCGCTATCGACATGTTCAGAGACGCAACGCACCGTGGAAAGATCATTATGAGCGCCCATGGAGGAGTCTACAAAGCGATACACGACTGCGATACAACGCTGTGCAAAAAGATGAACACAATTAGAATTATGCGCGCGGTGATGATTGCTTTAGGAATGACGAGAGAAGGGAATATGATTTTGAAAGAGGGATCCAACATACAGCAAAAGACGAAGGATTTCTGGATCATTCACCTCTCCGACATGTAGATGGCAGGCACGACAAAACCAGTGGACACGAGTAAACTAAAATTAGTTTTAGATGACACACACTTCAGAAAATACTAAGTATTTTAAGGGGCGTCTCTGAGAATTCATATGACTAAATGCGACACAGAAGACATTAAGGCTGAACTGTTAGTAAAAGAAGTACCTACTGGAGATACTGCCTTAATTCCAGTGATTAAACTTAGCGTAAATGATCATAAAATTACAGCCAGCCTAGATTCCGTAAATGATGCGACTGCTAGATCCAAGAATTCACGTGAACAACTTCCTGAAACAGTGGAGTCACAACAACTAGTCATAAAAGTCGTCCTGTTGCTGGGAAAGCACTCTTTAGGTACAAGATTTTAGACACATACTTCGATGCAAGTATTAATAACTGACAGTGGAATATATTTCTGGTAACAATCGGCTGACCGAAAGAGGATGTGGAATTGATTTTTTGAGTGGACTTTTAACCATTATGACTGTATAAATTCTGGCATCACAGTTCTTTCTCGAGCGTCTTCAGTCCTCTTCATCGATAGTTATTTTAAACCAAAACCACGTAAGACCACTCGGATCTTCTGGACGCGGAGCAACTTGTGGAGGTCGAACGGGGTGATCAGTGGACCGTTCGTCGATCTTTACTGGGCGCAAATTTCACTGGGCGAACAGCGTCAATGAGTGCAGTCGATAGGACACTGTGGTATATTAACATGTGTTTGTCTTTCGCATTATCTGATTAAGGGCATAGGAGACGTCCTCTAGAACGTCTTAGACTGGTTTTAGTGATATCTGTTGTTCTTGGCTGAGTCCTTTATCAGTTCCGTGTACGTCACTATTCTGGTGGAGCATTATGCTTCATCAGTATAGTAAGAAACGAAATCGGGCTCAGCCAAGAACAGATACCAGTAAATCTAGTATAAGACGTTGTAGAGAATTATCAATTTCTAATACTAATTAGCTAATTTCTTTTTGGTTAAACGCACACCTGAATTAGCAATTTCTAAACATCATCGTTTGCGTACACTCTTATGCAAGAAAAATAAAGGGGCATCGTGAAGGAGTTCTCCGAAAGGGAAGGATATCGTTAGATGTGGTTCGCATCACAACACAAGCTCGTTATTAGAATTTCAGTAAAATTGGATGAGTTATTCAAGAGAAAATGTCAATAACGCGTTGGTCCACCTCTGGCGCTTGTGCAATCAGTTATTCGGCTTGGCATTGATTAATAGAGTTGTTGGATGTCCTCTTGAGGGGTATCACGCCAAATTTCGTCCAACTGGGCTGTTAGATTGTCAGAATTCCGAGCTGGTTGGATGGCCCTGTCCATAATGCATCACATCTTGTCAATTTGGAAGAGATCCAGTGACCATGCTGGCAGTGGTATGGTCTGTCAAACACGTACGTAGAAAGTCTCGCTGTTGCGGGCGGTCACAATCTTGCTGAAATGTAAGTCCAGGCTTCATCAATGGCATCAAAACGGGGTGTGGAATATCATCGACGTGCCGCTGTGCACTAAGGATGACGCGAATGACTACCAAAGGGGTCCTATTATGAAAATAACCCCTGGTTGTTGATCCGTACTGTGGGCGAGAACCAGGTCGGTATCGCACTGCTACCTGGGGCGTCTGCAGGCAAGTCTTGGGTGGTCGTTGGCGTTCATAACTGAAGACAATTCTACTCCATTCAATGAGAAGCTAGGCCCAAGATGTGTGGGAAGAGACCCCGGACAGGGGTGGTATTCCAACTTGTCTGTCACCCGTCTTGTGGCCCGACAACTTGGGGAGATGACGGTTATCCTCCGAGATTAAGGTTTACTACCAGGCTCGCTCATGACGAAATTTTTAATTACTTACTGTCACAGTCCTGTTGGCCCACCATAATGGTGCATTCCGTTGCCTGACTACATTTAATGCAGGTAGATCACTTTTTACGATCAGAACGAACTGAAGTTGGTTGGAGAAACGAACCGACGCAAGTATGGTTCAGTACTTGTACATTGAAAATTGCGGTCTTGACAGAAAGTTTTTGCAATTTTTTTTTCTTTATTAAAATTTGATTGTCACTGCTGCATCTGCTTTCCCGTTCTGGCTGCTTCTTCTTGAATATATTTGTGTGTACAGACAAAATTTTATCTCTGGCGACTTAATTTAGACCCGGCTGTGTTCGAAATTGAGACTGAAAGTCATGTTTAGTGTTTCTGGAATGAAAGGCAAAAAGTTTACTGTTCAGATTACCGCTTACATTTGCGTGTGTATTTCCAAAAATATAGTGTATCCTTACTAATTTTATTCGTGCCACAATCTTGAATATTTACTCTACTAGCTACTCTCTCCTGCATTTTAAATACGAGCTTCAAACAGATAAAATTTTTCTAGACGCCTCATTGATATTAAATCACTTATTCGTCGAAACTATAATATTATATCATTCGTTTAAAAAGGACGCCCATACAATAACTTGGATGACTACTTTTTAAAATTTTGTGAGTTTTCTGACACAATTTTTGTTAGCTCGTACTGCAATACTCCTCTTGAAGACTATAAATAATATGCACTGGTATTGTACTCATGTAGACTTTTGTAAACCTTCGTCGCCAGTTTTGTAAAGGCCTCGTCGCTACTGCTGTGGGGGCCGAGTTGCCACTGTTGTTGCGATAGGCCGAGTTTGTGAGTTCGTGAAACGGCTTCTGGTGCAGTACACCACTACGAAAATGGCTTCCTGCCGCTATTACACAGCTACGCCCCAGGGTCAGGTAACGGGGTAGGAGAACGAAGGTTCTACAACACTCCAACAAATTATCTTCGTGACTTGTCGAATAATTAAGTCTGTCACACTGCATATATATATATATATATATATATATATATATATATATATATATATATATATATAACAAAGGTCCTCAATGGTTAAGTGCAAACAATCGCAGGTAAACTTCACAGTACATAGAAAAAGCAATTTAGAACAACTGTCTTTTCACTTCTAAGAGGTCACTTAACGACGCTCCCTGTCCAAATCAGCCCTGGACGGTAATCTATAAACAAGTGGGCGAGAGCTGCTCTTCCGTCTTCCGAGTAGGATTCTGTCATTGTCGTCCGGTCGTTCCGGCAATTGGCCGAGGCAAAGTCGCTATCTTCATCCTCAGCGCCGCCCGTGGCATTGGTTGAACTCGCGCAAGTGGCAAATCTCTATGGCACTGGAATCAACTCGCATCTTCGCACCTGTGGTTTGTTTGTCCTGGCTGTGTTGTGTTCGGACGACACAGCATAGACAAGATAGGATGCCATAAAAAGGCCATCGGCACCTACAACAAATTAGCGTCATGGCAGAGCCGAACACTGATACAGCGAGTGAGGACTAGCCATTTCGACCAAGAACTACTTGCACAGCAACGCTAACACCCCATTCGGACTACATCTAGCGCTGCCGATCGAATCTACATATTTCGTTATCCCCGTCGACATCTTGTCATTCCGTGAATAATGTTTCAGTCGCATTAATTTCCAACGCTGGTATCATAATACGTTGCCGCTATAACCCAACATGGCAGTTGAGAGGTTGAATGTGTTTCCACAATTTGTGGCGTGGCTGTACACGCCCAGAATGCCTGATGTCATTTTTATGTGAGAACGGTTTTGTTTTGTTGACTGTACACTGTATGTAGGATCTTCATACATTGTTAATTAAAATGTTCTCGGTTATCCAGCCGTGAGAAGTGATTAAAAATGCCCAGGCACTCCTTGGCTATTGCCCAGTGGTACGACAATGGCCAAGGAGGGTTTCTGCAGAAATCTCATGCGATTTCAATCACTTGACACGGGTGGAAACCAGAGAACTTTTTATTCAATATAACCGCTGTGAAGCTCTGCATTCTTACAGGTATCGTTGTACCCCACATGACTTCTTTCAGGTGAACTAGTATGTGAGAACTAGAATATGAGATTCATTTACAACTACAAGGTACAATCTGATGTTCTGAAGCATACAAATCAACACGCTACACTACCGTAGCACACGCCACGAAAAGCTAGTTAAATCATAAGATTGTTCCTGTTTTTAGGAGAGTAACATTTGTGTATCAGAAACAAAGTGCCCGAGGTGGAGACAAGCTTACAACACTAATCCCGCTTTCCGGAGGACAACTATTTCGCTAAATGTCAGGGAAGAAAGACAGCTCCTAGAAACAGGAACAATTAACATTTCCTTATGGAGTAATACTTAGCAGGCAGTAACGAGGTCTCTGGTTTCATTGTTGTCAGTATGTTATTACGCGAATTACTTTTCTCGCTTTTGATACTAGAATTTCTTCCATGTTGTCTGAGCGAGGCGTGCTACTCTGTAATTTCCTATACGGCACAGAGAATACGAGTGAATGGGTGCGCGGCTCATGACAAATTCCGTGTTTTGTATTTCTGAGTCCCGTCTAAATTCGGCCGATGTGAACAAAGGGGAAGGGCCGTTAATTTACATGCTGCAGCAGAAGAAGTTTTGGCGGCGCCGCAGGCAGCACAATTAGGCGCAATTGAACAAGAGTAACCAGCGCGCGCTGACTAATGGCTACAAATCTCCGGGCCGCGGTGACAAATGAGCGCGCATGAGTCGCCACTTAATCACTCAGCACGGCGGCGGGCGCCCATTCGTCACGCAAGATGCGCGGGGCGGCGGGGGCGGCGGGGGCGGCGGGGGCGGTGGCGGAGGCCGAGGCCGGCGCACACTTGACCATTGGCCGGGCCCCATTTCCTCGCTGCATCCTGCGTTTGTACCGCTGTGTGTGTCGCGACACTTTGTCGTGTGTCATTAGTCGGCTCATTGGTAGCTCGAATAGGAAAAACACAGCGTGAACCGCCTATTGAAATCAGGAAGGACATTGCGCTGGTAGACAGAGGTGACGGAAGTTATGGCATATGCACGTATACAGACGGCGGCGGCAGTATCTGGTACACAAGGTATAAAAGAACAGTGGGTTGGCGGAGCTGTCTTTCGTAGTAAGGTGATTCATGTGCAAAGGTTACTACCGCAAGAGGGGAATTAACAGACTTTGCATGCGGTATGGCAGTTGAAGCTAGACGCATAGGGCCGTTTCGGATATCCTTACGGAATTCAATATTCCGTCGTCCAGAGTGTCAAGAGTGTGCCAACAATAGCAGATTTCACGCATTACGTCTTACCACGTACAAGGCAATGACCGACGGCCTTCACTTAACGACCTAGAGCAGCGTCGTTGGCGTAGAATGTTCAGTGCTAACAGACAAGCAACACTGCTTGAAATAACTGCAGAAATCAATATGGCTGGCTGCGGTGGCCGAACGGTTCTAGGCGTTTCAGTCCGAAACCACGACACTGCTACGGTCGCAGTTTCGAATCCCGCCTCGGGCATGGATGAGTGTGATGTCCTTAGGTTACTTAGGTTTAAGTAGTTCTAATTTCCAGCGGACTGATGACCTCAGATATTAAGTCCCATAGTGCTCAGAGCCATTTTTGAAATCATTATGAGACGTATGTTAGGACCGTGCGTTGATATTTGACTTAACCTATGGCAGAAAGCGACCAACGCGAGATCCTATGCCAACAGCACGCCATCACCTGCAGCGCCTCTCCTGGGCCCGTAAACATGTTGGTTGAAACGTATGGAGGCCCGTGGCCTAGTCGTATGAGTCCCGAATTCAGTCGGTAAGAGCTTATGGTAGGGTTCGAGTGTGCCGCGGAACCCACGTAGCCATGGGTCGAAGTTGTCAACAAGGCACAGTTCAAGCTGAGTTTACATGGAATGGCCGGGGCCCTCTTGTCCTGCTGAACCGACCATTGATTGCAAATGATGATGTTGGGTTACTTGGAGACTACTTACAGCCGTTCGTGGAATTCATTTTCCAAAGCACCGACGGTATTTTTATGGATGATAAGGTGCCATATCATCGGGCCACAGATGTTCACGATTGGTCTGAAGAACATTCTAGACAATTCGAGAGAATTATTTGGCAACTCATAGGGCCCGACACGAATGACATCGAACGTTTTGGAAGTTAATCGAGAAGTCAGTTCGTACACAAAATCCGGCGCCGGCAATACCTTAGCAGATATGAACGGCTGTAGAGGGGGCATGGTTCCGTATTTCTGCAGGAGACTTCCAACGACTTGCTAAGTCCATGCCACGCGTAGCTGCTACACCGCGGCGAACAAAAAGAGGTCCGACAAGTATCAGGAGGTATCCCATAACTTTTGTCAGCTCAGTGTACAGAGTGGTAGAAAGAATTAAACGAGCACCTAGCTGGGCCGTGAAGGCCCAAGGGGTGTCTATCGTCTGCCATGTCGTCCTCCGTCTTGCGACGTCATGCAGATGTAGTGTGGTGCGGCATGTGGTCGGCACACCTCTCTCTGGCTATTTTAGAGACTTTGCAGACCGCTGAGCCGACAGCTCCTCAATTGGTATCATGAGGCTGAGTGCACCCTGTAATTATCACTCCTCCTACCGAGGAAAAATTGTTGGCAGTGCTGGGAATCGAAACCGGGTTATCCACAAGGCAACCATCTACGCTGGTCGCTCAGTTGTACAAGAGTAGGTGTACCGTGTGGGAAGCTTATCTGCCTCCTCGGGGAGCATCTGCGGCTCCAACTCGGCTAACCATCGAGTCTCACTCAGGTTCCATGACAAATACAGGCACCTCACATACAGGCACCTCACTCCATGATGCATCAACACTTTGTGAGAGCTGTTGGTGTGGCGACTGCACACTATAACATTGTATACCAGTAACACAACCAGTTTATAGTTCCAAACACTTCTTTATTGATTACACAAACACATGAATTCATCAACAGTAATAATCAATTAGCAACATTTGCATATCAAGGCCCTATCCACAATTAGTATTTACAATATTAACCGTTACACTTGTGACAACGGCCCCTTTACGTGCCGGTAACAACAACAGAAATAATAGATGAAATAGATAAAAAATGTTTACAATATCGGCTATCGCCTTCCTCCCTCAGTTTTACACTTACTAGAAAGGTAAAATTGATTTGATGCCATCTGACCTGAAGGGTACTATTAATTGTTCTGTTTACACTTGGCATTCTACTACACTCAACGTCCGAGAGACTCTAGACTTTATGCAAGCTTAAGGCAAACGTCAGTTTGATTAACATGTGATGGATGCGAGCAAACGTTAATCTATTACGATTTCACACACACACTTATACTCAACTTTGGGCAGTGGGAAATCTTCTGCCAAAAACAAGCCTTTCGTTGAATGGAATAGAGAAATCACGCGTTAACGGGGTCTGGACAGTCCAAAGTTCAAATCCTGAGATTTCCGTCACACTGCAAGCTCGTGGGGCGAGGTTTGCTCGCGTTGTCCACTGTACACGTTTCTCAAAACAGAAAACATGAGCGGCAGACACACTGTAGTATAAACACACACACACACACACACACACATATATATATATATATATATATATATATATATATATATATATATATATATATATATATAGAGAGAGAGAGAGAGAGAGAGAGAGAGAGAGAGAAACAAAACCTTAATATAAACATATTACAAGTTAACCAATGAACAGAATTAAGGAGCTTAGTTTCCTTTGATCCAAAAGAAATATCTACATACTACGTGAAAAGATAAGTCAGTCCAGACCCAATGACTTAAGGTCCACCTTACAAGATAATCTGTCTTTGCTGAATGGCTGACACCACATATCTCGCGATTCTAGGCGCTCAGTCAGGAACCGCGCGACTGCTACGGTCGCAGGTTCGAATCCTGCCTCGGGCATGGATGTGTGTGATGTCCTTAGGTTAGTTAGGTTTAAGTAGTTCTAAGTTGTAGGGGACTGATGACCACAGATGTTAAGTCCCATAGTGCTCAGAGCCATTTGAACAATTTTTTTTTTTTTTGACACCACATAAATCAAACGTGCAGTACCTAACGTGACAATCAACCTTCAGATAGGTATTTGAAATTGCAATAGAAAACTAATGTCACTTCAATAGGTAGCTAATGCAATAAGCACGGCCCCTTGGCCACAGACCAAAATACACACGGCCTCTATCCGACCATAAAACATAATGTGACCTATATTAATCATGGCTACTTGCCTTCCATATACACAAGAAATTATTAAGAAACGACAACTACCACTAATTCGTAAAACCAGAAAACTCTAAATCTATAACTAAATTAAGAAATGACGTTCAAGTGAACCAGCTACCTTCAGCGTACCACTAAGCACCAAATCCAGACTTACAAATGCGAGGCGCTATTTCTAGCCCCTATAGTAACATAATTTCATGGCCGTTCCACAACATAACTCGCCTCACCATCACTGCAGTGAATGTTTTGCTGGCCACTAGCACGAGCAACTGCAACAGTCAACAGTCCTTGAGTGCACAATCATATTCACTATATATATGTAGAGGGAGGAACCCACCACGAAAGCTTGTCGATAACTTTTTTTTTTTCTTCACGTGAAATTCACACGCCATCCATCCACATAGCTCTCGAGGTATTAGAAAATCTTAGTCGCCACTGGCCAACGGTGTCAATAAAATTTTAATACTCTCCGGCAGCGGCCCAAGCTTCTTCGTTGCTCCAACTCAACTGGTCCTGGTGTCCCCACAACGACAACATCTAAAACACACGTCAGAGACTGACTCGGCTCATGCGCGGACCCCCTCTCCTCGACTTCGCACGCGTGCCACCATAAATAGCCTGCCTCAAAGACGCAAAGAGAACAAAGCACAAGGACAACGATCAAAGATGGAAGTAAGAATCGATATTGCCTGGCGTCTTCAACCCACCGGCTGAGTAGTAACTGGCGGGTGGAGGCATACCGGAACCTACGTAACCCATGTGAAATTGTTTTCAGTGGGTGATTCGGCTATCGGACGCTGCGGATGTTGAATTCCCGCCCAAGGAGATTGTCTTAGATAACGGTCATGGGGCACCGCGGCCGCGTTGCTTTGTGCTCGCACGGCGACAGAGCTACCGTCTCGCCACGTGACTTAGGCAGCCAGTAGCTTTCGACGTTGCCGATATATAGACGGCCGCGCAGCGTATTGCCAGTCAGTGCAGTGCTCGTGCGTGATACCTTCTATCTATCTTCGTTGTACTGGGACTGTTTGATAAGTACCTTGCTTTCCACCCGGTTCCTCTCTCTGGCCGCGTCGTCGATTTGTCTTTCCGCTGTTCTCGTCGTTGCTGTCATTGATGTGGGACGGCTTAACGAAGCGCCTCGTTCTCGTCTAGGTCTTTTGTTCGTGTCGCGGTGTGATCTTTCGTTCACAGTCTGTCTATTAAATTTTATGTGCGTAGCGTTTGCCATTTTCTGGTAAGCACCCATGGTCTAGGAATAGCGCAATTGATTAGTAATCAAGACTTCCTCGGCCCCGGGTTCGAAACATCGCTTAACTTTTGTTTCATAATTAGCATTGGTGGCCTCATTCTGCCGACGGCCTTGTCTAAGAGGGCGGAGGAGCGGACAGAGTTTCAGGGCACTCTCTTGTTCTTTGTGTGAGAAACTGCCCTTAAAGGCGGAAGAATCAGCAATAATCAACGGCACGAGGATGCAGAAGCCAAAGGAAACCCTTGCATTAAAAACATCTTACTTGTATCCGCAGGACATGTGTGCTGTAATTAAAAAGTGTCATGATGATCTATCCAATGGCAAAAGATTTCGGAATAGTCCCCCATTCCGATGTCTGGCAGGGGACAGCCAAAGGGGAGGTGACCATTAGAAAAAGACTGAATAACCAACGAAAGGGAAGTGTTCTACTAATCGGGCGTGAAATGTCAGAAGCTTAAACGTGGTAGGGAAGGTAGAAAATCTGAAAAGGGACATGTAAAGGCTCAATCTAGATATAGTAGCGGCCAGTGAAGTGAAATGGAAAGACAAGGATTTCTGGTCAGCAGCAGCAGAAAATGGTATAACGGTAGTAGATCGTTATGAATATGAAGGTAGTGCAGAGAGAGTGTTACTGTGAACATGCGGTGATAGATTTATTCTCATCAGAATCGACAGCAAAACAACATTGACGACTATCGTTCAGGTATACAGGTTGACGTCACAAGATAAAGATGAAGAGATAGAGAAAGTATATCAGGATAGTGAAAGATTAATACAATACCCAAAGTGGGTCTGGAATACAGTTTTAGGAGAGGGAGTAAAAGAAAAGATTACAAGAGAATATGGGCTTGTAACAAAAAACGAGAGAGGAGAAAGACTAATTGAGTTCAGTAATAAACTTCAGGTAGTAATAGCGAATACTCCGTTCAAGAATCACAAGAAGAGGTATATTTAGAAAAGTCCAGGTGATAGGGGAAGATTTCGTTGGATCATGGTCAGACAGAGATTCCGGTATCAGATATTGGATTGTTAAGTGTTCTTAGGTACAGATATAAACTCAAATCTTACTATTGTAGTGATGAAGAATAGGCGAAAGTTTAAGACACTAGTCAGGAGGAATCTATACGCAAAGAAGTGGGATGCGAAAGTACTAAGGAATGACGAGATACACTTGAAGTACTCTAAGGTTACAGATACAGCAATAAGGGATATCTCAGTTCAGTTGAAGAGGAATGGACATCCTTAAAATGGCAATCACAGTAGCTGGGAAGAAAAACATAGGTACAAAGACGGTAACTGCGAAGAAACCATGGGTAACAGAAGAAGTATTTCAGTTAATCGATAAAAGGAGAGATTATAAAAATGATCAAGGGAATTCAGGAACACAAAAATATAAGCCGCTGTGGAATGAAATGAATAGGAGGTGCATGGAGGCTAAGACGCAATGGGTGCATGAATGTGAAGAAATCGAAAAAGAAATGATTGTCGGAAGGACTGACTGAGCATATAGGAAAGTCATTTCAACCTACGGTGAAATTGAATGCGAGGGTGGTAACATTAATAGTGCAACAAAAATTCCATTGTTAAAAGCAAAGGAGAGACCGGATAGGTGGAAAGACCTCCATGAAAAAGAATGTTGATTGTGATAGAAGAAGAATCAAGAGTCTATTTAGAAGAGATAGTTTGTCTAGTATTAAAATAGGAATTTAACAGAGCATTGGAGCACTTAAGATCAAATAAGGCAGATGTGATAGACAACATTCCATCAGGATTTCTAAAATCGTTGGGGGAATTTATGGGTCTGGTGACATACCAACTGACTTTCGGAAATATATCATCCATATGATTCCCAAGACTGCAAGAGCTGACAAGTGGGAGATTATCGCGCCGTCAGTTTTACTACGCATGCATCAATGTTACTTATAAGAATGATATACATACAGAAGAATGAAAAAGAAAATCGAGGATGTGTTAGTTGAGGATCGGTTTGGCTTTAGGAAACGTAAAGGCACCGGGCAGGCAATTCTGACGTTGCGGTTGATAATGGAAGCAAGACTAAGAAAATTCAAGACATATTCGTCGGATTTGTCGACGTGGAAACAGCGTTCGACAATCTAGAATGGTGCAAGACGTTCGAAATAGTAAGGAAAATCGGTGTAAGCTATAGGGAGAGACAGGTAATATTCAATGTGTACAAGAACCAAGATGGAATTGTAAGAGTGGACGACCAAGAACGAAGTTCTCGCATTAAAAAGGGTGTAAGACAGGGATGTAGTCTTTCGCCCCTACTGTTCAATCTGTACATTTAAGAACCAATGATGAAAAAAAAAGAAAGTCTCAGGAATGGATTAAAATGCAAGATCAAATGATGAAAATGATGCGATTCGCTGTTGACATTGCTATTCTGAGGAGAGTGGGGAAGAATTACATGATCGGTTGAATAGAATGAACATTCGATTGAGTAGACAATATGGATAGAGATTAAGACGAAAGTAATGAGGATTAGCAGAAATCCTTTGGATCGATGGTCATGATATAGAAGAACATAACGAATTCTGCTACGTAGGCAGTAAAGTAACCCACGACGGAAAGAGCAAGGAGGACATCAAAAGCAGTCTAGCACTTGCAAAAAGTGCATTCCTGGTGAAGAGAAGTCTTATAGTATCAAAAGTAGGCCTTAAATAGAGGAAGAAATTTCTGAGACGTGCGTTTTCAGCACAACTTTGTATGGTAGTGAAACATAGGCTATGGGAAAAATGGAAAAAAAGGAGAAGCGAAGTACCTGAGATGTGGTGCTACAAGCGAATCCGGAAAATTAGATGGACATAAAGTAAGGAATGGGGAGGTACTGCGCTTAATCGGGGAGGAAAGGAATATGCGGAAAACACTGACAAGGAGGAAGTACGGGATGAGAGGATGTTTGTTAAGACATGAGGGAATGACTTCCATGGTACTAGAGGGAGATGTCTAGGGGAAAATCTGAGAGGAAGACAGAGACTGGAATACATGCAGCAAATAACTTATGACGTCGGTTGGAGGTGCTATTCTGAGATGAAGAGGTTGTTGGTACAGGAGAGGAACTCGTGGCGGCTGCATCAAACCAGTCAGAGGACTGACTACTAAAAAAATTAAATAAAAAAAATGAAAGGAAAGGGCGTTAGTTTGGGTGGCTCTCCCACCTGGCTGCTTCTTCCGTTCTTGGTTTTCCCGGATCTTCGACGTGCCCACCGACATCGCTCGTCGCGGATGTAATAGGGAGAAAGAAAAGGAACGTGCTGAGCGACAGTCCAAGGGCGTCTGTATGGATTTAAATCGAGACAGTGCTGGAAACATTCTGCATTAACAAGTCGTAAAAGTAAACCCTATTGTCCAAATTGCTGCTGGCTAAGCGAGCGAGAGATAACCATGTGAAGTACTAAATTGCAACAAATGCCATCACGCCAGGTGGTGGGCCCTCAGAGCCTCCACACACTGGTGTGACCATTATAATGCTGTGTGCGGAACCGAAAACCGTCTACAAAGACGATATCGTGTGAAACCAGTTTCTAGTGCTGTCGTTGGGCACACTATTGCTGGAACGCCTCTCTCTGCTACCACGTCAATGCCATCCACAATCATAATCACTATAGTGGTAGTCCGTGGTGGTCCAGACGTTGCCTATTCCGTATTGATTCTCGTCTAGCTGTTAACAAAATCATTGTTCACTCAACGTACGTGACACGCGTGAAAAATATTGCACTGCGTGGGGAAAAATTTTTCCATCCCTTCATGCCCTAGTCTTTTATGGCTGTTGACATCCTGCACGGCACTGGGTACAAGCCCGCTGATGTATCGATTCCATATCCGAAAGAAAGCCGTTGAATCCTAGAGATTATGAGTAGCAATATCGCCGAACGATAAACTGAAATTTCGACAGTCCACTAATCTGCCCCAAAAGAACTCCAACACGTGCTGGTAGACGCTTTACTTTCTTACGCGAGCCGTACAATGATCTTCTCACAAAGAGTTAATATATGCAATTTCTGAAAGAGAAACTTACTGCTGTCCTACACACAGAATGCGTACGGGATTTACTCTTTCGTCCTTTCATGGCCAGCGTTGTGGTACGATACTCTGTCAGTTGGACTTTTGATTAGAAGTGCAAAGCCCAGAAAGAAAGGGTCACCTTAACTAACAAGCATTGCAAAGAGAGAACAACACACCAGAGAAATATGATTAAGGTTATAGAGGAATAATGTACAAGTGGGCTCCTCAACGCCACCTTCTTCGCCCCCTTCAACGAAGTTTCTTCACGGGAAATGGGTGGTTTCAAGCAATATCAGTGTTATCGTTGATTAAAATGCAAGCAAAATGTGTTCGTCAGTGAGCGGACGGGATCCAAATGATTAATTCCAAAGGAACGACCTTGTCATGTAGAGATATTTTCACTCATACAATCTGAGTCCGTACGTGAAGCTTTTATTTCCTTTTTTTTTTTCTTCGTGAGTCATAGGTCTATCATCCTTCCCATTTGTTCCATGCTGCTAGCCAGCCACAACTTCCTCTCATCTCCATGGGCAACTTACACCCAACGTCCACCATTTATTTCATATGTTGTAAGCCGTGTCTTCCTATAGTTCCTGCAACTGCTGCTCTCTTTATTCCCTGATGTGTTGTAACATGCCCAACCATCCGTTCTTTTCTTCCAGTTAGTGTTTTCAACGTATCGCTTCCCTCTTCTTATTTCTTATGTATCACCCTTGAATTTCTGCACCCTTGTTTAACAACACGCCTCAACTGCTTCGATTCTCTTCTTTTCCAGTTTTCCTTCAGTTCACTGTACTTTCCGATACAGTGCTGTGCTTCAGTTCTGCTGTACGTTTCCAACATTTGATACTATTTGACTTTATTTGACGAGGAGAGACCTCTTTGCCAATGCTATTTTACTTCCAGTTTTCTTCTTGTTAAGTTTGTAAGACGTTATGTTGCTTTACAGGCAGTAGAATACCTTCACTTCATTTAATAAGTTTTTCCCAATTTTGATATTATGTTCATCGCTAAGCTCATTTTTGCTTTATCTCATTACTCACGTCTTTCTTTTCATTACTCTCAGTGTACATTCTGTGCTCATTACAATCTTCATTTCATTCAGCATGTCCTGTAAATCAGCTTCACTTACACTGGCGATGGAAAATATTGTCAGGCAATTTTATCATTCATACCTTTTACTCTGAATTTCAGTCCTAGTCCCAAAACTTCGATTTCCATGATTGCGTTTACACATACCAAGTTGGAGAGTAGGAGACAAAGACAACATCCTTGCTTTACGATCTTTTTATTCCGAACATTTATATTTTTATCATCCATTCTTATTTTTCCCTCTTGGTTCTGGTTCGTGCTGAACATTACCATTCTTTCTTGGTAGTATACGCTACTTTCTCTTTTTTAGAATTTCAAATATTTTGCACCATTTTATGTTATCGAACACTTTTCTAGGTCTGCAAATCCTTTCAAGATGCGTTGCTTTTTCTTCATCTTTCACTTCATATCCAAGTGCAACTTTAGGCCAGCCTCTTTAGTGCATTTACCTTTCCTGAAGCACACTGAAATGATTATACTTCGTGTGGTGGTGTGGTGCGGTGCAATGTGTGCTGTTTACCTACCCCACACATGAACTCGACGCTGAGATGCTACACAAGCTAGTGCCACTCTTTTTGAACATCAAATATACAAACTATTAATAACTACTGCAAATAAATCTGTTTTCAAACTCAACGCTTATATGTTGTACGAGCGAGTTCAGTGCCGGTTTAATACCAATCAAACAAATTAACTTTAATCTCTGTCACCAAATTGACAGCGAGACAACAAATTAGATACGAATAATTTTTATTTAAAAGTCATGTAACATGTATCAGATGTAAGATAATTAGGTTTGAAATGCAAAGCCCCTCTGTATTTAGCAATATTGATTTACTGACTCAAATTTCGACATGAACCACAATGAAAATGACTAGTAACGAGTTATTTGTGAAACGACCATTAATTCTCGTAGAATTCTCAGCAAAGATTGGCTGACCAGTAGCTCAAATGCTTAATGAATGTACCGCTACCACTTTGGAGGATACCTCAAAACTAGCTGGAAGACTGATATTCTTCAGGTGGTGGTGGTGGTGGTTAGTGTTTAACGTCCCGTCGACAACGAGGTCATTAGAGACGGAGCGCAAGCTCGGGTTAGGGAAGGACTGGGAAGGAAATCGGCCGTATTCTTCAGGGGTTTGCAGCCGGATCATGTCGTCTTCCAGACACAACACTTCGGCGGACCAGTTGGCCGCCATATTCAGGTGAGTTAATGCTCGTGCACTGCCCCGCAGGAAACTGAATTCCAGCCGTAACGACGGAATCCTTTATACACCACGACAGAGCACCGCGCGTGCGCGAGATGATGGGCAGTGCCTTTTTGAGGACATGGCACTCAAAACTTCGTTTTTTAAACCAAAGTGTTTTTTGAGATACGTTGATGACATTTTTATGGGTTGTCCACATGGAATTGATGCTTTGAATCGCTTTTTAGATCACTTTAACTGTTGACATCCGAGTATTCAGTTTGCTATAGAAATTGAAAGTGATGGTAAACTTTCATTTCTTGATGTTTTAATTCAAAGAAAGGACGATGGGACTGTTGGACACTGTGTTTATCGGAAACCTACTCACACTGACCGCTATTTTCATGCGACCAGCTGTCATCCACCACACCAACTTAGTGGAGTTTTGCGGACTCTGGTGAAAACAGCTTGTGCCATTTCCGACGAGGAACATTTGAAAGAGGAACTTGATCATTTGAAGTTTGTTTTTAAACAGAATGGGTCTACGGAACAACACATATTCCGTGCTCTTCAGTTTGATCCGTCACGCGGGCCCACAGAGAATACTTTTGAAGCTGTTGCTTATTTACCCTTTGCGGGAAGTATATCATCCAAAATGTCAAGAATTTTAAGAAAGTGTGATATTAAAAAGTGTTTTTACGCCGGTAGCCAAGACCAGAGCACTTCTTGGCTCAGTTAAAGAAGATTTGGGCTTCAGGAATCCCGGGGTTTATGAAATTCCATGTCACTGTGTAAAGAAGTATATTGGTCAAAGTATTTGAACTATTCAGGACCGATGTGTGGAACATCATCGGCACACTCAGTGGTTCCAGCCTGAGAAGTCAGCAGTGGCGGAACACTGCCTTAACGGAGGACACAGGATGATGTATGGCAACAAACAACTGATCGTTCCTGCTTCTCGTGATTTGGAATATGCTCTTAAAGAATCCACTGAAATTAGATTATCAAGTAATATTATTAACAGGGATAAAGGTTTTCCTCTGAGTAAGATATGGAATCCGATTTTGTCCGACATTAAACAACAATGGTCTTCTTTTCGATCATTGGATTCTTCCAACTAGTGCTGTGGCGATCTATCGTCTCTGCCGCCTTCTCCCATCGGCGCGCTGCGTATCTACTTGCCACCAGGAGGCGCTGCCCATCAACTCGCGCACGCGCGGTGCTCTGTCCGTGGTGTACAAAGGTCTCCGTCATTGTGGCTGGAACCCCCCCACCCCTCTGATACCTCTTCCTATCGTCCCATCTCCCTCACCTCCGTGTTCAGTAAGGTCTTCGAGACCATCCTCTCTCACCGTATTCACCGCCACCTTAACCAGCACCACCTCCTTCCCTTTACCTAATGTGGCGTCCGGCCTTCCTTCTCCGCCGACGACCAGCTCCTTAACCTTACCAATCTTCTTTCCCTCCAACTTAACTCCCGTCGCTCCGCTATCTTTGTTTCCCTTGATCTCCAGAACGCCTATGACCATGTCTGGCATCTCAGGCTCCTCTTCAAACTCCAGACCTATGCTCTTCCCATCAATTTCGTCCGTCTCGTTGCTTCCTTCCTCTCCCATCGTCCCTCCTATGTGACTATCCACAATTCCAACTCCCGTACTTTCTATCACTCTGCCAGCGTGCCCCAAAGCTCTGTCCTTTCCCCTCTCCTCTATCTCCTGTACACTGCTTATATGACCAAACGTCCCCCGCCTGTTCATCTTCTCCAGTTTGCTGATGACACAGCCTTCCTAGCCCTTTATCCTACCCTTCAACGGTCCCAACGTACCCTCCAAACCCACCTTGACCAAATCACTGCTTGTTGCAACCAGTTGTTCCTCCTTATCAACCCCTCCAAGACCCAGGCGATCATCAGAGGCCGCACCACCCACTCTTTCCATGATTTCTACCTCTCCATTTATGGCTGTCCTATCCACCTCACTCCTACCCTCAAATACCTCGGCCTCACCCTCGACTGCCACCGCACCTAGACTCGCCATCTCCTTACCATCCAAAACGAAGTTCACAACAGACTCCACCTCCTGAAACTCCTGTCCAGCCAGACGTGGGGGTCTGCATCCTTCCACCATGCTTCAAACCTACAAATCCTTGATCTGCCCCATCCTCTGTTATGCCAGCGTAGCTTGGATTTCCGCCCCTCCCCGGTTCTATAAAGCCCTCCAAATCCTCAAACAACATGTGATCCACCTCGCCTTCCACATCCGCCTTCCATCATCCACGTGCACCCTCTACGACCTCATCCCTTACCCCACCTTATCTTTTCCTTGAACACCTCTGCACACTATATATTGTCCGCTGCATTGATCCCCCTCACCCCCTAGTGTCTCCCTTCCTCTCCACCACCAACCCATTGCCGTGCCTTTACCGTAGTGTCCCATCCTCTCTCCATCTCCACACCCCCCGTCTCCTTTCCCAACGCAACTTCCACCATCTATCCCTCCCAGATGATGAGCTTCGTCCTGAAATCTACCCTTCCTACCAACTTTAACCCCATCTTCCTGCCTCCTCCTCAGGGCTCCCTCTCCTTCCCCTCCCTTCTCCTGAGCGGCTTCCCCCTCCTACTCCCCCTCCCTCTCTTGTGCTCCCTTTCAGTGTATCTGAACTCCCTCCTGCATTGTCTTCCCTCTTCATCTCCTGCCTCATCAGTCTCCTGCCTCTTTGTTTACCTGCTGACGCCCCTACTCTCTACATCCCACCACCTCCCCTGCTGCCCCTTGCCCTCCCCTCCTTTTCCATCCTCTCCGGCCCCTCCCTTGGCAGGTCCCACCTGGCAGTTTTATTCTTCATTGTATGTTCTCCAAGTGGGTTTTAAGTGTGTTGTTCTGGCGTGTTTTTAATACTGTGGCCGACTTTTAACCTGTGCATGTGCATTCAGGGTCTTCTTTGTGTCTTAAGAATCGCCAACTGTGCTTTTTAACTTCATGATGACTTTTTTAGTTGTTCCCCCCATATGGGGAATGGGAATGAAATCACAATAAACGAAAACAAGTGGCTGGAATTCAGTTTCCGCTGAGGCAGTGTACGAGCATTAACTCACCTGAAGATCGCGGCCAGCTGGTCCGCCGAAATATCGTGTCTGGACGACGATATGATCCGGCTGCAAACCCGTGAATAATATCAGCAGTTATTACACCGGGAAAGTCTACGAACAAATACCTGGAAGACGCTTAGAAACGCAGTAAGCTATCGTAATCTACCCAGCTCACTGTCGCAAAGTAAACGGTTTCAAGATCGATGAAACTACGAAATTAATGAGGCAACCCATTTTCTGTAGCTGCCGGTCATGCAAATTATAAGCCTATCAGAAAGCAGGTACCGCAAATTCAGAACGCAAAACTTACTCGAAAATTCAGCAAGGACGCCGAGGTTTAGCTGGAACAGACGCCTCTCTCCGTGACAGGGTAGCACGCCTCCGTCAACCCGAATATACTCTCACGAAATTCACTCCTCTGCTGGCGAATAAAAACACTACTTGTGGCGGAGGACTCCCAACTTTCACCACAGTGAATAGTTAGAGATTCCCTAAATTCAAGTAACTGCAGGAGAACCCGGCTGAAGTGTCCTATCCATAGTTTACGGAGAATAGAACACGCAACAACGTTGGTACTGATTGAGCGCAGTATGCCACCCATTGGTCGTGTTCTTCATGCCATGGTGCAGAAAAGAGGTGAAAAAATTTATCTGATTGGCTGACAATGTCTGGAGTGAAAGACATGTAATACTCTCATGGTGCATGGTATAGGTGCGGCGGTGTGTTCGTACACCTGGCTACTGGAAGGTACCATTAGTCATTTTCAGCGATTCTTAGGGACATATGGTCGCTTAGCAGAAGCTGTAAGGGTGAACGCTTCCAGTGCTTACTTAAGCACATGGCTGGCCTGGACCCGCCATTTTCCGCACACTTCACATCTCTCACCAACCACGACGAACAGTAAAGCACACCTGTATTTGCTTGCCTCCGTCAAGATAATTTGAAGTTTTAGCTATGAGATAACCAACCACATACTCTCCAACCACATGGTTAAGAAAACTAAGGAAATGGAAAGTAATCAAATACTGAATAACAATATTTGACTGTAGGATCCGTATATAAAGAAAATCAAAGGTAATAACCTAGATTTTTCATAAGGCTTGTTTCCATAATCAAGTGTAATATTTTGAAAGCCGCTGTTTATCATTCCTAGACCCAAACTGTTGGTCATCTAGAAGAGCCTCAGTTATGATTTCTATTCTCCACCTTACTTATTACTTAAACGTATCACGAGTTGTTGTAAGGTGTCTTCCAGACTGCTATAGCGGATGAGTGCCTTACTCTAGACATTTTTTGATTCAATTTCAAAGGATCTTAGTATTAATGCCAGCGAAAGGGATATGAAAATTAATAGGATATACAACTAATGATCCTCCATGTTTAATTTTACCTGGAATGAATGCAGATATATAAGTTGAAGCTGATTTCTTGTCAACATATGAAGAGTCACATAATATTGACGATAAAAAGAATATAGCCACAGTGGCATTAATACATAAACAGGAAATTATTGACAAGGAAGCATGGGAAGTCCCAACTGGACTAAAATGATGTAGTGCTTACTTGAAGGAAGACACTGAATTCGGTGAAAGCGTTCAGGTTCCTGACTATAATAATAAAAAAAAAGGGAAACAGAATCTAAGATTGAGTCTGTAGAACGAATCTCGGATAAACAGAGGGCAAGCCTGAGAGAAGTGTTAACAAAAAATCATAATGTTTTTCCAGGGAGACCAGGTGTGATAAAAAATTTTGAATGTTATTTAAATCTAAAACGTGGCAATATTTTTTTGAAAAAAAAACATTATAAAATACTTTCCTTAACGACAAGTTATCAACAATGAAATTCAGCGAATATTGTTTTATGAGATTATAGAACAAACAATAAGTATATTTAATAGCCCTTTGGAGGTAATATAAATTGTGACAGAACTGTAATGAACATTCTGTATACCTTGGTTACATTAAACGTGGTGGCAGAAAGTGATCACCCTAAAAATGTCTGCAAATTACTGCATAAATGTAGAGGTGCTACATTTTTCACATGAACTGACATAACATGAGAATACGGAAATTACCATTGGCAAACTAATCAATAAAGTATATGGTCTCTTTGTGTCAGGGAGTCTTCTATCGATACTAAATGTTTCCTTTCGGCTTCAATATTTCTGTATGTATCATTGTAAAAACTACGCTCATATACTGGGAAGGAATTAGTGTTGTAGCACGTGACATCTATGTAGATGATATACTGTTGGCAAGTCCCACATGGGAAGAAAATATTAGTCTTCTAGACACAGTGTTAAGTGCAATAGAAAGAGAAGGCGTGTAATTCAATTTAGAGACAATTTAATGCCTAAAACCATTTGAATTTCTTATGCCACGTGATTAGCAGAAAAGGCAAATTACCAGACAAATGGCTCTGAGCACTATGGGACTCAACTGCTGAGGTTATTAGTCCAATTACCAGACATGTTATAGTTCTGAGATATTGAAGAACTGGAAGCGCTAAAGAAAGCGCCAGCATAAAGCCCTGTTTGGCTTTTATTGGATTTATAAGAGATCAATGATTTAATGCACCTTGCTTATACCATATTTTTTTAAAAGAAGGATGAGTCGTCGATATGGACTGACGATTATCAGGTCGCGTTTGATAAGCTGAAAAGTTGTTTGTTTAATGGTCCACTGTTGTATCACCCAGATTTTGAGAAGCCTTTTAGTGAGCTGGCTGACTAAATGAATGGTGAGATTTCAGTGTAAGTGTTTCAGACAGAAAAAGAACAAAACAATCGCATTCTCAAGCCAATTGCAAAACTTAGCAGACTGTAATTATGGGATATGAGAGCTAGGACCACTGGTTATAATGTGTGAAATGCAAATATCCGTGCATTAAGTATTAGATCATCAAGTAATTGTATATAGATCACAATTCATGAAAATTTACGTAGCTGAGACATGCTAGTTCAACAAGATGGACCATGTACCTTCGATAGCTCTAACTTGAAATTAAATATTTACAATTGAAGGACAATTTCATATCTTACCGGTCAGGGCAAGCGACTCTGATACATAATTAAAAAGCCCTCGGTCCCGGTTTCGAA
This sequence comes from Schistocerca nitens, assembly GCF_023898315.1. Taxonomy (NCBI): domain Eukaryota; kingdom Metazoa; phylum Arthropoda; class Insecta; order Orthoptera; family Acrididae; genus Schistocerca; species Schistocerca nitens. The sequence continues at coordinate 547,615,603 of NC_064615.1, forward strand.
CCCCACCACCGCTGAAATTTTGAATAAAAATCGTCAGCAGTGACGACCGGAGAGTTTCAGCAAAGGAAGACTCCCCTCATTCAGCCGACGGCCTAGTTCAAGAGGAAGGAGATGCCGACGGAAGTTCAGGGCACTCTCTTGCCCTTGTGGTGAGAAACTGCTCCTAAAGGTGGAAGAAACATCAAAGGAGGCATGAGGATGCAGAAGGCAATGGGAACCACAGCATTGAAGAACCATAATTTGTATCCACAGGACACGTGAATTGTAATTGGAAAGTGGCACGATGATCTCTCCACTGGTGATATATTCCCAAACATTCTACGTAACACCCCATTCGGATCTCCAGGAGTCGACTGCCAAGCGGAACGTAATCATGAGAAAAAGACCGAATGATCAACGAAAGGGTAAGATTATACGATAAGGGGCACGGAACGTCAGGAGCTTAAAACGTGGTAGGGAAGCCTTTTTTTCTTAATTTTTTTTACGTTCATCGGTCTTCTGGCGCGTTCGATGCGGCCCGCCACGAATTCCTATCCTCTGCTAACCTCTTCATTTCAGAGTAGTACTTGCAACCTACGTCCTCTGTTATTTGTTGGATGTATTCCGCTCTCTGTCTTCCTCTACAGTTTTAGCCTTCTACACCTTCTCTAGTAGCATGGAAGTAATTTACTCTTAACAGATGTCCTATCATCCTGTCCCTTCTCCTTAGCAGTATTTACGACATATTCCTTCCGTCTCAGATTCTGCACAGAACCTCCCCATTTCTTACCTTATCCGTCCAACTAATTTTTAAAATTCTGTAGCATCACATCACAAATGCTTCGATTCTCTTCTCTTCCGGTTTTCCCACAGTCCATGTTTCACTACCATACAATGCTGTACTCCAGACGTACATTCTCAGAAATTTCTTCCACAAATTAAGGCCGATATTTAATATTAGTAGACTTCTCTTGGCCAGGAATACCTTTTCTGCCATAGATAGTCTGCTTTTCATGTCCTCATTGCTCCGTCCGTCATTGGTTATTTTAGTGCCTAGGTAGCAGAATTCCTTAACTTCATCTACTTCGTGACCATCGATCCTGATATTAAGTTCCTCGCTGTTCTCATTTCTACTATTTCTCATTTCGCTTCGATTCACTCTCAATCCATATTCTGTACTCATTTGACTGTTCATTGAATTCAGCAGATCATGTAATTGTTCTTCACTTTCACTCAGGATAGCAATGTCATCAACGAATCGTATCATTGATATCCATTCACCTTGAATTCTAATTCCACTCCTGAATCTTTCTTTTATTTATTTTCGTGTACAGATTGAACAGTAGGGGCGAAAGACTACATCCTTCTCTTATACCCTTTTTAACACGAGCACTTCGTTCGCGGTCGTCCACTCTTATTATTCGCCCTTGGCTGTTGTAAATATTGTATATAACCCGTCTCTCCCTGTAGCTTACCCCTACGTTTGTCAGAATTTCGCCGGCCGCGGTGGTCTAGCGGTTCTGGCGCTGCAGTCCGGAACCGCGGGACTGCTACGGTCGCAGGTTGGAATCCTGCCTCGGGCATGGGTGTGTGTGATGTCATAAGGTTAGTTAGGTTTAAGTAGTTCTAAGTTCTAGGGGACTTATGACCTAAGATGTTGAGTCCCATAGTGCTCAGAGCCATTTGAACCATTTTTGTCATAATTTCGGACATCTTGCACCATTTTACATTATCGAACACTTTTTCCAGGTCGACGAAACGTATTCTGATTTTTCTTTAGTCTTGTTTCCGTTATTAAACGCAACGTCAGAATTGCCTGTCCTAAAGCCAAACTGATCATCATCTAGCGCATCCTCAATTTTCTTTTCCATTCTTCTGTATATTATTCTTGTAAGCAACTTGGATGCATTGTGCAGCATTTGTCGCACTTGTCAGCTCTTGCCGTCTTCGGAATTGGGTGGATGATGAGTTTCCGAAAGTCAGATGGCATGTTGCACAGACTCATACACTCTGCACACCAACGTTAATAGTCGTTTTGTTGCCACTTCCCCCAATGATTTTAGAAATTCTGATGGAATATTATATAACTGTTCTGCCTTATTTGATCTTAAGTCCTACAAAGCTCTTTGAAATTCTGCTTCTAATACTGGGTCCCCTATCTCTTCTCAAGCGCTCATGTTCTTTCTTCCATCACATCAGACTAATCTTCCTCCTCACAGAGGCTTTCTGTGTATTCTTTCCACTTATTAGCCCTGTTCTCTGCATTTAACAGTGGAATTCCATTTCCACTCTTAATGTTGTCACCCTTGCTTTTAATGTCGTCGAAGGTTGTTTTGACTTGGTCAGTCCTACTGACAATCATTTCTTTTTCGATTTCTTCACATTTGTCATACAGCCATTTCGTCTTAGCTTCCATGCACGTCCCATTTATTTCATTCCTAAGCGACTTTTGTTTCTGTATTCCTGAGTCTCCCGGAACATTTTTGTACTTCCTCCTTTCATCGATCAATCGATGTATTTCTTCTGTTACTCATTGTTTCTTCGCAGTTTTCTTTGTACCTATGGTTTGCTTCCCAACTTCTGTTATCGCCCTTTTTAGGGATGTCCACTCCACTTCAACTGTACTACCTACTTAACTATTCCTTATTGCTGTATCTATAGCCTTAGGGAACTTCAAACATATCTCATCATTCTGTAGTACTTCCGTATCCCACTTCTTTGCGTATTGATTCTATCTAACTAATGTCTGAAACTTCAGACTACTCTTCATCACTACTATGTTGTGATCCGAGTGTAGATCTGCTCCTGGGCACGCCGTAAAATGCAGTATCTGATTTCGAACGTCTGTCTGACCGTAATGTAATCTAACTGAAATCTTCCCAAGTCACCCGGCCATTTCCAAGTGTACCTTCTCATCTTGTGATTCTTGGAAAGAGTATTTGCTGTTACTTGCTGAAGCTTGTTACAGAACTCGCTTAACCTTTCTCCTCTCTCATTCCTTGTTAGAAGCCCATATTCTTCTGTAATCATTTTTTCTATTTCCTCCCCTACAATTGCATTCCAGTCTCCCATGACTATCAGATTTTCGTCTCCCTTTAGGCACTGTATTACCCTTTCAATATCTCATACACTTTTTCTATCTCTTCGTCTTCAGCTTGCGACGTTGACATATATACGTGAAGTATCGTTATCGATGTTGTTTTGCTGTCGATTCTGATAACAACAGCCCTATCACTGACCTGTTCACAGTAATACACTCCCTGCCCTACCTTCCTATTCATAACGAATCCTACTCCTTTCGTACCATTTTCTGCTGCTGTTGATACTACCCTACACTCATCTTAACAGAAATGCCTGTCTTCTTTCCATTTCACTTCACTGACCTGTATTATATTTAGATTTAGTCTTTGCATTTGCTATTTAGATATTCAGGTTTTCCTACCACGTTCAAGCTTCCGAGATTCCACGCTCCGATTCGTAGAATGTTATCATGTCGTTGGTTATTCAATCTTTTTCTCATGGTCACCTCACCCTTATCAGCTCCCTCCCAGAGATCCGAATGGGGGACTATTCTGGGATCTTCTGCTAAAGGAGAGATCATCATGACACTTCTTCAGTTACAGGCAACATGTCCTGTGGATACACGTTACGTGTCTTTAATGCATTGGTATCCATTTCCGTCTGCAGCCTCATGCTGTTGATCTTTGTTGATACCTCCGCCTTTAGGACAAAAGAGTGCCCTGAACTTCTGTCCACTCCTCCGCCCTCTTTAATGCATTGGTATCCATTTCCTTCTGCAGACTCATGCCGTTGATCTTTGTTGATACCTCCGCCTTTAGGACAAAAGAGTGGCCTGAACTTCTGTCCACTCCACCGCCCTCTTTGACAAGGCTGTTGGCTGAAAGAGGGTGACTTCTTATGCCGCAAGTCTTCCGCCGTCAGTGCTGATCATTAATCAAAATTTAAGCAGCGGTAGGATTCGAACCCGAAACCGATGACGTTTTGATTATGAGCCAAAGACGCTACCCCCTTTTTTAAAATTTCTATTTAGATCTCATTTTGTTCTATATTGTTCGTTGAATTTGTTCGTGGCGGACGTCCGATGACACTCGTTTAGGTGTTCGTTAATCCGTTCACTCAGTTTCTTTATTACAGCGGGTAACTAAACCCTCTGACCGAACACGCTGAGCTACCGTGCCGGCGCCCTTGACCACAGTTAATGTACCACCAAAATCTGTAAAGGGAAGTGCTAAGGCACAATCTATATATAAGGGGGGGGGGGGAGGTCACTGAAGTGAATCGGAAGTAAAACAATGTTTTCTGGTCAGATGAGTATAGGGTAATATGAACAGCAGCAGAAAATACAGAAACGGGAATAGGATTCTTTATGAATAGGGAGGTAGAGCAAAGAGTGTGATACAGAAACAGTTCAATGATAGCAAAGCAACACCGACAAAGATAGGCCAGGTATTTGTGCAGGCGCCGCAAGCCGATGTTGAAGAGGGAGAGAAAGAATATGAGGATATTACACGGGAAATTCAGTACATAAAGGGAGACGACAATCTAATACTCATGGGGGATCGGAAAGCTGTTGTTGGGGAATGAGTAGAAGAAAGAGTTACAGGAGAATACGGACTTGGTCCTAGGAATGAGAGAGGAGAAAGACTAAATTCTGCAACACATTTAAGCTAGTTGCAGCGAATACTCTGTTGAAGAATCACAAGAGGAGGAGATATACTTGCAAAAGGCCTGGAGATATGGGAAGATTTCAGACAGAGATTCCGAAATCAAATATTGGACTGTAAGGTGTACGCAGGAGCAAATGCAGATTCTGAACACAGTGTAGTAGTGATGAAGAGTAGGCTGAAGTTTAAGAGATTAGCCAGTACTCAGGCGGTACCGTTGTCCTCTTACAACCAAATAACGGATCTCTCTCTGCAATGTCACAAATCGGCAGCTCTTGCCTGGTCTTCAGGATAGATTTCCGTTCTCTATGAACTGTCGCCGTTTCCGAAAAATGTACAGAACGATTCACATTAATCCATCGGGCCACATAAGTTTGAGACTGTCCTGCTTCCATTCTTCCCATGTCCCTTCACCGCAGCGAGTCTGGTAGGCGTCTTCTCTTTGCCACGCATCACCGTCTATGACTGCATACACAGGGATTGTCGATTTAGGCTACTCTGCACACACAACCCCGCTTAACAGGTGCCCTAACGTCATCGCTGTCGTGGTTGTTCGTTGACGGAAATGCTACCTTCCGTGCAGAACACTATCATACGGACATCTCTTGACAGTTTGTGTGATTACATCGTGAATTAGACTCAGGACGGGGAAATAGTGGTCTGTTGCTTAAGTATGGACAAAGTGTATGTTTGGCTCTTAAATGGTAAAATAGTGAAGTATGTGCCGCCCTTTGTAAAGCAGTGCACTGTTAGTAGTTTTCTAATGTTAGTTCTTAGTCTGTTGTTGCTCACATTGTGCAGGACCTGCCCCATCCAGCAGCACACCTGTGAGTAGCGTGTTCACTCCACCCACTCTGTCCGTCGGATTATCCCGCCTCTCGCGGGGATGAAATGTATCTGTATAGGTTCTCCTGGTTCTGAAGTTGTCACTCATTTAAAATATTATATTTAAACGTCAATCGAAAATTTGTGTAAATGTCAGGGTTTCGATTATTAATATGCAGCTTAGCTAACTTAAGATACCTGTTAACGTTTGACAAGTTGCTTGTTTTTTAATTTTGTAAAAGCTCTTTTGCTAACGTCAATTGCTGATGTCATTTCCTCGTTAATATTCGGCAAACTGTTTAATTTCATATTTGGTTTTGAAAGCTATTTTACTGACGTCATAGGTTGCTGACTTTTCATTAAATAAAAGATTATGCACGTTTTCAACTGGAAACGGTGCTTTGTTGTCTCCTGGTCCAGTCCTACCGCTCAACAGCGTATTACGCTGGTTTAGAGTACCTACGCTCGTTTCACGTGCCACCATGGGTCTCAGGAACAACAGTATCTAATTAGCCGGCCGGAGTGGCCGAGCGGTTCTAGGGCCTACAGTCTGGAACAGCGCGACCACTACGGTCGCCGGTTCAAATCCTGCGTCAGGCATGGATGTGTGTGATGTCCTTAGGTTAGTTAGGTTTAGGTAGTTCTAAGTTCTAGGGGACTGATGACCTCAACAGTTAAGTCCCATAGTGCTCAGAGCCATTTGAACCAAGTATCTAATTATTTGGTAAGGGTACTGGATGGAGGTGTGATTGGGCCGTAAACCATAAAGACGTACTGAATGGGTTCTACGAAGACGTACCTATATATGTGCGTCAAAATACATGGTTCCAGCACGATGGCGCACCACTTCATTTTTGATGTGGACTCTGAGGTGATGTGGACAAACGATTCGGGTAAACAATGGATTGGTCGTGGTGGCCAGATTGCTTGACCTACACATTTTCTGGATTTGAACCCAGTAGAATTCGATCTGTGGGGTCACATGAAATCCTTGCATCTGAGGAAGACCTTTTAGCGCGGTTATGGCTGCGGTAAATTCTGGAGGACCAGTGATAGGTGATTGATCTGAAACACATTGGAACTGTGTCCTGTGTAGAGGTCGGTGATGGTCACATCGAGCCCTATTTGTGAGTGCATCCAGACAAAACGGAGAAGGATTCAGAGAGCAATGTGTATTGTGACATATTTCGTGTACTGTGAAAACGGAACATTTTCGGATGTGCTTTGCGATGTCAAACGTAAGCAACTATAGAATGATGTTGATGTAAGTATTAATAAGTACGAGGAAAATGAAATAAGCATTATCCATAGAAGTCGATGTTTATCATAATTTTCAGAGGTGGCAGGGAAAAGAGGTAAAAAGTTAAATACGAAGAATACATTTGCTGTGGCACGAAAATATGATGTAAAGTATTTGGTGAAATTTTATTACTTTTCAGATATTTAAATAAATATATAATTTCTTTACTTTTAAATAAATGTAAATTTTTTCCAATGTGTTCCAGTAAAGGTTACCTATCAGTAAATCATAGTAGGTTTCCATACAGTTAGTTATAAGCCGGAATGAAGAAAAAACTACATTATATTTGATATAATAATTAATAACAACGTACCAAATTACCGTTCGTATTGGACTATGGAGAGAGAGAGGAGTAATAAAAGAGGAAGTTCAGATGCTACAGCCTCTCAAGATTCCATGGAAAAAATCGTAACAGTCGTGATCAATGAGATGTGAAAGCAAAATTAAGATGAGACGTTCTTCTAATGAAGAAAAAATATCAAAAATTACACAGATGATAAGACAACAGTCGAATTATATATTACTTATAAAATATACGGTGAGAGTACCCTTTGACCACTGACTCAGGTGCACTAACGTTGTAGAGGGGAGTACTCAGTGTATCGATCGGGTCCGAGCACCACTTAAGCGGCCTCGTACTTGAATCGCTGAAAGTCTTTCGCCAAAGTTGTGAGTCATCGTCATTTCCATGATTCGGAATGAACTTATGACATATTAAGGCTGTGTGCCGGACTAATACTCGAACTCGAGACCTTTGGCTACGTAGTATCGGTCCAGCCTATGGCTAAGCCATGTCTCCGCAATATCCTTTCTTCCAGGAGAGCTAGTTCTGCATGGTCCACTGGAGACCTTCTTTGGAAGGCAGGAGACTAGGAATTGAAGCTATGAGGACGGGTAGCGAATCGTGCTTGGGTAGCTCAGCTGGTAGAGCAGTTGCCCGCGAAAGACAAAGGTCCCGAGTTCCAGTCTCGGTCCGGCACAGAGTTTTAATCTTCACGTTCTTTGAACGGTAAGTGACAGACACAACGGAACTCAAACCAGTTGCCCCAAAAGTGGTGTTTAAAGAGGATGGTGATGAGACGTACGTAATGGGAGAAGGTAAGGCCGCAGTGTTTAAAACGAACCATCGGGCGAGCGATGTCTGGGAGAGAGACTATTAAATCTGTTCCGTATGTCATTGACATTCTGGGTCATGTCGTACGAGCAGAAGCGATCTTGTAGTCCGGGAGCAACCCATCAGAGTAATCGCAGTCTTTTTTGAACTAAATAGAGAGTAAAGTTAAATCATCCTCGTCTCACGAGCAAAAAGATACCTTGATTTTGTTCCACTTTCTTCGAAGGTACAGTGGACCACAGAGAATAACATTGCATTTTCAGAATTAACTGAGATGTTTTTGGATGAACCACACTTGTGCCCCGTGGGCTCTCTTTCTTCGAAGGTATATGTCGAAAGTTCCTTATTCCTTGAAAACGTATTTCTTCTGCGATGAATTTTAGTTTTCGGCGCAAGCAACTAATAGTAATTGCGATGTTTGCATTTCTCTTATATGAATGTAAAACATACTCTTCATAAGCAGTTTAAAACCAACGTACGCTTGTGCAAACTAGACATACGTAATTGCTGAGAATTGCGTTTAGTTCAACTACCGTTCAACAAAACTTCAGAATGCAAAATAACACAAACTGCTGATTTATGCATCCTATTGATTGCCATCACCAACAGATGGGAGGAGTTGTAAACAATCATACTTTGTTCTGTGAACCATGATTGTTCTAAGTCACAGGAGACCCTCAACTAATCATTTTCCACATCTGAATTTTTCTACGATGCTTT